>NC_139811.1:14157521-14757521 GCF_963457635.1 Microchirus variegatus
TTTTGGAAAACAGTCACCCAGCAGTGCAGTCTCTGGAGTCCTTGCAGCAGAGAGCAATGGAAGAATTCAACAAAACGGCCTCCTACTTTGGAGAAGACGGCAAAGCCACCAACACTGAGGCCTTCTTCGGTATATTTGCGGAGTTCATGAACAAGTTTGAGGTGAGGACGGAGGATTCTGCCCATCCATTTATTCAAACAATTCCCGTTCTTTTAAAGAGAAAAAAACAGAGTCGTGAGTGCATTTGTGTGAGATGTGAGATGTCTTTTAAGCTACATTACAATAGTGATGTAGTGAAGTCTACAGCAGGGGGCTGTGTGAATATTTATGATGATATATTTGTTCATGAAATGAGTTCAGCGTTAATTTTTTTTAGTATTTTTTATTTTTTTTTGCATAATCCTGCTGAGAAAAATGAATATAAGTTTGTGTTGTTTTAACCACAGAGAGCTCTAAGTGATCATCAGGCTGCAGAAACCCTGAAGAGCCCCGCAGTCCACGAGTGGCCTCCCCACTGGCCTGGTAACACACACACACAAACATATACATATACATATAGATATTATATGAACTGTAAACTGTGCATGCTCTGCACAAACATGGGTACACAACATTCATTGCACATTTTACAGCAAAAAGAGCTGTTTTCATACTGTGTATGTACATGTTCGTGTGGTTACATCAAGGGAGACGGAAAGAACTGTTTTGCGTTATACCAGTGATATTGTGTACGAGTCCTTTCGCAAGATTGGTTTTGTCGAAGTCGAAGACTTGTTTAGTTAAGACGTGAAAATGTCTGTACTTTAACAACATTTTAGTTCATCCTAAGTTTTCTTTCTCTAAGCGGGAGTTTTGTTCTCTTCTGTCAGTGCAATATTACAATTGTGCAATAAAAAAAGTTTGTGATATATCCTTGGTTAAGATTTACAAACCTCATTTTCAGAAAAGTTGCGACGCTTTCTCCAAGTGCAATAAGAACTACGATCTCTAAATTTGTCTTTACTTGAACCTCTCTCTGAACAGTAAAATTACAAAGCAATGATTGCAAGTGTTTTCACTAACTAACTCCACTGTTCAGGAAGTTTCCACAATGAGCAGGTTAACTGATAAGTGAAGTTATAAAATTGGCTATAAAAGGATCATCTGCTTAGTCTCTGAAAGCAAGGATGGGTCGCGGTTCGCCGTTTTGTGCCAAACTTTGTGAGAGCAGTGACAGTCGGCTCTAAAAAGACTCTGAGGAAACTTTGACTAAAGGTTTTTTTGAGTTTCTAAATGTATTTATTTTTAAGTAAAAGAAACAAGTTTGTCAGTGAAAATACTGAAAATCTCTTTGTCGCTCTGTGACCTAAATCAGAGCTCAAGTAAATTAATAAATGACAGATTTGAATGATTATTGCATTTTATTTTTTAGAAAGTGTGCCAACCTTTCTAGAAATGGGGTTCAGTAAGAAAACTTGAAAACCTTAATATAGATGTTTATTTCAAATATATCTACATGCAGTCGGTGGCTTGGAAGAACCTCGAAAAGCATTTTTCTTAGTTAACATGTTTGTTATTTTTCTAAGCAGCCCACCACTCTGAATGTAATATAAGTTCATGACTAAGTGTAGCTTATTTTCTCAAGTACATGCTCATCCACAGCAGCTCTGCTAATAATAGACTCATTTACTGTATTCTGTTTATACTTCTACTCCATTTGTAACTTTAATAACTTTCTATCCATGTTACTGATATTGAACGATACCTCGACCTCAATGAACTTGTACATATGAAATAATGTCAACAGCAGGAGGTTGGCACGTATGACTTGAGATACAATTTGTTCTAAGAATCATGTTACTTGTGTATTTTAGTCAGTAATGGAATCTAATAACCGGCTGTGGAAGTGGGATTTTGTGGAACTCAGAGCGGGCAGTGTGCAATATGTGAGCGTTTAGCTGTATTCTGCTATAATACACGTTAAACTGTAACAGAGTTATCTTGTGTTAGCACTGTTCCGCATGAGAGTAAATGTAATGAAAATATATGCTACAATATATATATGTATATATATATATATATATGTAAAGCACTTTAGTGTGTCACTCAGATAGTCATTTGACTGTGCACAGACAGAGAGAACAGCCATGTCATTACATGTAGAGCAGCTGATTCTGTATTTTTCATAGATTTCCAACTAATTAAACAACATACCAGCTTATCAGTGCTTTGTAAAAGTTAGTCTCCAAGTGATCTTTTAAAGTGCTAAGCTTAGCTTCTCTCTTTGTCCGGGTTATTTTTCCTAAATTCAAACTGTTTTGTCTATTTAAGACCAATAAAGTGATGCATCTGCATTTTGTATTGTGTCCTGGTGATACTGGAAAATATAGAGTTGTATGAAATCGATCTCTGTGTGTTTTTAAAATGTCGTGTCGTGTGCCGAGTGTCAACATGCCAAATGAAAGTGTGTTACCTAACGGAGAACTCCATAGACACTAGTATATTATTGACAGTGCAGAGGTAATCTCACCTGTATGACCCCTATGTGTCTACATTTACCTTCAACTCTGCAATAAATATTCATATTCTTTACTACTTCCGTGTAACTGCTGTTAAAATACCTGCAATTGCTGCGATATCTCAGATTAATTTGTTCTTGTGAGATAAGCCTTTATCTTAATCTGTGTATTTCTACTCTGTACACAGACACTGGCCTTTCACTAACTTCGACTATGTCACGTCTTACAGTCTCTTATTGTGTGATTAGTTAAATAAAGTAATTCCGCAATCATCTAGCTCCTCCACTGACAGTGGTGCTGTGTTGTGGCGTATACTTCTCAGTGAAGAGCAATAAACCACTTACATTTTAACCAAACCGTCTCACACACACGTGTGGAGTGGAGTTTGATCTTTTGGTGACTGAAGGAAACCTTGCGACAAACATGAGCTTCCTGGGATCATCCCCACGTTATTTGTCACGCCCATATATTAGGGAAAATAACACAGGACAGTCCAGCTGTGGAAGGATACTCAGTGTGGCCACTTGCTAAAAGGTGAGTTTCTTTTCTTTTCTTAAACAACACAGTACCATCTCTAAAAGCCACTGAATCGGTAGCAACCGGACTAGTGGACGCTTCACCTCTTATCCAAGAGACGACTTCAGAACTGAGAGGTGAAATGTCTTCAAGAATGTCCAGTTGTTACGTATTCAATGACCTTTGGAAAACCATGACATGGATGAATGATCGACGCAGACAAAAACATTTTCATCCAATGCAGAGCCAGATACACAGCTGTAAAACTATATGTATGTAATGTATTATTGTGTCTTCTTTGTGCTGCATTTTTCCCCCTCTCGCTCTAATCATTCCATGTAAATCCACAGAGTTGATGTATTAATCAGTTTAACATGAGGCTTCAGCAGCCTGAAATACACAAATCAAGTAGCTTTCTAAGTGACCGTTTTAGTTCAGCATTCCCAATTGTGTTTGCACTCTTCCTTATCTGAGCACTACAAGACGTGAACCTCTCCTTAGGGTATTTAAATAAAGCCTTGCAAGTTTCCACTGTCTCTTTGCAGACACCTAATTTGCATTCGAGTATTGGCCTTTCTGCCAAGAGATGTTAAATGCTTTACTGGGCATCAATTACAGTAATTACATGTGCGGTTTATTCAGTTTCCGAATCAAATTTGATTCTTATAAATGTACTCATGTCTTGGTTTCCAGATGGTTGACCTTACCACAGGATATCAATGGACCAATGTGACTCCGTCTCCATCGCCCTCTCCTGGGGCCGGAACCACTCTGGTCGCTGTGGATATAGTTGTGCTGGTGATCTACTTTCTGCTGGTGCTGGGAGTGGGATTCTGGGTAAGTTATGAGGGGATAAGAGACCGGCTTTTGCTTTAAAAAAAAATAAAATATATATATATATATTATTTACCATTTGTTACGTGTGGTACTCAGTATTGTATAAAGTACCTAAAAGGGATACTTGAGTATCTCTCCCGAAAATAACTTTGGTAGAAGTTGAAGTCACTTTTTTTTATAATATTACGTAAGTAAAAGTCTTAAAGTGCACTCAACAAAAATATAAATACACAAAGAAAAACTTGTAGCTATTGTTATGTAACAAAACTGAGTAACTATCCAAAAATAACAGTACAACTTTATCAATAAAGTTGCTTTAATTTGCGAGCATTGGGATCAATTTCAACGCCTATGCGTCTACACGCCTATCCAGAACATCCCAAAGGTGTTGGATAGGTGACATGTCTGGTGAATACGGCGTCATTCAGTTGTGTTGCCACAGCTGTAACACTCAACCCAGCACTCAGCATGCCAATGGCACGCCCCCTCATGATTTGTGACATCTGTGGCATATTGACAAAGTGACAAAAGTCCACATATTGGTGTGCCCTTTTATTGACCAGACCATAAGGAGTGTCTGTGTACTGGTCACGCATATTGACCACCACTCTGCCATGCTCCATGACTCTCGTGAGTTGAAATACTCAATCTTAGATTGGAGTCAATAGGAGTGGCCAAGTGACACTGGACTACTGGGTTTGAGCAAAACAAATCATTCCATAAACAAATGCATCAAGAATCTGAGCAAATGTCACAACATTCTATTTTTGTTCACCATTTCAAGTTTATATTTTTGTTGAGTATATATGACACTTACTGTACTTAAGTATGACAAGTAATTTTCTGATATAAAATGTACTTAAGGTTTAGAAGTAAAAGCATTAAAGTTGAGTTGTCTTTCAACTGGAAAGTTGTGGGTTCAAATCCTGGCCTCTGCTAGTATGTGTCCTTGAGCAAGACACTTAACCCCATGTTGAAGTGTGTGAATGTGTGAATGTCAAAACCATAAAGCAGCTCATCAAGACTAGAAAAGCTCTATATAAACACAGACCATACCAACTCTTCTGATTTTATTTGGTAGTAACGAGTAACAAAGATAGTTAGAGGAAATATAGTGGAGTAAAAGTAAAAGTTGCTAGAAATATAAGTGACAAAGTAAAGTACAGATACGTGAATGTTGTACTTAAGTACAAAAAAATTGATTTTGGAAACAACTTTTACTACATTTTCAATACATCATCTAGGAATCCTGATATGAATCATCGTGTCTTCTTTTACATGCATCTCTAAGTCATTTTTAAAACATGTTTTCTGTCAGTCTATGTGGAGAACAAAGCGCAGTACAGTGGACGGATACTTCCTGGCTGGGAAGAGCATTACCTGGTGGCCCGTGAGTTGAAAGAAAACACACATATACTGATTATTAGATTACAACAAAAATACTACAGTCTTGGAAGTGACGTATATTTTTATCAGTAGAACTTTCACCTCTAATCTTTGACATTTTTAAAAGTGAAATGGAGGACATATTCTCTCAAGTTGTTATTTACAGATCCTGATTTTTGACTCTGTCTGTATTTAGGTTGGCGCCTCCCTGTTTGCCAGTAACATTGGCAGTGGGCATTTTATTGGTCTGGCAGGTTCAGGTGCTGCAGCAGGAATTGGGGCAATTGCATATGAATGGAATGTAAGAGGTTGCATATATGATATCATAAGACACATGTATGTATTATAAAAACAGTTATCTATCACTTTAAAGAGTATTATAGTGTTGATATCTGTTAATCACCAGGGTATGCTGATGGTACTGCTGCTGGGATGGCTCTTCCTGCCCATTTACATTGCCTCTGGGGTGAGGTGTCTACATGCAAACAGAAAGAATATTCCACTTCACTGAACATGTGCACATGCATGACTGTCGTCCTTTTGTTTGATCTCTTTCTTTTCCAGGTAACAACAATGCCAGAATACTTGCAAAGGAGGTTTGGTGGGAGAAGAACACAGTTATTTATAGCTGTCCTGTCCTTGTTTATTTACGTTTTCACGAAGATATCAGTAGGCTTCCAATCCACAATAATCCTGCTTTCTGTTCATGATGTGTTCATGATTGTTGAAGCTTTTGCACCTTCTTTTATCTGCCTTTCTTTCCCCTCCCATTCCTCTGCTTTCTTGTGTGTGTTTCTCTTCAGGTGGACATGTATGCTGGGGCTTTGTTTATACAGCTCGCTTTACAGTGGAATATCTACCTGGCTGTTGTGCTGCTGCTGACAATCACCGCTCTCTACACAGTAGCGGGTTAGCATTTTCCTTCCCTCGATATCATAGAATCTCTCTCTGTGAGCTATAGATTGACTACATACGTTGTACGTTGTGTTTCAGGCGGTCTGGCTGCCGTCATCTACACGGATGCTGCTCAGACTGTCATCATGTTGGCAGGAGCTCTCACCCTCATGGTTTTCAGTAAGTAATGATCCACAGGAGTCTCTCCCAGTCAGCAGCACTGTATAATCTCAATAAATGACCATGTGATGCCCTTGTGGAGGCTTTGCTGAGGTGGGAGGCTGGAACGCTCTGATGGAGGGATACATGCACGCCATACCGTCCATCCGTGTGCCAAACTCCACCTGCGGCATCCCTCGACATGATTCGTTCCACATATTCAGAGACCCAGTGAACTCTGACATGCCTTGGCCTGGGGTTATCATTGGCATGTCAATCCCCTCTATGTGGTACTGGTGCTCTGACCAGGTAAGAATGATTAAAAAAATTTATAAATGTTATTTAGTGTGTAACTTTTCAAATATAAATGAATGTGTGTTACATTTAAACCTCAATGCCAAATGACTTCACATAGTGCTGATTAGAGCTGCAACTAACCATTATTTTCGTATTGGATTAATCTGTTGATTATTTTCTCGTTTGCTCTGGTACATATTATGTAGAGAAGCCGGCAGTGTTTTGGTAATTACTCCGTCTTCCTCAGGGGGGCGCTAGAAGCTCCAGTGCTTAACCCATTGCCACTGGGACTGGCATTACCAACTTGGACACAATTTTTATCCTTAAATGTATTCACTTGTCAAAGTTTTTTTTTTTTTTTTCAACAATTCAAATTTCTTATGAGTGTATTACTCAATATTCCTGGTACTTTGCAGTGGAAATGCTGCTTTACTTTTCTCACCAGACAAACTACAACCCAGACATTGTGTGGTTTCCTTTTTCCATTCTGATCCAAAACATATCTCTTAAAAAAAAGTGATTATATACAAATCAAATCAAGACTCATCACACCCCGATCACAAACTATTCGAACTATTCGACACAGATCCATAAAAACCAGGACAAACATATTAAAAAACAGTTTTATCTCACTGAACAGTGCTACCAAAGCATAGCTTTTTAAGTTTTACATGTTGTGAATGTGGATTTGTATGGGTGGGATATGTGTGGGGTGTGAGGCTTTTCTATGCTCTTTTTTTATGTCCATAGGTACTTTTTACTTATTTATTGATACTTTTGCACTGAACGAGGAATGCACTTAATTTCGTTGTACCTGTCCCAATGACAAATAAAGATATTCTGTTCTATTCTAAATATCCCAGTTACTCAATAACTCAAAGTTGCTGCTGGTTGCTGACTGTTTTTCTGCAGGTGATAGTGCAGCGCTCCCTTGCTGCGAAGACACTGACGCATGCGAAAGGAGGCTCACTGATGGCTTCTTATCTAAAGATTCTGCCTTTCTTTATTATATTGCTGCCTGGCATGATCAGCAGGGTACTCTTCACAGGTGTGATATGCATGCATTTTTTCACTGAATTTGTTATTTACTTACAGTGTGTAACTACATATGACTTTACTGACCACATGAACCCGATGAACCAGTCTCTGCCAGGTCTCTCTTATATAAAAAAATAATGATTTGTAAAATAACAGGGTGATCGCAGGGTCTTAAAAAGTATTAAAAGTTGATATTTAAATATTTCCGGGAGGTCTGAAATTAAGTGACCCAGTTTGTCTTCAATAGAGAGTGCATGGGTGTGTAATGCTGATGTTTTACAATTTAAATTGTGACATTAAAATGTGGCTAAATGATCAGATGTTGATATTTTAGTCTTTGTTGTGTTTTAGATGATGTGGCGTGTGCAGATCCTGATATTTGCAATGCGATCTGTGGCAACCCAGTGGGCTGTACAGACACGGCCTATGCCAGACTGGTCATGGAACTGCTGCCTGCAGGTGAGACACCGCTGTCCTCCTGTTACAGGTCATGTCCTGCCTTTTGCTCTCCTCCAACCCAGTTTGTGTGTGTGTGTGTGTGTGTTTTTCTTGCCCAGGAGTGAGGGGTTTGATGATGGCAGTGATGATTGCTGCCCTCATGTCCTCGTTGACCTCCATCTTCAACAGCGCCAGCACCATTTTCACCATTGACATATGGAGGACTTTTAGATCCAGGGCGTCTGAGTGGGAGCTCATGATTGTGGGAAGGTATACGTGAACACATCTGGATAAACATACAGTACATAACCGATGGTTCTAGTGTAGTTGAAGCACAGTCTGTATCTGTGTGTATACCACATAGTGAAACAGTGTCTTGTTTTAAAAAGTGTAATTCCTTTATGTTAGTTATATGTTAGTATGATATGTTAATATGTTAGTTGAGAAAAGTCCATAAAAAGAATTGTTTTTCACTGAAACATTGATTTACGGGGTTTCCACATGCACACCTGCAGGGTGTTTGTGCTGGTGCTGGTGGTTGTGTCGGTGCTGTGGATTCCTGTCGTTCAGGCCAGTCAGGGCGGGCAGCTCTTCATCTACATCCAGTCCATCAGCAACTACCTCCAGCCCCCAGTGTCCATCATCTTCATCATGGGCTGCTTCTGGAAGAGGACGAACGAAAAGGTAAGGAGCATAATGAATTCTGTCCTTGTGTTTTTTTTTGTTTTTTTTTTTTAAATCATGTATGTGAGGCAGTTGTGTGTTTTTTTTTTAGTGCAATTGTGAGTATTTAAAATGTTGTGTTCTGTTTTTCACATTTCCACTGTGGCATGGCAGTGTGAACATCATTTCACATTTAATTTAAGGGGAAAAAAAGAGCAATTTATTTGGATATGACCTAATTGCATCTCACTCTATCAGGGTGCATTCTGGGGCCTTGTTATCAGTCTGCCGATAGGCTGCATCCGCATGGTGTTGGACTTCATTTACCCTGCGCCTCTTTGCTATGAGGAGGACACCAGGCCTGATGTGTTAAAATACGTCCACTACCTCTACTTCTCCATGTTGCTGTCCTTCATCACCCTGGTTGTGGTGGTTGTCGTCAGCCTGGCCACAGAGAAACCCAAGCCGGAGCAGGTGAAGTGACAGATCTGTTTACATGACCTCACTTATTGCCTTTCATATATTTAGCATGCATATTGATCATTGAGGGCTAAAGAAAGAGCACTGCACAACAACACAGGGATCTGCAGCAATACAACACCAGTCAGTAACACCTCGGGGTATTTTTAGGACTGATTTGAAAACTAATGCCATGTGTTTTTATGCTAGAGGTGTCAGTTACCGTTACGAATTCACAGTTTTGTGTTAAAGTCAAACTTCCTGAAATCTATACATGAGGACCAATCATTTGAATGCTCATCCCCCCTCTCTTTACAGATCAGTCGCCTTACCTGGTACACAAGGTATGACCCAGTGGAACCCAAGGAGCAGCATGTGTTCACAGTGACAGAGAGCAGTAGGTCCATAGATGTGATCACAGATGAGATAGGAGTTGAAGGGAAAGAGCAGCAGGACAGCAACAATGGAAAAACATGTCATCACAGGAAAGGTGGGACTCTTCTGTATTCTCTGATTTTATTTGACAAACGAACAATATTAAACGTTTTCCCTTCACTTCCTTTAATTGTCTAGATTCTTCGTCTTCTGTGTCCAGCGTCCAAAGCCAGTCCAGGCTGATATCAGCCTTCTACTGGCTGTGTGGGATGGAAAGACGGAGGGAAGGGGAGAACAATCCTATGGCGACTCCTGCGCCCGAACAAAGCACGATCTGTTCTTTGCAAGAAAAGCCACGTCTACGAATCATTGTCAACATAAACCTCGTCATTTGTCTCTCCATAGCTTTCTTTATCATTGGCTACTGGGCATAAAGAGAAGGTAACAACACTTTGAATGGAGACGTGGTGCGCAGATTGGGTAAAATGTCGTGTACAGTTTTTAATGTTTTATTTCACAGAGAAAAGCTAATGTTGTCTGTTTTTTATTTGATTTGAAACAGTAAAATAAGATGCACCCATAGCGCGACACTATACTTCATTTATAGACTTGACAATGTCTTGTCCTGAAGTATCAATAAAATTAATGAATGATGAAAAATTCACCTCAAATAAAAGACATCTTAAACAACATTAAACCATGACATTTTGTTATCTTGGTAAGATACTTGTGTTTTAATCAAATGTCGACTACAGGGTGTCTGCGGGGTCTTGAAAAGTATGAAAAGTTGATCAATCAATTTTGGGAAAATTAAGGCCCTTTAAGGTACTACTCAACCATTTGGTCGACCACACTTTAAGTCACTTTATCTCATTGAAAAATGCATCAAGCTGAACTCACTAACACTAAATTAATGTGACTTGTTCTGAATGTTGTACTTTATAAATTATGCAAACCAGGTTTATTATGAACAGACATCTCAACCATTTGGTAGAGGCCTGTATCTTAAATACTGTAGAGTCTAATAATAAAAAATATATATATATATGTATATGTATATGTATATATATATATATATATATATATATATAATTTAAAAAAAATATATATATATATAGATTGTCGTTATCATAAGTAAATAAAATAAAGAAAATGCAAAGAAAATTATTTTCTTTGCTTTTTTCTTGGTGCGTACCTCAAAGGGTTAAAAAGTATTAAAAAGTCTTAATCACGAGTTCATGAGATATTCAATTTTGTCCATAGAGTTTGACTGCAAAAAGTATGCATGGAATGTATTTATTTTCCTCCCGACGTTTGTTAACAAACAACAATGCCCTGCAAGATAGGCTTGGGGCCGTGCACGTACGTATGTGATACGACAGCGAACACGCTCCTCCTGGCGCTAAATAATATCCGAAATTGCACGAAATAAACTCCAAAAATCGTAAAAACTCGAGTCATAGTGTTACTTGTTGTTTATTCCAATAAACCTTGCCTTTGGTTTAATTTATTCTTTTGCGCTTTGGTCATTTGTATGGTTGTGCTCTGTAGATTTAATTGCAAACTAAAAACGTTATGTTGCTGATCACAGCTTGAAGTGGCGATAAGGTCGGTAGATAATGAATGGATGGAAGTCTTGAATTAGTCTTAAATATGTATTGAAATGAACTTGAGGTTTCCTGCATACATATACCCTGGACAAGCGCAAAGTTGAAAAGACATTTACAACACCGTAAAAATTTGGAAGTATTTTATTATTAAGAGTAATGATGCAACATAATCAAAGAGCTTAAAAATACCACAACCAGGTAAAGATCGTCAGCTGGAGTAAAAAATTACACACAAAGGAGATTTCCGTTGTTTGGCAGCATTTGGCCAAAGCGTTGAGCTCAAGTGGGAGTAATCATTTACAAGATGTGCTTTAAAAATCAGTTCAATCCCTTTTTACAATAAAACCTAAATCTTCGAGCTATTTTGAACTTAAATCAAATCACGTGGAATAAAAGGATCTGACGGGAAATTCAATTTGACCCAACAATACCCCACAAGATCACTAGGTTGAATGGAATAAAGTAAAGCAGGGTGGAGAGCCTGACGTGTCCTATATGAGAAGGACACAAATGGAAGACTTGACTGCATTTTTATATTGCACAAAACATTTGGTCATTAACAACCTTAATATAAATCAAGCAGCACATTTGGCTCCTGGCCATGTCTTTGGTCTTTTATATTCTGGTGTTGAAGAGTGCGACGGGTATTCAAAAACCCTCGTCTCTCAGCTGAACACCACATTTAGCCAGAAATGTGTCTGAATGTGGATCTTTATCGCAGATAAATAGATTATTCACAAAAGCTCCACATACTGTATACGACTGAATAAATGAACGATCAGTGAGGTCAGGTCTGGTGCCAAAACCAGAACCGCAGATCTGTCAGCACGGAATCTTTAAGAAAATCAGTATCAAGATATTAGGGGGGGCAAGGGAAAGCTGTAGTTCCAGTGCTTCACCAGCACTCTTAGGTTCAGCTGCTATAGACTATTTTCGAGGTTATATGTTTATGTCCCACTGAGTCTTGCAAGGCTCTATAGTCCAATCTCTTAATACCAAGCAGTATGCAGTCCAGAAAAAAATAAAGCTGTTCACTGTGAATTCTCATATACAAAAGCAATCAAAAGGGGGTAAAAAGACAAATTCTCTGCTCGACGTTTTTACTTAGAAAAGCAGGAGCATATGGAGCGAACTGATGCTAAACATTCAAATCAGGAGAGGGTTTCGGTGACAGTGAATCCCTCTTATTTTCAGAGCACGGTGCTCTCTGCGTCAGCGTAAGGATTCGTCGGTGAGGGCGGCTCGGTGTTGGGCTCTTGACCAGCAGAGCTCTCTTCTTGTCGATCCACAATAACCGCAGGGATGAGGGCTCGTCCAAGCCCCTTCAGGACCAGGCCTCCGTCTGTGCAGGACATTTGATAGGAAACCAATCAGCAAACAGACCCATTTAGATGCGTTTTAAACTTAAATGTCCAGTGTGTAGCATTTAGAACTAGGAGAAATTGAATGCACCACCCAAAAGTGTGTTTGTATAAAAGTAAAAGTCTTGTTTCTACAGCAGCCTGAATGAACAAACCAACCACAATATGTGTTTCATGTTTTAAAGTGGAATATTTAGTACTTCCCTTGACATGCTTGGTATGGGGCAGGATGAGCAAAATAAGTCCCCCTCCCTTTGTTACAACCTGCAGCCTCACCACTAGATGTCACTAGTTCTAACACAATGGACCTTTAAGTTCAGGCAACAAATAAATCTTATCCATAACCACACACTGACACACACACTGTTCCTAACAGTGTAGTGCACACACTACATGCCACTTCAAACACACTCAATAAGACACAAAGGATGCTCTCGTTTTTTTTAAATGCAGTCGGTATTTCATATTTAAATATCCGTTTAATACGATTTTCAGAGGTGAATGGGGCTGTGAGAGACCGTATCCTTGGTGTGTTAATCTTTTAAGTTTCTATAATCATTGCTTCCGAGAGTGCACATGGAGAATAACAGCACATGGTTCGTTTAAAATCTGCTTAGTACGGGCATGTTATTCAAAACTGTGAAGCATGTTAGTGATGCTGGACAGTGGTGTTAAAAAGCAAAACAAGTGCAAACGAATAATGCACGACAATGTATGCAGTACGAGTGGTGCCAAAAAAAACAACAAAAAAAAACGACACACTGACGGCAGCAAAGTCCCCACAAAGACACACAAACATGCAGTGGGCAGAGAAGCCAGTGCATCAGCCATCAGTCGCACCCCTTACCATTACCTGCCTTGCAAAGCTCATCTCAGGCTGCCAGCTCAGACATCTGCAATATTTACACATATCCTGTCATGCTTCAGATCACCACAGGTACATTTTAGTGTGTGAGGAGAAAGTGAAACCAAAGCCAAAGAGGTTATAACACACACACGTGTGCCATGAGGGGATGCTGAAACCAGTCAATACTGAAAACGGTGTCGGCAGACGAGCAGCAAGTGATTTCAACTCCTGCACAAAGACACGTTTTAATGTTGTTCAACTTTACTGAAGCTCATGGTGTATATTAAACCACACTGTGGTCCACGTCGATGACATCCCGCCATTTTTATAGCTTCGGTAGCTGTTCACGGCATACAATACGACTGTTATTGCACAAACAAGGACATAATGTGTTGCTCAAAAAGTACACAAAGAACTATTCAGAATGGCAGTATAGTCAACAAACACCATTACAGCGTTTTAATTAATTACACAGTCACATGTTTTCCAGCAGTATATAAAGTAATATTAAAGAAGTAATTATGATGCATGAATGCATCGATAACTATAATCTAACATAAGAAAATGCTATGCTGACAAAGTAATATCTTGGTAGTGGTATTTTAAGAGTAGATATTGATACTAATGTATTTACTATTGTATTGTTATGTTTTTACTTATGTGAACTCTTAAATGCTGCGCTATGTTTGTAAGGAAGGATTTTCCATAGCGATTGTTACTACTTTCACCAGAGATTAAGTGTTGCCTTTAAACATGAATACAATAATAAAGACATTTCATTGTAATGTCGATCCTTTTTCAATTAGCTTTGCTACTCTGACAATATTTTTAGTGAAAACAATGTGTGGTTTATGACGTTTATGCATGATGGAAGTTAAATCCTTTCATTTGATGGTATTCCACCACTGATAGACTCCAACTAATATCCTCCTTTATTTGGAGATGAGATGAGTTTCCATTGAAAAAATGTTGTGCACAAAAACACCAAGAGCACACAAACATTCATAACAGTTATTACATTTTAAGTTGGCTTTTACAACTTTTTCCATTAGAGCTGCAACTAACGATTCATCTCTGGATTGTTTGGCTCCAAAATGGGAGGAAATGGTGTACAAATGGAGCTCAAAAGTATGATTATACGTCTAAAAAAACAAAAGTATTCTTTTTATGAATTATTTGTTAAATGGAGCAAAGAAACCAGAGAATATTCACATTTAAGAAGCAACAAAATCTTCATGACCATCCTCATTCATTTAGAAATCAATGAATCATTACAGCCCTAATTTACATATATTGTTACTACACCTTTGCTGTTGAAAAACAAGATTTATGAAGCACAAAAGGACAAATGTCTTACCTGTTATAATCTTGGAGGCTGTGTTTAAGAGGCCATTTCCACTGTCATTGGCTGCAGGTTGAGGGGGCGGCGGCATGTTGGGTCGGGGTCGTGGCTTTGGCGCTGGCCTAGAGGGGCGAGGGAGAGATCCAGAGTGGAAGGAAGTGGGCAGACCGCCGTGGGGTCCATCGTGAGGCGGAGTGCCCGGAGGGGTGGGAGTGCTGGGGGGCGAAGGCTCCGACTCCCCCTGGGCCTGATGGGGCTGTGGAGGCTGTGGAGGTGGGTGGCTCGGGGCGTGGATTGGGCTGTCTTTGCCGGAGTGACGCCGTGGCATTATGGGAGGATAATGGGTGTTACTGTGCTGGGAGGAGAAGGGGCTGGCCAGTTTTGGTGGAGCTGGCGCCTGTTTTTTGGTTCCTTTAGAGGGAAACACAATTATTACATGTTATTATTAATAGTTAGTATTGATGACATGAGATGTACACTAGCGTTCAAAAGTTTGGGGTCACCTATACAATTTTTTAGTTTTTTCTGTTAAAATTCACACTTTTATTCATCAAAAGATTTGCAAAATGAATAGAACATATAGTCAAGACATTGACAAGATTAGAAATAAGGATTTTTATTCAAAATAGTAATTTTGACCTTCAAGCTTTGCTTTCGTCAAAGAATCAGCAAAACTGTTTTCAGCTGTGCTAACATAATTGCACAAGGGTTTTCTAATCATCCAATAGCCTTCTAACACGATTAGCAAACACAATGTACCATTAGAACACTGGAGAGATGGTTGCTGGAAATAGGCCTCTATACACCTATGTACATATTCCATTAAAAACCAGACGTTTGCAGCTAGAAGAGTCATTTACCACATTAACAATGTATAGAGTGTATTTCTGACTCATTTAATGTTATATTTATTGAAAAAAAGTGATTTTTCCATCAAAAATAAGGACATTTCTAAGTGACCACAAACTTTTGAACGGTAGTAAACATGTTGCACTTTCTCTTACCCCTGCGGACCATGTGTGGACTAGGACCCCTGGACCCACCCTGTGACTGGAGGGGTCCGACAGCAAGATGGGCCGAACCATTCCTCTGGGGAGGGGGGGTGGACATGTGTTCACGGGCCGGGCTGCGGACATAGAATAAATGGAAATGTTAATCCATCAACGTATACTTTTCATTTGGCATCAGTGTGAGAACTCATGCGAGACAGAAAAACACACTACGCAGAAATTTCCATCGTAAGGATAATTACATTAGTTGAAGGTTGTTGCATGAAGAATACGTCAAAAACAGACAGAAAGAAACGATGCAAGATCAGAAAATACATTTGATTTGAAGAGAGAAGAATGAATGGTTGTACGCTGCATGCAGATTTAGACATCAAGGCAAGTAAAAAAAAAATAGTTTGGTAAATGATCACAAATAGCATGTGGGGGGGGGGGGACAAACGTTCTGAAGACAAAGCATTGGGTGATTTTCATTGCATTCCATTCACAGTTTGTAAAAATGAAGCCAGATATAAAGCCGTGGCCATTGTAGACAAGCGTTATTCACACGATTGTTCTCTTTCAGGATTTCTTGTGTGGCAAGTCGGTGAAGTCAAAGACTAATCAGAGACATGACAAACATAAAGGGAGGTAGAGCTCCAGATTGGCTGATTGGCTGCGAGCAAGCGGTGGAGTATTGCTGCTACCTCAGCTCGCCCCCTTACCTGCTCTCCTCTGCGCTGAGCTGGGTTACAATCTGAGGTTGCACTGTGGCTACCTGGACCCCACCACCACCACCAACACCACCAGCAGCAGCAGCACTACCAGCTCCACTCAG
This sequence comes from Microchirus variegatus, assembly GCF_963457635.1. Taxonomy (NCBI): domain Eukaryota; kingdom Metazoa; phylum Chordata; class Actinopteri; order Pleuronectiformes; family Soleidae; genus Microchirus; species Microchirus variegatus. The sequence goes on from NC_139811.1 coordinate 14,174,066, forward strand.
GCCAGGCTGCTCAGCCTCTACAGCCAGGGACGGAGCCTGGGGCTGGAGCTCGGGCTGAGTAGGACCCCCGGCTTCCAGAAGGGGCATTGGGGGTTGGAAGGTGGGTGAGATTAGATGTGGCTGCTTTCTATTTAAAGCGCTGGGTCTACGTGGACTGGGCTCCGGCTGTTTGTTAACAGTGCTATAGAGGGGGGGAGAGGGGAGAGAGTTCAGGAGGACAAACCAGACACCGTCAGACAGAGTAACAAGGAGAGAGAAAAGAAAGTGAGAGCAGAGACAGACCGAAAGAGTTGGTGCCAGAGACAGAAAGAGACACAACTTCCTGAGTTCAATGAAACCAGAAAGAAGAACCCCCCCCCAAAAAAGAAATGAAACCATAAGACAGTGACCTTTTTTTTAAATAGAACAGCTTTGAAGTGTGACATTGCTGCTGGGACAGACGAGGCAGATGCTGCACCATACAAACACAAGTGCCACACAGGAAGCTCACACAAAACAACCTACATTGACACCTAAGCTTTAATTGGAAATAAGAGAGATAACACAAGAGTACACAAGAGAAGCACTAGAGAATTCTAGACAAAGTGGTATCAAACAGTAATGAAGTTAAATATGTAAGAGAGCTTTTATCTTCATGGTCTTTACCAACCTCAAGGAAAACAACGGATTAGCTGGTGCTAAAATCACATGAACATCAACAGAATGTGGTGGGGAAAAATAATATCACAGTAAACATCATTCCCTTCTTTCACCTTTCAGGGACTGGATTAACGGGAGCTACATTTTTTTTACTAAGGCACAGCTTTGAAGTCTGGACTGGGCAGATCTTCAGTGGGTGTCTCAGTGACTGTGATGGACTCGTCGGCCACTACATAGAGAGCGGACACTGCTGGGCCCCGCGACTCCTGCCTGCTCAGTGTCTTGGGACGGGAGAGGGGCAGGCTGAGGCTGAGGTTGGGGCGAGACAGGTACCTGTCTTTACGGGGCGTGTGACTGTCCCCGTCCTGCCCCACGAGGCTTCCAGGGCGCCTCCTATCCAGTCCGGATTCGGGATCTGGGGTGGCTGGGTGGGTGGGCAAGGCGAATATGCCCGATACGTTGAAATCCACCTCTGAAAGAGGAAGAAGCAGATAGGATGTTGTTGTTTTTTTTTATAATTATGGCTATGAAACATTTCCTTAAATTCTGCCCTATAGCTGTACTTGAAAAGTTTGGGGTCACCTGTACAATTTTTGTTGTGTTTTCCATTAAAACTCACACTTTCATTCATAGTTCAGAGTTGCAAAATGAATGGAAAACATAGTCAAGACATTGACAAGATTAGAAATAATGATTTATATTCAAAATAATAATTTTGCCCTTTTGTCAAAGAACCAGCAAATATGTGCTAACATCATTGCACAAGGGTTTTCAAGGGTTTTCTAATCATCCAATAGCCTAACGCAATTAGCAAACACAATGTACCATTACAACACTGGAAATGGGCCTCTATACACCTGGCTACATGTTCCATTAAAAACCAGATGTTTGCAGCTAGAATAGTAATTTACCACATTAGAGTGTATTTCTGATTCATTTAATGTTATATGCATTGAAAAAAAGTGCATTTCTAGGACATTGCTAAGTGACCCCAAGCTTTTGAATGGTAATATATTATGTGACATTTCTCCATCCAAATTCCCAAAAACGATGAGAGGATTGAACGGACAAACCAGCCAGCACCTTCATTTTGAAGTGGAAGCTTAGTATGCAAAAATTAAATGCCAAACAACATGTATAGAACATTAAAAGTTGGTCTGTAATAATATATTGTATAAAATGATACAATAGACGGATGTTTTACCTTCAGGGAAGAACCAATCAGCGTGCTGGATAATTGGCTCAATGATGGCTACGACATGGACCGACGTTGCCGCTGCCATCTCTGCCAGTGTCCTGAATACAACCACAGACGACGTCAGATCATCATTAGCTTCATGTTGTACTCACATAATTATTGTCAGGTGACGAGTGCACAAGCTTTACCCCTCTGCCTTCGCCCAGAGCAGGTTGGGTCCAAGGACAATGGCGATGTTGCTGGGAGTCATTTTATTAATGTCACTGTCCTGAGCCAGTTTAGCAAGAAACTTAACCAGATACCTGCAAGAGAGAGAAAGACACTGGTCACTGGTGTGAAAATCTCCAAGGCAGAAGTTGTATTTATTGTTTGATGGCTGTTGATCATGTCTGTCCTTCTACAACACATTTTCTTTCAGGATAAGCCGTCTCTACTGTATGTTCATTCACTCATCTTTTTTACCGCTTTATTCCAGCTGATATAGGTCGGCAATCCATCACAGGGCCACATATAAACAACCATCCACTCTCACACTCACACCTACGGTATATTTAGAGTGTACAATTCACCTAATCCGCCAATTCTGCATGTTTTTGGACTGTTGGAGGAAACAGGAGAACCCAGAGAAAACCCACGCACACCTTATTGACATTGTGTATTCACTAGTTCACTTCAAGTTTATGGAATGTCCTAATGTTTTGATGCTTCATGACCCATGTTCTAAGCACTGCACTAATTAGATCACATATGTCAAACTCAAGGCCCGGGGGCCAGATGTGGCCCGCCACGTCATTTTATGTGGCCCACGAGTGATTAATTGGTCTTAAAAATCTGTGTTAAAATAGGTCTATGCTGCTTTAAGGCGTGCGTTGACTATAAACTACATTTCCCACAATGCATGGCGATTGCATTACCCGCAAAGGGACGGCATCACCATCGCGGACCAGGTTACATCTATAATGCATCATATTTGTAACTTGAATAAGTAATAAATACAGAAAGTTATTTAGCAATATGTTTACGGAGTAGTTATCTTTATTTTACATTATATTTGGTGACATTTAGTTACATTTATTCTGTATGACATTTATATCTGGCCCTTTGAGGGTAACCATTATGCTGATGTGGCCCTCGGGTGTATCAATCATGAAAGTGAAAAACGGAACAGAAGCAAACTGGACTGGTAAAAACAAAAAAGAAGAATAGAATAGATCTCCAGACACTCTTACCTGAGGTTGGCTTTGTGCGTCTTTGGCAAATGGTCACATGCCACCCACAGGGCCTGAAGCCTTTTGTCAGGGTCCGACACACTGAAAACAGACGCACACATTCTACTGTGTAACTACCCAAACATTTAAAAGCAGCCTGTGAGCACACACGCTGCTTCAGGTATGCGTTTACTGGTGTTTTGTATGATATTAACAGGGTTGTTTTGGAAGTTTGTGTGTTGTCCTCTTACTTGGAAGCCTTATGCCACTCGTCGTACAGGCCAAAAGTCATGAGAGGTTCAGGAAGTTCCCTGAGGTAGGACTTCAGAGCTCCTGTGTGTTAAGAGAACAGCTATGAGGGGAACGATCCAGAGTGAGATTGCATCACGTTTTGTTGTAGCAAGAGTACCTGCGACGGCGTGAGGATCAGAGTAAAATTCTTCAAGCTGCGAGGTGGAACAGTCGAGTGCGGCTTTGAGCTTCTTCAGCTTTGAAGCTCCTGCTGCTATTCTGAAGAGTCCCTGCAAGGACAACGAGGGAAAAAAAAAACAACCCACTGAATTGTGCCTTTTAAACATTTACAGATGCTTCCATCCTAAAAATAAGCCAAAGTCTGATGTGGAATACTTTCTAACAAGAGACATTTGGCTCAGAGTATCAGACAGATATATTGCAAGAATTATCTTCTATCTAATTCATCTACCTAGTATCTAATGATATGGTTACTTCTAAAGAGTGTATGAGTGAACATGCTAATGGATAACAGATGCCTTGGTGCGCATGCACGCACACACACACACACACACACACGTTTGTGCAGCATTCTTACTGAGGACATGCAAAGACACAATGCATTCCCTAGCCCCTTACCATAACAAATAAATGCCTAACCCTAAATCTTAAACAAGTCTTAACCGCCAAAAAGCCCTTTAAAGATGTGAGGAGCAGCCAAAATATCCTCACTCCGTGTGGTTTAATATTTTTTGGTCCTCACAAAGCCACAAAGACATGAACACACACACACACACACACACAAGCTTGTTCCTGCCATACAAAGTCTAACAGAGTTGGCTGCAAATGTTTCCAGACTGCATGTGCCATCATTTTCTCGAGAGCAGTTCTGCCAGAGGGGAGCAGTTTTAACAGTAAAAGTCTACCTTGAGATGTTTTGATCGGTTAAGCTCAACTTTTCCCCAGTTTAGCAAAGTTTCTTTGCTAAGTTTCTATCAGCCTTTTTGTCCGTACCTCCTCTTTCATGCCAGTTTCCAGCAGCATCATGACGCAGGCCTCGAGCGGCAGAGCGATGTCACGGTTGCTCCTGTTCAGGTGCTCGTCCAGAGCTGTGCCATACGCCGGCTTCTCCATCCACGAGTCTGGGTGAGAGATACATCAGTGTTTTTTTCACAGCGTTTCAGAGCTTTTAATAACTAATAAAAACATAATCACATTTTTATTCATTTCAATTAAAATTAAACTATAACAGATTAACAATGGCTGACCTGTGACGGTGATTCTACATTTCTCAAATTTAGCTCAGAAACACATAATTGGCCTCAGATGTGTTTTATAAGAAAAAACTATCCACCCACTGTTCAATATTTCCCCTGCTGATAAATCAACAATTCATTCAGTGTGATCTCATCGACTACCTCGCTCTGCTTTGGCAGCTGAAACAGTCTGATATTATTTCTTCCCTTTTTTTTTTTTTATCTGCATCACATGTTCATGTGCATGCAAAAAATATGCAGAGAAATGATTGTGAATACTACACTGAGAAGCATAGAGATAATCGTGTGGAGCTGATTGGCTTAATCAGCCCTGTGTGAACTCACTTGACACACAAGCTACAGTTTGTCAAAGTCAGGCTCAGTAAAGCTAGATAACTAAAAACTTCTCTCACAGCACAGGCCTCATGACAGGTGCAAACCGCCATGAAAAGCTAGTCTACATTTGTCAAATAGTCATGTATTTGTTTAGATTTGTATATGATTTGGCCGTTCACCTTGCTGCATTTGGATTTCTGGTATCGCTGCCTCCAGAGCTGCCAGAGAACTCCTGTGGTAGTCAGCCTGGGCCTCTAATAACTGGTGCACGAAAACAAACATAACACAGGTCACGTTAACTTAGTCATGCGTGTTAGTAGTGGAACATATTTATTCATATAAATGCCACATTTTAGTTTCCGGGTGCACTCACAAGGACATAATACCGTGCGTACTCTCCCTCTTTGGAAGCAAAGTTGTACATATCTGCAGAGAGCTGGTCCTGTGGAGGAAAAGAATATAAACCTTCATTAAGGCACAGATGAACTTCAGAGGACAAAGCAATGACCTTTAATGACATGCGCCTCACAAAGTGCTCCTTTAATATACACAAGACCTCCTTTGTCCAGCTACTTACTTACACATAATCATAACCTGATGAGAAGGACACTGGCAGAAATGTGTTTCATTTAGTTTAACATACAACAGTACATCTAAACCTACTCTCATAGGTACTGTACTGTTGTGCAACAGCCATCACTAAATACTTTAAGGAGTAAATCAAATGAACTGTGCAGAACCGACCAAATCTGACACCTACTTTGCATATTTCTACTTTATTCAGAGCCTCATCCATCTCGTCCTTGAGAGAATCCGCCTTAGCTGCCATGGCTGGGTTGTTGGACTTTGCTGCCTGGTACCACCTGCAGGCCAAGGTGTTATTAAGGTATGTAAACACGCACACTACAAAAAGGACTCGCATCAATTTAACTATTTAAACACAAAACAACACACAAGTGACTTTAAACGATGTCTAACCTCGTCTTGGCGGAGTCAAAGTCTAGAACCAGCTTGGCGAGTTGCTTCCTCTGTTTGAGTATATTTGGAATCTCCACCTGTAGCAAAAAACATTAAGAACATTTTAACAGTAAATTTATCATAATCAAGTGCATTAAAAAATGACAAAGGCAGAGGCTGGACGGGCTCGATCAACAGAAATTAGTTTGTCCTTGAATAAATCATGGTTATAATGACTATAACATAACAGATACATTTATAAGATGTGAGAGAGCTGTCTGTACCTCTGCCAGCTGGTTAAGAGGTTCCAGGACGTCTCTCTCGAGCTGCACTTCATGCTGCATCAGCTCAGCGGCTAACCTGTTCTCTGCCTCCCCACACACGTCCATCATCTTGCTGTTCACAGGAATGTACACACATATGACCAGTTACCACTATTTTTGAGCATTGTAGCATGTAGTTGTGCTTTTATTTATTCATCAACTTACAAATCATGTTACAGAGCTCATTTGTGACTATCGGAGGCCTTTTTCAAACCTTAATTCAAAGACATGAATAATGTCATGTAAAATTGACTGTGTTTTGTATCTGTATTTTAATCGCCCTATATCTTCAGTGCTCATGTGCTTAAAGAATGACTGACCCGGTACAAAAGAGGATATATAGCAGATCATATAACCACAGTATGGGAAGTGAGTGTGCTCAAGAGAAACACATGAGTAAAGAAGTAATACAATTGGTATAAAAACCCTGTATCCAAGCACATAAACACAGATCATGACACATAGGAACAAGTGACGTTAAAACACTGCACAAAAGCAGATATAGACCAAAGCATTAAATAATGAGAATGACATACATATAACGAAAAAAAAAAAAATCAAGGGAAACATTTGTAAATAAAACCACATGAGCACCAAAACCTCTTAAAACCCCTTCCCTGGACTTCAGGTAATAAAATAAAAGGCGTATTCAGAGTATTGAGTTTGAGTCTGTTCTGAGCTACTGTACTAGTATCCAGAGTACTTTACATGTTGAACAACTTGTTGTCTGAGCGGTTTAAAAGCTGCTGAAACAGGCACTCGCATGCAATAAACTGTTAAAAGTCGCATTTCCGCTCTCACCCAATCAGACTCTCGTCTCCCAGTTGACCACCTCCCTCCTGCATGGCCTGGGACAACGTCGTGAGTGGCAGCTTTTTCTGCAAAATAGAAATCATGTCACCTAAACATATGGGGCTATACATTTAACTGAACTGAAGCTTTGATCTATATATCTATACAACACTATCTATTACTACGATTCTATAGCTATGCTGCATTTATACAAGAAATGAAGGTGACAAATTCACAATAAACAAATCAATCCTTCAGAATGAATTTGAAAAGGCTACCAGGGCTGCAACCAATTGATTATTTTCTCGATTAATCCAGTAATGGTTTGGTCCATAAAATGTCTGTAAATGTTGATCAAACCTGGAAATGAAGATGTACTCAGATGTCTTGTTATAGTCCACAAACCAAAATGATTCAGTTTTAAGGATTTCTTTGTTATATGAAACAAAGAAACCAGATAATATTCACATTTAAGAAGCTGAAAAAGCAGAGAAACTTGAAAAAAAACAACAACCTTAAACCGATTAATTGAGTATCAAAATAGTTGACAAGTAATTTAGTAATCAATTAATAGTCAAGGAATCGAGTAATTGTTTCAACACTATAGGCTACCATTTGATTCGCTGTTTTAGCAACGCTATAATGACAATAGAACACAGCTTCTGCAGTTCAAATGTCAAGTATTTAGTGTTATCTGTCTCCTAATTAATATTACCGGTAAAAACCTGCAAATGTCGACAAACATCTGCTGTGAAAAACATGCCTGAGCATCACACACACATGTTCTATGAGTTTAATTCATTGACAGTTTGCTAATATACAAGACCAACTCCATCATACCAATTCAAATGCCAATAATCACAGAATTTGACGAATACATAAAAATAAAAATAAACTAGTGATGCCCTTAGACTTTTCCACAGTACTGCATATCTGTCTCTCTGTGTGTGAGAGAAGACGCTGGCTTGTGACCAGGACTGAATATTTTTCTCCTGAGTCCTGCTCATATCTGTGTGTGTTATGTAAGAAGAGATGTGCTCATAGCAGGTGAAAGCAGGTCCTTGTGAACCTGACATTGGTGTGGTGTCAGTGTTTTCATTCTCTGTGCTGTGTACATGCTACACCTCATAGATGAACTTACTAAGCTTTTTCTGTGATTATATGTTAATGGTCTAATTTGCTAGTTTTTGTAAATGATGTTCCCATTTAGAGGAAAATAGACAGGAAAAAAAGGGGTTTGCGTGTTTTGCAACCATAAGACTATGTCCACTTTTTTACAGCAGGAAACAAAAAACCAAGTTCCTACGTGTCTCTTTTCGGTGTCAGTGCCGAGTTGACCCTGCAGACAGGACACCAGCCTCTTGTGCGTGTTGTGCGACACCAAGCGCACCAACTCCATCCGCCTCTCGATCTGTGGAAATCAAACCACAGGGTGTATGAAAGCAGGGTACATGAAACACCGGCTGTCATCTTGTCAGGACACATTCCCGTTTCCCTATTGAACAGAAATCGTTTTAAAACTTTCCATCCTGCTCAAAAAATACCTTTTTTCCCCCCAATAGATCTCATGTCATGAGCAAACTGACCAAACTGTATTATTACACTATACTAACAGGACTTACTGTATCTCTGTGTATTGAAATTTTGTTTATTTGAGTATTGATTTATCAGTGCTTCTGTGAAAATATATGAATATTAATGTTCAAAAAATACTTTTTTTCCCAATATTTTCCAGGGTTACAACCGGTACCACTGACATTCAAGTGCAATGAGTCATGGCAACTGACGGATGAACTGTTCCATTTGAGGATCAAATGCCCAACCAGCGAAAGTTTGCATATCAGTTCCTGCTCCCTGTTGCATGGTCGTTAACTGACACGGAAAAAAAAAAATCTCTGACAGAAGATTTCCATATGTAGCTGAACTGTCACTGACTCCACATTAAACCATCTGAACGCTTAAGGTATTCAAAAGTCACAATTCATGGTCAATATGTTGGGATATTTTAAAACGAACAACAATTACAGTTTTTAGAGGATTTTGTATGAGGCCAACAATGTTCACTTCATTTTATAAATGAATTAAATGTGACATAATGACTCTTGTTGTAGTAGCATAAGTGAGTCCAGTGAACAGCCTCTCGTCTCAAGCATTCACTTCCTCTTCCTGTTTCACTGTAAACACATTACAACATCTGAAGGCCTCTCATCTGTCATCTGATCTCCCATCTTGCTCCTACATTTTCTTTCTTAACTATTCCCCCCCTCACTAATTTGCTCTCCTCTTTACGACGACGTAAAGCTCCTGCTCTCACACACACACGACTGTACTTTTCTTCTTCTCCCTCTTTTTCCTGCAGCCACCGCTTCCATGCCAGACCACAGCTGGACTTGGCTTCTTTTGCCTGGATCCAATCGATTCGCTCACCATTCAGCTGATCCTCAGCTCTGATTAATGCATGGAAGTAGTCGAGCTCTATCTGGTGACGGCTCGATTGGATCCAGACTTTGAAACCTCTGAGCCAAAGAAAAAAGGAAAGAAAGGGAACCGAGTGACTGCAGTGTGGGCGGTGTGGACTCACTGGGTGATCACATTGTCTGTGTCCGTGTGAAAGGCTTCACTTTGACCACACAAAAAGTACCTTAGAGGCACTCACTCATAGGAGAATAAAGAATATCAATACACTAAAAATATTTCAATATTTCATGGTGTGATAGTATAGATAGCCCTCCAGTTGATTTCCTGTGGCCCACCACTTAATATTAACTTATGAGTGATTTATGTATGTTTTTTTTCTGTGCTGGGCACGTCAACTGTTAACGGCATCAACGTTAGTGCATGACGTCATGTTTACGTGGCTCCCGATTGTTAAAGTGATTCTCTAAAGTAACCCTTAACTTTACTAACCAACGCTAAAGGAGCTAACTGGTAAACGGTGCCTGGATTCCGGTGCCGCGGGCACGTAAACATGACGTCACATTCGTCTTTTTCCCGGTCAGTCGTCATGGAAACGTGTCTTAACGTTGACGCCGTTAACGTGCCCAGCACTAGTTTTTTTTTTTTATGCAAAGATTCATTTTACATAAATACATTCTAACTTTGAGTTATATATTGTTCCAATATTAACACTTTTGTTTTGAAATTCTGCAAAATATTGTTATTATTGTTGTTATTATTCCAATATCAGATTATGTGTGATATCATTTTCATATTGCCCACCCAAAAAACCAGGCCCCTCCTGACCACACTCAATGCTCAGTGGCACCCAGGCCATTTGAGTTTGAGACCCCTGCATTAAACAAAGAAAATAAATTGTATATTATTTATGCATATAACATTATTATTTTTACTATGAAAATTGTAATATATTGCCTTGTTTATGGTATTGCAATATAGCACAATGTATTGTACCTTCACCCTTGTATCAGGATCATATCACCAGATTATTGCCAACACGCACAGCACAACTCACTGACTAATGACTACCAAAGTCTGCTTCACACAATTTCCATTTGTTATGCTGCTTTTTAGATGTCATTATTTAAAACTCCAAGCATAATAACACATGCAAAGAGCTCTGGCCTCGGGTAGAAACTCAGTTAATGAAACACAAACAGAAACTGGCTGAAAAACTGAAGGCAGACAAACACACACACTGTTACTAGTGTGTGTGTTTGAGACAATCCCGTCCTGCTGTATGTCCAGTTTTACTCTATCCAAAGGTTTACAGTCACTGCCATCTTCTTGTTTTCACAGCAATGAAAGCATTGAAGAGAGTGAGCTGACGACCTATGACCTTCCACAGCAGAAAATGTGGAACGTTCAGTGAGTCACAGAGGAAACAGGCGGGTGCAGATTTGTTTTTCTGGCTTCGAGCTGCTTTTGCTGACTGAATAGCTGGTAAACTGATGGGTGTGTGGGACTGTTGCGGCTGCCTCCAGGGATATTTGGGGACTCGTGAAAATATTTCACATATACAGGGCCCCACCGTGCCACTTCCACAGGCCATGTTCACTGTGGAAATATAACACTTAGCTCACACACAAACACGAGGCAGGCAAGTCATTGTTTCTTTTCTAGAATTAATACTTTGACATTTTGGACAATATTCTTATTCGTATATGATGTAATACCTCTGTTTTACTTGATAGAATTTAGCACAGTCAGAGGCGATTCTAGAGTCTGTAGGGGCCCTAAGCAAAAATTCCCAGGGGGCCCTTCCAACCAGAGTTCATCAGCCAAAACGAAAAATGTATGAGTTCAAAATAATGAAATAACATGGAAAAACCTTGTAATTAAAAAGTATGTGAAAATATAAATGTAAAGAACAATAAACCCTAACCCTGTAAATAGCTTTTTAAAAAACTATAAACTTAGTAAAAAAAAATACATTACACTGTAATGAACCCACATTATAAAACAATATAAATATATAGAACAATAAAATACAGTAAATAACTGAAAAAAAAAATATATAAACTGAGTAAAAAAGATATGCATTACACTGTAAATAATCCTCTTCATTTTCCAACTTGCAGAACGATAACGTCACACAGGTAAACGTGAGGTGGGGCCCCTTTAGGAAGGTTTCCTACTGAGATTTCATTGCAAATCGCCCATTGTTTTTTAAGGGGGACTGGGAGGCGGCTGGTCACTGCACATTTCAGTTAAAAAAAGCCCTCGGGCTCCGAGTGTCAGGGGCCCCCTATCAGCTCGGGGCCCCAAGCAGTTGCTTGCCTTGCCTGTTCACAAACTGCGCCTCTGAGCACAGTTGGCTCTGTACAAAGGCCAACTTAAATTCACAGTGTATGATTTCTGCCACTAGGGGTCTCTCAATCAGAACAACAACAAAAGACCTAAGACCTTTGATAACTGGAAGCAGTATGGGATCATAAGAAATTGTTGTCTGTCATTGTTGTAGTGACAAATACAAACAATACAACACACTGGTGGGTGCCAGACATTTCCTTTCCTAGGCTGCTTGGCTGAACACATCACAGGGTTATTGTTTCAAAACAGGTAGTGGCCTCCCCTCAGTTATAGTCATTAAACTATGGTCTCAAAGGAATAAATCTCATGTAACTCAAAATCTACCTTTAACTGATCACAGCAGTCTTCACACATAGAGCATGTACTACAGCACAACAATAACAGCCCAGTGTGTATATCCTTGTATCTGTGGAAATACTAAGATGTCCCTGATAATATGAGGCAGCATTACCATCCAGTCTGACAGCCTCCTCACTTTTCCCACTGCAGAAGGACGTGTCCAAACAAGATAAATGCCTCAGCTAAAGAAAAGGAATATGGGGAAAAAATGGGGGGGGGGGGGGGGGGGAGGCTACTTTGACAACATGGGAGAGTCAAATTTCATGTTGGAGAAGGGGGTGTGAGTGTTTTGGGAGGGTGAAAGTGAACATTATTCTTTCTCTCTGCACATGTTTTCCAGCAACTGTGATTAAAATTGTTAGCGCTGATGATTCACCGGCACATGAATCAGTAAACTCTGGGAAAAACGGGTTTTTATCAAAATGACTCATCTGGGAGCGTATCTGGAATACTGTAATAACCTTGAACGACAACATAACATTCCTCTGTTGTTTCTGAAAAAAAAAACACATTTTCTGACTGGCAGATTGGAGCAGCTCAAGTTGTTGTGCCAAAAGAAATCCAAGCCACGTCCCTGTTGCCGATCACCCGACAATCACATTCCTCTCTAAGAGCTGGAGCTAGAGGAATGCCTAACGCAGCACAAAGCTCCTGTCGTTCAGGACAAGGACCAAAGATGAGTGAAAGCTGAAAGCATTCTCGTGAAGGGTTGGGTCAGTTAGCACTTCTGTGTTATCAGGACGCTGATATGCTATAAATGTATGTAGATCATATTAACTCTTCTCACATAAGAAGCAAACATATGGCTAGAGTGTTTTGACTATAACAAAACTCCCTTGTACACATTTAATAAGAAATACAATTTAGATTGCTCATCGAGGGCATGTGTGTTAACCACACGGGGTTCATAGTTCATTACTGCTCGCCATAAAACTGACATGACTAAAAGAAAGTCGTGGAAAGCCTTTCCCTTCACTCTCTCACCTTTACTTTCCGCCTATAACAAAAGCTTCTTTCTCCTGTAAACATGCTCTTTCTCTCTCACTTAGTCTTCAACTTAATCACCCTTTCCTACCAGTGATCTGTTCCACTTCAAACTGCAAACTCCCATCCCCCAACACACCAACATACTATGTCCATCACCGGTGTGATTGCGAACAACAGAACATTGCCAGGGTTTTGCCTTGAGTGGAAAACCATGAGGGACTTTTCCTCCACTGCCAAACCTCTGAGCTGGCGAGGAATGACTGAATGAACGACTCCCCTGCAAATGTAGTAATGCTCCACTACCAACACTTGTACTCCATGACGGCAGCTTTGCCGTGATGGCTTTAACAGAGGAGAACTGGGAACGCCAGCAGTACTAGAACTTCTGCATTTTAAGAAAACAAGTTCTAAAAGCGGATTGTTTTTGTAACAGAGACACAGTCTTCTAAGATAGACGGTTAGACGGTGAACATAACACCCACAGATAATACATCATAAAGTCAAACTAACTTGTAAACATTCAGTGTCAGTGATTCTGGGCAAAACTGTAGCTGGTAGCAGAAAAACAACACAGTCAGCTCACAGTTCAGTGCAGTTTCTAATGGTTTGATGCAATTTGACAAGACAAAATGACCACATTATCCCTACTGGTGATTTTAAGTGTTACCTCCTTATTTGAAATTATTTTCCTTTTCATTAATCTTATAAAAAAACAATTAACATGCTACAGATCTGTCTAATGAAAGGACAAATAAAAACACTATTTTCTTAACTTAGACGTCTGAATGTAGTTAATCATGCTAATTTCCCAAAAATCAAGATGATATATCTTTTGTTGAATATAACAGTCCAAGAATATACAGTCATATACTGTACTTTACTATCAAACATGACAAAAATGTCTGATGAGCATGTCCTAAATAAAATCAAAAGCAATTTTCTGCACGTACTTTAATATTTCTAAAGCTCCCACATGCCAAACATTTCACAATAAATGTACATTCTTAGATAGCACCAATAACACCTCATATTTTTGGGAGATTCCTTATTCAAGCACATTGATTCGTTTTGCAGAATACCAAACTAAATGACATATTTGCACCATTCGAACATACATGCAGTTTGTCAAATGCACATGACAGTTATCATGGAGAATGTTGTATTTACCTGCAGGAGGTCATCACTCAGCACCTCAGTTTTCTCGGCCCTGTTGAGAGAATCACATCGAAGATGAAGTCAGCAAATCAAAGAATACAAATACAAAGACTAACAGAGCGAAATGATTAAGACACGTCACCGTAAAAAAATCTCAGCACCATTATGCAATCCATGAATATGAGTTGAGGGACACACCTGTCCTAAGGTAAGCTCTGTCTTGTGTTTGCGTGTTTCCATGCATCTGCATGTTTTTCCTTTTTTTTTGGCCTCGTCTCTTAATCCAAAGACATGGAGCTTGGTAGGGAAAAGATGGGAGACTGTAAATTGCCCATGTAAGTGTGAGTGTAAGTAAGAATAGCTGTTGTTTATCTCTATAAGTCAGCTCTGTAATGGACCACTGCTCACCACTTTTCACTTTCTGTTTCTCTTTTTTATGAAGGTAGAGCTTCTGCTTCAAAGTGCAAAATGGATATTCTGGCTGGTTGGTCCATTCTACTGCTGTAGAAACATGGCAGCCCAAAATGATGGCCTCCATTAAGCAAATATTTGATAGCCTTATTCTAAGGTAAGTAAGAATACAGTTCATCTATATCGGAGAAACGAACTTCAGCACGGCACGATGTTTCCTGGATAAATAGAAAAACAGCCAAAGGAGACCTTCAAACAGAAGCAAAGAAGTCAATCCAGCCCTACCTGTCTGAACTGTGTCCCTGCAGCAAAAACAAGCATATTCTTATCACATAATGCTTAAATCCACAATACAATGATGTCACAATTGTTGACAATTCAAATGCCCATCCTCACTTGAGGCCCGTGGCCCTTTTTCTTTTTTGTCTGGGTGAACTTGGCAGATTCCTTCACCGTGCTGAACACTCACTTCCTATTGTGTCATCTGCACCTGGTTTGTTATGGCAACAGCAGAAGGTGTGTATGTTTGTGTGTGTGTGTGTGTGTGGAGGAGGGTGGGTGCGTTGTCAAGGGGTTTGTTGATGACTGAAACAGGGCCAAAACACACGCTGCACATTGAGGCGTTGAGTCTGCAGAACATGACTGTGGCATCAAAATCACCTCCATAGTGTCTGAAAAAAACAATCTCTCCTTCATATACGACCTCTAAGACATAAATTTTTTTGGGCTTGAATATTACTGAGCTTAAGTGCCCTGAAACCGAGCTCACAGCACCTATCAATATTCAGCAAATCCACAGACCACACACAGCAGCATGCACACGTATTACATCTCCACTCACAAAGCCCTCAGGACCTCTTCCCTCCCTCTACCAGCGCAGACACACCACACTATAGATTAAACTCTCGCAGGGATCAATTAACCCTCTCCCACAAAAGAGTTATTACCTAATACTGGTGAACGATGCAGAAATAAGATCCTCGCATGTCACAGGCTTACCTCACTGCCTGAAATACCCTTTAGTGTTGGCTGAAAATGACTTTTGGCTGCACTCTGCGGATCTCAAACTTGCACCAGGAGTAGACATTTTAAGAAGAGCGCAGCCATCATCCCACCAGCCGAGTTTTTATAAAACAGAGCGAACAAAAGGATATCTCTCAGTGTAAGCAAACTTGTACTTTGCAGGGGGAAAAAAAAGGCACCTAAAATATGCTGAGAATAAGTCTGAACTGCTTGGCCACTAATCATAAGCGTCATGCCGCGCCAGGCCAGCTTCCCAACATTTCTTCGTTTTTTCAGACTGCCAGACCAAGGTTGTTCCAAACCTCCTCCTTAAGAGATTATATTGCTCTTACAAACCTTCAATGGCGCAGATGTGTTTTTTAGTTGCCTTCCCCATCTAGATCTTTGCTTTAACTCAATCCTGTTTCTCGAGCTGTACAGGCAGCGCCTTCACCTTTATTGTTTTGATCTGCACTGTGAGCAGTGT
This sequence comes from Microchirus variegatus, assembly GCF_963457635.1. NCBI lineage: Eukaryota > Metazoa > Chordata > Actinopteri > Pleuronectiformes > Soleidae > Microchirus > Microchirus variegatus. The sequence continues at coordinate 14,190,157 of NC_139811.1, forward strand.
GACCTTGTGTGCCTTTCCAGATCATGTACAAGGCATTACATTAACCAAAAGGTGGACACTAATCAGGGAGACATTTTAAAGCTGATTAAGGCAATTAGAAATGTGATGCTGCGCCTTATGCGTCACAGCAAAAGGTCAGAGCACTAGAATCCTGCTCTTAGATGGCAAATACAGCATTTACACTATCTATTTGGCAAAGTCAAAAGTCCCAGGTTGATAGTAGCAGCCTGAGAAGCAGTCAGTGATGGCATTAGACACGATCTGCTGCCAGAACAGCCATGCTCTCATCCACATGATCGCATTACACAGCCTCGCCTATGACGGAAAACAGCTACACGAGCAATCTTAAGATTCCTATCGATATTGAATTTGCATTGATTCGACTGGAACACAGCTTGGCTCTGGATCAGCAGCAGCTATTGTTCTAAGAATAGATTTCCACAATGCTGGAGCGCAAACCCTGGAAGAAAACCTGGCACAAAACAACACGAAAAGCCAGAGAAGAACACACCAGTACATGGACTTGTACTGAAAACTCTGCTCAGTATGTGACGGTTAAATATAAATTAAATCAAACTGATTCCTCTATTTATTTATTTTTAACCGGTCCTCTTTGATCACACCGTGCCCTTCAACAACTATTTAAAATCCGCAAAAGCCCCCTAAGTCTGGATTTTCCTGTGCTGAACAGAAAACCACATCACAAACTGCCATGAGGAGAAACATTCACTGGACACAGTGAAGTCATTCTCATTCTATGGCAACACAAAGTTTATATTATCCATCTAAGATTAATTCGGATTATTACTAATCCACAAAACACATGACGTAGTGGAAAACAAACCCCCAAACACAGGCAAAAGATCCAGTAACACACGTCACTTCTGTGACTTTACGATGCAAGTTGATTGTGCATTTTCCGTACTGTGTCGTGTAACTGTTATCTAGGTTAATTGAGGACGTCTTTGGCGAACTCTCACTGCATTATCTCCCATTTTCTTTTCAAACTCCCAACTTCTGTTAGTCGTGCAGTGCTACAAATGGCACTGGAGGATTCCAGGCACTTTTAAACTCTGTCCAGCAGTAATCCAGAGAGGGCGTGTGCCTGCAAACACTTCCACCTCTCAGTAAGCAAGCTGTCATTCTGCTCAGTTGAGTTTTACTGCTCTTACACAACATAAGGTGGAATGTATGCGAGGAATCCCACGCGCCTACAGGGGGTTTTTCGTCAGAAAGTCTTTTTTAAAAGGAACATGATGAGGACGCCATTAAGGCAGTAATAACAGGAGACATCGTCTCAGCGAAGACTCCTGATGGAGATGAAGAGAAGAGGCGGAGTAGATGCTATTATCTTATATGTACAAACGGTAGTCCCAAAATATAAATTGATCATCTGCTTGGGTACATATGTCAACATATACTCAACAAAATAGAAAAAAGTCATGACATTTGCTCAGATTCTTGATGCATTTGTTTATGGAATGATTAGTTTTGCTCAAACCCAGTAGTCCAGTGTCACTTGGCCACTCCTATTGACTACAATCTCAGATTGAGTATTTCAACTCACGAGAGTGATGGAGCATGGCAGAGTGGTGGTCAATATGCGTGACCAGTACACAGACACTCCTTATGGTCTGGTCAATAAAAGGGCACACCAAAATGTGGACTTTTGTCACTTGTCACTACGAGTGCTGGGTTGAGCGTTACAGCTGTGGCAACACTACTGAATGACGCCGTATTCAACAGACATGTCACCTATCCAACACCTTTGGGATGTTCTGGATAGGCATGTCCGCCAGCGGGTTCCAGTTCCCCAGAACGGCCGCCAACTTCAAGTGGCTCTGCAGGAGGAATGGGACAACATCCCCCAGGCCACGATCGACAACCTGGTGGAAGTATGCTATCCTTTATTTAGCCAGGAAGGTCCTATTGAGACACAAGGTGTCTTCTTCCAGTGAGTCCTTGTTAAGATAGCAGCACAAATAGTACACACAAAATACTATAAAAGCTAAAGGAGAGTAACAAAAAAGAAGAGAGAAACATAATAAAGTAGAGTGAGAAAACCAGTAAGTCACCTAATGATCTTTGTTTAAGCTCTTGAACTAGATTTTATCCTTTTTCTCAAAAGTGAGAATTTACAGCTTTTGTTCATTATTTAAACCCAAATAAACGTCGTCTATTTAGACCTTTGGTCAACTAAAACGTGACATCTGCAGGTGACATCTTGAAGAGCTCGATGTTTCATTCAGTCTACCTCTACAGGACATTCATTGGCAAATGTTCTAAAATGCAAAAATGTCTACACACTCCAGGTTTGCAAATATAAAGCTTAACTCATTTATTTATTTATGTATTTATTTTTAATTTGCAGTCCTAAATATAATGACACCATTGAAACATGCACTGATTTGCAAAAGGCTGAGTGAGACTCGAGTGGTTTTCATTATTAAAGAGAGTGAAAATGTTGCTTGACGTCACCAAATTGCAAAAAACAAAAAAACAACGATTCTTTACTTTTCCTAAAAAGTTGCACAAACATGGCTCAGCCCTTCAGACACCGCCCACAACAAGAAAGCGGATGACAATGGAGGAGTTAAACACACACACACACACCGAGAGAGAGACACACGCTACAGTTGACGATATCGTGCTTATCATCAGCTTCATATGCGAGACAACAATGTTGAAACAAACAAACGAACACCCACCTTCCCACAGTCTGGTTGGCAAGTTGCCTCATGCGGTTAAACTGCTTCTTCATGTCTGCGATCTCCTCTCGTTTGTTACAAGTCAGTAAAAGTTAACGCTGCTTCACCAACGCGCGCGCGCACTCTTCCAGTCATCCAAAAAAGTTGCGCTACGTCGCAGCCATAGCGCGAGAAAAGCGCTTGCGCTCCGTCCACTTCTCTGTTCACTCACTGAGACCGAGGGCCCTTTTTTTCTCTTCGCCTCCCGCCCACAACTTGTTTGATTGAACCCGGTGACACTGGCGGTTAAAAGGCAGAAATAATAAAAGAGCCCGTGACGAGCCTCAGGATCCCCATCGCCACGAATATGAGCCGCTCTTTCAGACTTGACTTGGCTTCTGTGAGGCCAGCGGTGGAAAGAAGGAAGTGCTTTTACTTCCCCACTGTACGGTGACATGTGATACCGGAGAAAAAAAAAAAAAAAAGAAAGAAAAAAAAAAGAAAAAGAAAAGAAAAGAAAAGCATATACTTTGTCTGTTTAAGTCATGGCAAAGTCACACTCATTACTTTTATGGAGTGTTTAAAAACTACAAAACATAAAGTTTGTCATTAGGCTGAGTATGTGAAATAAATAACATCGTGGAAACACAGATGTAAAGTTACAAATCTTCAAACAACAACTAAACAAACAAACAAACAATCGCATGCTCTTTACAGACAACGCACATTATTCAGCAGCAGCAGCAAAAATAAATAAATCATGCCCAAAACTCTTCAACCACTGCAGGCAATTTAAGTCTCTGGACTGATTGGAGGTCAGCTCATGATGAGCAGCCACTCTTTACAATGATCTGCTGCCACCTTGTGGCTATTAATGGATCCGCAAACACTTGGACACGTTTTTTCCAGGAAAGGGGACAGGTGTTCGTGATAGCATGCACTCTGAGGCAGATAAAAGGAACTCAGCCTTCTTGTAGAACTGAGATCTTCCCTCTGCCACTTGTTAAAAGGTCTGTCATTTCATTCTCACCTTTGGAGTCCAAGATGGCGGCGCGCACGGACGCAGCGGCTCACGGCTCTCCCTTTTTGTGCTATTTTCTGTGTTTTTCGTTCGTGTTTTTCGTAAGTACGTGTTCAAATCGCTGCTATAGCCGTCAGGACTTACTCGACGTTGGTTTTAGGCATAAGTTACCCACCACAAGTGACTTTCAACGAACTCACAATATACCCGACGACGTCGCGAGGCAACCGGGCTCTCCGTGGATTGTTATCGGGTCCGGCAGGCGTCGGAGACGGCGGAGGGAGAGAAAGCAGAAGCGAGGACGCCGGTCAGGCCTGTTGGTGAAACTCAGGACACAGCCACACAAGCCTCCCCTACCCAGCTTGTTCCTCACAAACGCGAGATCTATGGTTCACAAGATGGACGAGCTGGAACTACAGTTGGCTGGGAATCGCTATGTTAAGAACTGCTGTGTTATGATTATAACCGAAACCTGGCTTCACCCGCGGATCCCCGACGCCGCAGTAGAGCTAGCTAGCCGCTCTCTCCACCGCTGGGACAGAAACCAAGACTCCGGTAAGAGCAGAGGAGGAGGTCTTTGCATTTACGTACATAATGACTGGTCAAACAATAGCAAAATCATAGATAAACACTGTTCCCCGGACATAGAATACATGTCAGTTAAATGCAGACCACATTACTTACCCAGAGAGCTAACAGTAGTGATAGTTACAGCTGTATACATACCTCCGGATGCTAACGTTAGCATAGCTCTCGCTAGCCTGCTAAAAACAATAAACACACAGCTGCGCGCGCACCCACACGGAGTTCACATTATAGCTGGGGATTTTAATCAGGCGAACCTTAAGACGGTTCTTCCGAAATTTTTTCAGCACGTTAAGTGTCCAACCAGGGGTGCAAACACACTGGATCATGTTTATTCTAACATCAAGCATGCATACAGAGCCATACCACAACCTCATCTAGGCCAGTCAGATCACCTCTCTCTGCTCCTTACCCCGGCATACACCCCTCTCAGGAGGAGAACTACACCTCTCAAAAAGACTGTTACAACCTGGCCGGACGATGCACTCTCTCAGCTACAGGACTGTTATGCGAACACTCAGTGGGAGGTATTTGAACACCAGGACCTGGCAGAGCACACAGAAGCAGTACTGTCATACATCAGGTACTGCATTGGGAACGTCACTGTGGAAAAGAGCATCAGGGTTTTTCCCAACCAGAAACCCTGGATGACCAGCCAGGTCCGAATGCTGCTCAGGAAGCGTGACGCTGCCTTCAAGTCAGGCGACAGGGAACTGTACAGTGCCTCCAGAGCAGACCTGAAGAGAGGAATCAAGGATGCTAAGTCGGCCTACAAGAAGAGGATAGAGGACCACCTCTCTGATAACAACCCGCGACAGGTGTGGCAAGGCATACAGCATATCACAAACTTCAGGGGCTGTAACATCACACCTGGGAACCCAGACGCCTCGCTGGCAGAGGAGCTGAACTGCTTCTTCGCAAGATTTGAGAAAACTGAGCCCCATACAGCCTCACCACCTCCGCAGCCACCAGCACCCAGCACCGTCACACTGACTGTTCAGGATTCTGAAGTGAGACGGGTGCTAAGAGCAGTAAACCCAAGGAAGGCAGCTGGCCCGGACGGGATACCAGGGAAGGTGCTCAAAGCCTGTGCAGACCAGCTCTCACAAGTTTTCACCTGCATCTTCAACCGTTCCCTGTCTCAAGCCACCATCCCATCCTGCCTGAAGACAGCTACAATCATCCCCGTGCCCAAGAAATCATCCACAGACAGCCTCAACGACTACCGCCCAGTCGCCCTAACACCGGTCATCATGAAGTGCTTTGAGAGGCTGGTTCTTCACCACATCAAAGACAGCCTTCCTCAGACCTTCGATCCACATCAGTTTGCTTATAGAGCAAACAGATCCACGGAGGATGCCATAGCCATAGCTCTCCACACTGCGCTGAGCCACCTGGAACACCAGGGGAGCTATGTGAGGCTACTCTTCATCGATTACAGCTCAGCCTTCAACACAATCATCCCGGACATTCTGGTCAGTAAACTTGTGGTTTTAGGCCTCCACCCACACACCTGTTCATGGATAAAAGACTTCCTCACGAACCGTCCACAGACTGTTAAACTTGGTAACCACATCTCCTCCACCCGCACACTCAGCACCGGCTCTCCACAGGGGTGTGTGCTGAGCCCACTACTGTACTCCCTCTACACCCATGACTGTAGCCCAACCCACCTTGGTAACACCATCGTCAAGTTTGCAGACGACACCACTGTGGTTGGACTAATCTCAGGGGGAGATGAGTCTGCTTACAGGGATGAGATCCTAAAGTTGACAACGTGGTGTTCAGCGAACAACCTGGCACTGAATGCCACAAAGACAAAGGAAATCGTCATCGACTTCAGGAGGCACCGCGCAGACCCAGCTCCCCTCTACATCAACGGTGTCTGTGTAGAGAGGGTCCAGACCTTCAAGTTCCTGGGCACCGTCATCTCGGCTGACCTCTCCTGGACCCCGAACATCACGGAGATCACCAAGAAGGCCCAACAACGCCTGCACTTCCTGAGAGTGCTCAGGAAAAACAACCTGGATGAGAAGCTGCTGGTGAACTTCTACCGCTCTTCCATAGAGAGCCTGCTGCTGTACTGCATCACAGTGTGGTACGCCAGCTGCACTGAAGCAGACAGGAAGGGTCTTCAGAGAGTCATCAACGCAGCACAGAGGATCATCGGCTGCACTCTCCCCTCCCTAAAGGACATTTACCACTCTCGCTGCCTGAACAGAGCGAGGAACATTGTTAAGGACAGTTCCCACCCCGGCTTTCATCTGTTCGACATGCTGCCCTCTGGCAGACGCTACAGGTGTGTCCGAGCTCGGACAAACAGACTTAAGGACAGCTTCTTCCCCAGAGCCATAACCACACTGAACATGGACATGCACTGACCATCCTGCCTCTACCACATACTCTCACACATTCTGGCATGTGCAATACTCTACATTTCATGCTGAAATGCTTATTTAATTAATAATTTACTCCACACTATGCAATACTTATATACTGTGCACTACTTATATTGTATATACAGATTTTTATCCTGCTTAAATTACATTCCAAACTGTGCAATATCTATATTTTTAAATGGTACCCTGCTAAAATCACTTTCATACTGTGTAAATGTTTATATTTCTATTTTTATATACTGCAAAATTACATTTCACTCTGTGATATTTATATTCTATATGCTGCTAAATCATATCTCACACTGTGATATTTATATTTCTATATTCATATACTGTTAAAAAAAAAAAAAAAAAATAAAAAAAAAAAAATACATTTCATACTGTGGAAATAGTCCTATTTATTATTTTTTATACCCTGCTATGGGTCACGTCTCATAGAAATGCACTTTTTATATTTAAACCCTGCTACAGACCTGCTATTTCATATTGTGCAATAAGAATTTGATGGCTGTTTATCCTTTTAATGTAGTACGCTGCAACTGAAAACCCACCTCACGTTAACTATGGTCACTTTTTCTTTTTAATGTCCTTGACCCATACACTGGTTGTTGTTGTTGTTGTTGTTATTGTTCTTCGTTGTTAGCTGTATGCACTTTCAAGGTGAAGTCAAGTAAATCTCGTTGTACAACTTGTATAATGACAATAAAGGCATTCTATTCTATTCTATTCTATCATTTCTGTGAAGTCACAGGCCTAACTATAACTATAACTATAACCCTGAAACCAAGCGTGACACTGTTACAGTTCAGTGTTTATGAAGCTCATAACAGCTGAAGATAATCCACCATGCCTGTCCAGACAAAGGGCGTTCTTCTGCCTTATCTGGCCTCAGTATTACAAGGGTCAAACACTTTGATATCTGGCTGCTTTTCGTCTTAACTCTCATTTCAAACCAAAGACTCCTCCAACTACATACCATTAAAAATGTGTCTTAAAATAGTTTTTACAGTCAGTGAAACTGTGTGACAACAGTATAATTCCAGTAAATTGAGGTGCGTTCTTCTGTTCTTGTATAAGTATCTTAGTGAGGACCAAAACACTTGGAAACCACAGGGAGTGAGGACATGTTGCCAGGTCGTCACTTTCTGTCACCCCTTAAAAGTGTTTTTGAGGGTTAACACTTGGTTTTAGGGTAAGGGCAGAGGTGGAACAAGTACTAACATATTGTACTCAAGTAAAAGTATCAATACTTTGATGAAATATTCAAGTAGAAGTAAAAAGTAGTTAATTTGAAATGTACTTTATGTAAAAGTTACTTAGTTACTTTGTGTGGGGTGTGAGGGTAGTAGAAATATGACAAGGGGTCAGAAATCCAAAACTATTTTGGAGCTCACACGCCCGGCGCGACACAGGATATTAAGTCACTTTTGGTGCATACCCTCTATGTTCACGCGCCAGTGCTGGTGCTAATCACATGGTTCTAGTCTGTATTTTCCCCCTGTAGGTCTTTATTGTGCTGAATTTTTATTTTTACTCAGTAACGGATAGGATTTATGAAGTAGCTAAGTACAATACTTGAGTCAATACGTGCTCAAGTAAAATACAAAATCCTGATTTTAAATTGTACTTAAAAAATACAAAATGCACAAAAAAAAAGTATTCAATACAGTAACTTGAGTAAATGTATTTCGTTACTTTCCACCTCTGGGTAAGGGTTAGAACTGGGTTTAGGCACTTAGTTGTGATGGTTAAGATTAGGGATTACTTAGGGAATGCAATATGTCTATTAGTGTCCTCACTACAAATGCTATGTAAACATGTCTTTAGTAGGCCATAAGGGCAAACTGTGTCTCACAACCTGTGTCTGTGCAACTTTAAAGAACCCTTTGATGCTTAATAGTTGGTTTAAGGATAGAATTAGTTCAAGGATACAGTTCGGCTTGTCGTGGAGATGGCTAAGGTTAAGGTAAGGGATATCACTTTGTTTAGGTTGTCCAAATTCAAGGAAGTCAGTGTACTGTCCTAAGAAGAGTAGCTAGTCTTGTATACTATGTGTTGCCTCTTCAGGGCCTTTTCTGGCATAGACACTGTCCTCGTCAGGACTAGTAGTCTTCATGGATTTTTAAATTGTGGTTAGGATTAGGTATTATTGTTATTGGTAATGTTAGGAATGAAGCTTTGTCTAAGCTGTCAAAATGAATGGAAAGCTGTGCACACTGTGTGTGTGTGTGTGTGTGTGTGTGTGTGTGTGTGTGTGTGTGTGTGTGTGTGTGTGTGTGTGTGTGTGTGTGTGTGTGTGTGTGTGTGTGTGTGTGTGTGTGTGTGTGTGAACCTTTTGGACCTTCACTTAAGATACTTCACCTGTGTTTGGTTCGATGTTAAAGAACAACCAGTGTGGTAGTTTCACATCTGTGATTTGCAGGCTGCTGTGCAGTCAAGTGAAAAGACATCTCACAAAACAGGTTGTGTGAGAGAGTATGTGTGCTCACATCTGTGGCAGTGACATTACCTTCATTGGTCTTTATTTATAGTTCACAAAAAAAAAAAGAAAAAGCTCTGATACTTTGAACTGTCTTACAAAAAAATTAAGAATGTCTATAAAGATCCTGCTTCCCACTCTAAACCAGAAATGACCTGAGCACTCCTCATTGACATAAAACATCTGTAGGGATTTAGGGATGGCACGATACCATTGTCTTGTAATCCGATACAGACACCGATATCACAAACTTGAGTATCTACCGATACCGATATCAGTCCGATACATTTTTTATTTTAGACTTTTTAAACTATTGAAGCTGTTAACAACACATTTCCACTGTAGCCATTTCAAGCTATTTCAAAAACAACAATTCTTCATTTTTTCCTGTCTGATATCTGATCCAGTGATTTTGACCATGTATCGGACCTATGCCAAGTATCATATGGGCTCATCCCTACATGTTTCTGTTGACATTAAAATATAATTGTTGGCTGAGATAATACTATACTATCTTTTCAAGCTCCCTCATTTCAATATCAACCCCAAAAAACACGACATTCAGATTATATTCTAGATTACTCTCATGTTATCTTCACTCTACAAATCTAAACAAACAATCATATGAGAACGGCAAATGTAAAATAGATGCAGACTCTGTCTTTCTCGTCAGGATTGGTTTATGTTTCTTTGACTAATGTGTAATCACCTTGTGGTCAATGAGTTATTCGGTGAATCTGCTGGATTATGAAAGTATGCAATTTAGGTACTTATCTTTCCCCAATTAGAAACAAAAGCAGAGACTTTGCTCTTGGGTAAACATTTGGCAAGTGTGCATCCTTATCTACCCTAATGTTTTCTTAACAAGGCCGTCAGACCTCCTTTTCAAGGATGCTCAGCCTAAATTCTAACTTTTTATTCCCAACTCACATTCAATTCCTGTAAGAACTCTCTGTCCCACTTTGATATCTTCGTAGAAAACGTATGTTAATTCTACATTGACTTGAACATGTCTGAAGCTCCATTCACTGGCTAACTAGCTCAACAACTCATCAGCAAAGTTCATCAAATATTTGCCAGAGCCAATGATAAAAACTCCCCCCCCTTTTTTGTTGTTGAATATGAATAAGAGTTTATGGCAGGTCAGAGGAGAAACATTTGCCAGACTCAGAACAGTCACACTGGAGTCACAGATCAAATTTGGCAGAGTCAGTGTTGCATCGTCTGCTCTTTGTGACCGGATCTCTCTGAGAATAATCCAATGGCGGATAAGAAGATGGAGATGTGTGAAGTCGAGACATCTCTGATGACTTCGGAGTCCAAACAAGCTCCGGCCAGAGCTCCCAACAAGTTCGAGAAGATATATCAGCCGTGCCTGGGCGAGCTGGTGGGAACCGCGTTCTTCGTGTTCATTGGCTGCGTGTCGGTCATTGAGAACGAGGAGTCTACGGGGAGGCTTCAGCCAGCTTTGGTGCATGGTTTTGCCATCGCTGTCTTGGTGACTTGCATGGCTGAGATTAGGTGAGGATCATCTACAAAAAAAAGATGTTTACACACGGTTTTCACTCAGTTGCCATGGGATTTTGGACGGTCAAGATTCAATTAAACACAAAGAAAATGCCTATTGGGTCATTAGAAATAGGATAGGTGGTTTTGGGTTTATAAAAATCCATTAAAAAAACAAAAGAAAGAGATTAATTGGAGACCAATGATTCTGACATACAACACATTTCCCATCTTAACTACTGAAAAATACATGATTAATTAAATTTAAAAATATTTCTTTGTATCTTGATGTACTTCATTTTGAATCCTTCATATACTTTTCTTTGTATGTGAAGGATAAAAAAAAAATCAGTCTGGATCAAAGTTTTCTCTCTGTCTCACCAGTGGCTCTCATTTCAACCCTCCATTCACCCTGGCCATCTATCTGTGTGGGGGCATGGAGCTGAATATGGTGGCCCCATATCTTGCATGTCAGCTGGTTGGAGGGATGCTGGGAGCTGCTATGGCAAAGGTGCAGCTGTCACTTTTCCTATAAATGTATAAATATACATCTTAAACTGTGCAATTTATTACAACTTGACAAATGAATCATGGCCGACTGATGCTGACAGGCGATGACCTCCAGCGACAACTTTGCCAAAGTCCACGGGGCTGCGTTTGCTGTGCTGCAGTCGGACGACCAAGTTGGAAGAGCTGTGTTTGCAGAAGTGGCCATGACCTGCCTGATCACCATGGTGCTGCTGCTGGGGGCCTTAAACACCAAGACCAGGAACCCCACGGTGCCTTTCCTGGTTGGCTGCACTGTAATCATGAACATCTTGGCTGGGTGAGTAAAAAGTTGTGATCGTTGACATATTCAAGTTGAATTTTTCGGCTAATCTGTTTTGGAGCGATATTTTGCAACAACAAAAAAATATTTGAATGATACATTAAAGCTGCAGCACGTAACTTTTCAGGAAAAAAAAGAGTTCCGTTTCCGTCTGGTATTCATGCACAGACACAATGCGACATATTTGTTTGCTATGTCCATCTGAAAATGGGCTCTGTCAAACAATACTATCAGACCTGTCTGAGGGAGCATTTGTGTGTTTATATACATATAAACATATAAATTACATATATTTATACCATCAAATTGCTGTGAGACCAGGTTTTTGAGCAGCAAAATTCACAAAGCTTCTTCGAGTTTTGAGTCATACATAAGCTGTCTCGTTTTACTCGCGCAACATTACTTAGTGCATTTGCATGCATGGTAAAAGTCAGATTTTATTCGGACCGAGACAATAATCCGGTTTTCTTAATGTCATGTAAACAAGTTAGCTCGACTTAATTGGAGCTAGTCTTAGTCAGACTGTTAATTCAATCCAATCCAATTTTATTTATAAAGCACATTTTTAAACCACACGTTGGGCTAAAGTGCAGTACATACGACACAAATAAATCAACAATAAGAGGGCTAAAAAAAAGATTAACAGTACATAAGTCATACCTAAAAGCCAATAAAAGAAGCATTTAAAAACAATAACAAAAAATAATAAAATAAGCTAAAAACACACTTAAGAAGCAGAACTCATTCTGGGTTAAAAGCCAATTGTGACATGATAATGTGATTCATAGTACGATTACTCCTGGATGTATACGCTTAGTCGGGGAAGATCCATAATCAGTATCAGTAATCAGTAGTGAACTCAAATGCCAATGGTTTGAAACTAGTGGACATTCATTTATAACCAAAAGTTACACACTACAGTTTTAATGGTTTTAATTTAATTTACAGATTTTTATCCATTGTAATCAGTGATGCAAAAAGATGCAAAAAAGAGAGATTTACATTGAGGTAATGATCCAAGACACTATGGTGAATCTGAATGATATCATTGAATGGTTTTCAGTGGAGCTATATCTGGGACATGTATGAACCCAGCCAGAGCCTTTGGTCCAGCTGTAGTGAGCAACTACTGGACCTATCACTGGGTCTACTGGGTTGGGCCTATCGCAGGAGGTCTAATAGCAGCAGTTTTGATCCGGTAGGTGTAAGAATATGCTTTCCTACTAACATATAAACCTTAATACAACAATCATTTGATCACTTGCATATAAATGAATGACACGTTACTAATTAAAGTTCCTATTTATTGCAGACTCCTTCTTGGAGACGAGAAGATACGACTCATTCTGAAATAAGAACAGCTCGATCATGAATGGTTTCACCTTTTTGCCTTTGTAGCATAGCTTGCTTGTTACACAATAAATTTGACCTTTTTTTAAGTGAAATACATGTTTGTTTTTTAATACGTAGTATCAGAAAAATGTAGTGTGCCGTCATAGAATCAAATATCATACTGAGCTTACAGGTTTATTCAATATAAAACAGGTCCTGCTACCTTAAGGCTATAGGTTAAGTTAAGCAGAGCTGTAGATGATTAGTGAAACAAGTCAACTTGCTTTTTCCTCTAAATGACAAAGTAAAATGGAAAAAAAAGTAATGCTGTGTTTTCGCGCATAATGCCACAATTTTCACATTTCATGGCATAAAACTCGTTGTCTTTTAGAACAAGATTCAGGAAGTTTATTGTCAAAGGCACAGTAGAGGGGAAAAAAAACGACTTTTCTAGTTTCCCCTGCAAAACACACACACACACAAAGCATACTAGAACATATATTCCTAGGGCAGATAAATACATGCTGGTTGCATGATTGTAATGCCAGACTCACAACCAAGTGCAGGAGTTACCACAAAAAAACACACCAGAGGGGAAAATTGAATAACTCATTACCTTTTGAAGAGGGAAACAGCTATAGCCGAAATTCAATCACTCCACATTTTCAACCACAAATGCTGCTCACTGTTTAAAGGAGACCAAATGGCAACCTTTTCAAAGCCAAGAGACATCTCTGCTCCAGCTTTGTGCTCCTGGTACCCGAGCAGTGAATGCCTGTTCGGTGCAGGAGGGTATCACGCTGTTTCCATATTGTACCCCCGAGCTTCCCCACAGCAGTGGCCCACATGGGAAAGCAGGCCAGGCGGTGGGATAAACCAATTACCCCTCAGTCTGGGGCGAACTCCTGCCGGCGCACTATGCAGCAGCTCCAGTCCGTGCCCTCCTGGGCTCAATCCCCATGAGAGCCTGTTGGAGTTCCCAGAGAGCAGAATTGTGTGGTCTCAAAAGCCTGCAGAGAGGCTATATTTCTGCTTGGAAATTTGACATGGTGACCTCCAGGGACAATAACGAGGGAGGGAACTTGAAACTAGGAGTAAAGGTTTGTGGAAAGCCTGAGGATTGATTTTTAGCAAATAGATGACTGAAAAATAAAATAAATATCAAACAAAAATATCCTTCATCCAGATTTTATCAACCAACAATATAACATTTGTCTTAAGTCAATATTTATAAAACTGAAAGGTAAAAACTTGTTGGCAACTTAACAGCTCAATAAAATCTTCTTTCTCTCCACTCCACGCTCATTTCTTTCTCATTTTGGTCTCATTTTTAGAGATGGGGGTTAGCCAAGGTGCAGGAGAAACAGTGCTTGCTGATGCTAAAGGTGCAGTTATGATGGCTGCTGAATCTGATGTATCAGCACAGGTGTGTCAAACATTTGTCCAAAATTGGACAAAAACGTCATACTATACCAGGGGTCACCAACGTGGTGCCCGCGGGCACCTGGTAGCCCGCAGGCAGCCAATACGGTGCCCGCGGGCTCACTTCACTTCACCTCACTTGCATGTATCCATATGATCGCTCAGTAAAATATCTTTGATATTGTTTATAAAAACTGGTTATCGTTAGGAGTAAGCACTGGAATGAATGTGTATGCAGTTGAATGCATAATATTAATAATTTAAATGGTAAACAAAAATATGTTTTTAATGTGGTAGCCCTCCATATTATTCTTTACCCTTAAGGTAGCTCTCATCTCAAAAAGGTTGGTGACCCCTGTACTATACTATGCCGTCCAAAAATCGGACAATTTTTTTTGGTCCAAAACTTGACAAAAACGTCATATTATATTATGTAGTACGTCATACTATACTATGTTGTCCAAGTGTGACCATTTTTTGAAAAAAGAATTTTGGTCCAAAATTTGACAAAAACGTCATACTATACTATGTCGTACAAAAATCTGACAATTTATCTGAAAACATTTTTTTGTTCCAAAACTTGACAAAAACGTCATGGTATAATATGTAGTACCTCACACTATACTGTCATCCAAGTGTGACCCTTTTTTGAAAAAAAAAAAGTGGTCCAAAATTTGACAAAAACGTCATACTAAACTATGTAGTACGTCATACTATACTATGTTGTCCAAGTGTGACAATTTTTTTGAAAAAAGAAAATTGGTCCAAAATTTGACAAAAACGACATACTATACTATGTCGTCCAAAATCTGACCAATTTCTGAAAAACGTTTTTTGGTCCAAAACTTGACAAAAACGTCATACTATACTATGTAGTACGTCCTACCATACTATGTCGTCCATAATGTGACCATTTTTTGAAAAAAGAAATTGGTCCAAAATTTGACAAAAACGACATACTATACTATGTCGTCCAAAATCTGACCAATTTTTTGAAAAACGTTTTTTAGTCCAAAACTTGACAAAAACGTCATACTATACTATGTAGTACGTCATACTATACTATGTCGTCCAAGTGTGACCATTTTTTGAAAAAAAAAAACTTTGGTCCAAATTTTGACAAAAACGACATACTATACTATGTCGTCCAAAATCTGACCAATTTTTTGAAAAACGTTTTTTTGGTCCAAAACTTGACAAAAACGTCATACTATACTATGTAGTACGTCCTACTATGCTATGTCGTCCATAATGTGACAATTTTTTGAAAAAAAAAAAATGGTCCAAAATTTGACAGAAACGTCATACTATACTATGTCGTCCAAAAATCTGAAAAGTTTTTTCAAAACATTTTCATGGGCCAAAACTTGACAAAAACGTCATACTATACTATGTAGTACGTCATACTATACTATGTCGTCCAAGTGTGACCATTTTTTGAAAAAAAAAATGGGTCCAAATTTTGACAAAAACGTCATACTATACTATGTCGTTCAAAATCTGACAATTTTTTTGAAAACATTTTTATGGTCCAAAACTTGACAAAAACGTTATACTATACCATGTAGTACGTCCTACTATACTATGTCGTCCATAATGTGACCATTTTTTGAAAAAGAAAATTGGTCCAAAATTTGACAAAAACGACATACTATACTATGTCGTTCAAAATCTAACACATTTTTTGAAAAAACGTTTTCCTGGTCCAAAACTGGACAAAAACGTCATACTATACTATGTAGTACGTCCTACTATACTATGTCGTCCATAATGTGAACATTTAAAAAAAAAAAAAATTGGTGCAAAATTTGACAAAAACGACATACTATACTATGTCGTTCAAAATCTGACAATTTTTTTGAAAAACATTTTTATGGTCCAAAACTTGACAAAAACGTCATACTATACTATGTAGTACGTCCTACTATAATATGTCATCCATAATGTGACCGTTTTTTGAAAAAAAAACATTGGTCCAAAACTTGACAAAAACGTCATACTATACTATGTAGTACGTCCTACAATACTATGTCATCCATAATGTGACCATTTTTGAAAAAAAGAAATTGGTCCAAAATTTGACAAAAACGACATAGTATACTATGTCGTCCAAAATCTGACCAATTTTTTGAAAAACTTTTTTTGGTACAAAACTTGACAAAACCGTCATACTATACTATGTAGTACCTCACACTATACTATGTCTTCCAAGTGTGACCGTTTTTTGAAAAAAGAAATTTGGTCCAAAATTTGAAAAAAACGACATACTATACTATGTCGTCCAAAATCTGACCAATTTTTTGAAAAACTTTTTTTGGTCCAAAACTTGACAAAACCGTCATACTATACTATGTAGTACCTCACACTATACTATGTCATCCAATTGTGACCATTTTTTGAAAAAAAAAAGTGGTCCTAAATTTGATAAAAACGTCATACTATACTATGTCGTCCAAAAATCTGAAAATTTTTTTGAAAACATTTTCATGGTCCAAAACTTGACAAAAACGTCATACTATACTATGTAGTACGTCATACTATACTATGTAGTACGTCATACTATACTATGTCGTCCAAGTGTGACCATTTTTTGAAAAAAAAAATATGGTCCAAAATTTGACAAAAACGACATACTATACTATGTCGTCCAAAATCTGACCAATTTTTTGAAAAACGTTTTTTTGGTCCAAAACTTGACAAAAACGTCATACTATACTATGTAGTACGTCCTACAATACTATGTCGTCCATAATGTGACCATTTTTGAAAAAAAAATTTGGTCCAAAATTTGACAAAAACGACATGGTTTACTATGTCGTCCAAAATCTGACCAATTTTTTGAAAAACTTTTTTTGGTACAAAACTTGACAAAACCGTCATACTATACTATGTAGTACCTCACACTATACTATGTCGTCCAAGTGTGACCATTTTTTGAAAAACGTTTTTTTGGTCCAAAACTTGACAAAAACGTCATACTATACTATGTAGTACGTCCTACAATACTATGTCGTCCATAATGTGACCATTTTTGAAAAAAAAATTTGGTCCAAAATTTGACAAAAACGACATGGTTTACTATGTCGTCCAAAATCTGACCAATTTTTTGAAAAACTTTTTTTGGTACAAAACTTGACAAAACCGTCATACTATACCATGTAGTACGTCATACTATACTATGTCATCCATAATGTGACCGTTTTTTGAAAAAAACATTTTGGTCCAAAATTTGACAAAAACGTCATACTATACTATGTCGTTCAAAATCTGACAATTTTTTTGAAAACATTTTTATGGTCCAAAACTTGACAAAAACGTCATACTATACCATTTAGTACGTCCTTCTATACTATGTCGTCCATAATGTGACCATTTTTTGAAAAAGAAAATTGGTCCAAAATTTGACAAAAACTACATACTATACTATGTCGTCCAACATCTGACCATTTTTTTGAAAAACGTTTTTTTGGTCCAACACTTGACAAAAACGTCATACTATACTATGTAGTACGTCATACTATACTATGTCGTCCATAATGTGACCTTTTTTTGAAAAAAACATTTTGGTCCAAAATTTGACAAAAACGTCATACTATACTATGTCGTCCAAAAATCTGACAATTTTTTGGAAAACGTTTTTATGGTCCAAAACTTGACAAAAACGTTATGCTATACTATGTAGTACGTCCTACTATACTGTGTCGTCCATAATGTGACCGTTTTTTGAAAAAAAAAATTTGGTCCAAAATTTGACAAAAACGACATACTATACTATGTCGTCCAAAATCTGACCATTTTTTTGAAAAACGTTTTTTTGGTCAAAAACTTGACAAAAACGTCATACTTTACTATGTAGTACGTCCAACTATACTATGTCGTCCATAATGTGACCATTTTTTGAAAAAAAGAAATTGGTCCAAAATTTGACAAAAACGACATACTATACTATGTCGTCCAAAATCTGACCTTTTTTTGAAAAACGTTTTTTTTTGGTCCAAAACTTGACAAAAACGTCATAATATACTATGTAGTACGTCATACTATACTATGTCTTCCAAGTGTGACCATTTTTTGAAAAAAAAATTTGGTCCAAAATTTGACAAAAACGACATACTATACTATGTCGTCCAAAATCTGACAAATTTTTTGAAAAACGTTTTTTGGTCCAAAACTTGACAAAACCGTCATACTATACTATGTAGTACGTCCTACCATACTATGTCGTCCATAATGTGACAATTTTTTGAAAAAAAAAATTGGTCCAAAATTTGACAAAAACGACATACTATACTATGTCGTCCAAAATCTGACCAATTTTTTGAAAAACTTTTTTTGGTCCAAAACTTGACAAAAACGTCATACTATACTATGTAGTACGTCCTACCATACTATGTCGTCCATAATGTGACCATTTTTTGAAAAAAAAGAATTGGTCCAAAATTTGACAAAAACGACATACTATACTATGTAGTACGTCCTACTATACTATGTCGTCCAAGTGTGACCATTTTTTGAAAAAAAAATGTTGGTCCAATATTTGACAAAAACGTCATACTATACTATGTTTAAATATCTACATCTCCGTTAATGGGAGGCAGATAGGGGGAGAATGACATACGGGATCTGCCGCTCGACGCGGGATTCGAACCAGGACCACCTGCAGAGGGGACTAAAGTTTCAACACATGGGGCAGGACAGGTGCTCTACCATCTGAGCTAAACTTCAGTTAGTTGTTCAGGTTTAGAAGTAGATTTTTATCTGGCGAATATTTGACAAAAACATCAGACTATACTATGTTGTCCAAAAATCTGACAATTTATTTTAAAACATTTTTTTGGTCCAAAACTTGACAAAAACGTCATCGTATAATATGTAGTACCTCACACTATATTGTCGGCCAAGTGTGACCATTTTTTGGAAAAAAGAAAGTGTTCCAAAATTTGACAAAAACGTCATACTATATATACTATGTCGTCCAAAAATCTGACAATTTTTTTGAAAACATTTTTTTGGTCCAAAACTTGACAAAAACGTCATACTAAACTATGTAGTACGTCATACTATACTATGTTGTCCAAGTGTGACAATTTTTGGAAAAAAAAAATATTGGTCCAAAATTTGACAAAAACGACATACTATACTATGTCGTCCAAAATCTGACCAATTTTTTGAAAAACGTTTTTTGGTCCAAAACTTGACAAAAACATCATACTATACTATGTAGTACGTCCTACTATACTGTCATCCATAATGTGACCGTTTTTTGAAAAAAAATATTGGTCCAAAATTTGACAAAAACGTCATACTATACTATGTCGTTCAAAATCTGACCAATTTTTTGAAAACATTTTTATGGTCCAAAACTTGACAAAAACGTCATACTATACTATGAAGTACGTCCTACTTTACTATGTCGTCCATAATGTGACCATTTTTTTAAAAAAAAAATTGGTCCAAAATTTGACAAAAACGACATACTATATATACTATGTCGTTCAAAATCTAACACATTTTTTGAAAAACGTTTTCTTGGTCCAAAACTTGACAAAAACGTCATACTATACTATGTAGTACGTCCTACTATACTATGTCGTCCATAATGTGACCATTATTAAAAAAATAAAATTGGTCCAAAATTTGACAATACGACATACTATACTATGTCGTTCAAAATCTAACACATTTTTTGAAAAACGTTTTCTTGGTCCAAAACTTGACAAAAACGTCATACTATACTATGTAGTACGTCCTACTATACTATGTCATCCATAATGTGACTGTTTTTTGAAAAAAAAAATTGTTCCAAAATTTGACAAAAACGACATACTATACTATGTCGTTCAAAATCTGACAATTTTTTTGAAAAACATTTTTATGGTCCAAAACTTGACAAAAACGTCATACTATACTATGTAGTACGTCCTACTATACTATGTCATCCATAATGTGACCGTTTTTTGAAAAAAAAAATTGGTCCAAAATTTGACAAAAACGACATACTATACTATGTCGTCCAAAATCTGACCAATTTTTTGAAAAACGTTTTTTGGTCCAAAACTTGACAAAAACATCATACTATACTATGTAGTACGTCCTACTATACTATGTCATCCATAATGTGACCGTTTTTTGAAAAAAAAAATTGGTCCAAAATTTGACAAAAACGACATACTATACTATGTAGTACGTCCTACTATACTATGTCGTCCAAGTGTGACCATTTTTTGAAAAAAAAATGTTGGTCCAATATTTGACAAAAACGTCATACTATACTATGTTTAAATATCTACATCTCCGTTAATGGGAGGCAGATAGGGGGAGAATGACATACGGGATCTGCCGCTCGACGCGGGATTCGAACCAGGACCACCTGCAGAGGGGACTAAAGTTTCAACACATGGGGCAGGCCAGGTGCTCTACCATCTGAGCTAAACTTCAGTTAGTTGTTCAGGTTTAGAAGTAGATTTTTATCTGGCGAATATTTGACAAAAACATCAGACTATACTATGTTGTCCAAAAATCTGACAATTTATTTTAAAACATTTTTTTGGTCCAAAACTTGACAAAAACGTCATCGTATAATATGTAGTACCTCACACTATATTGTCGGCCAAGTGTGACCATTTTTTGGAAAAAAGAAAGTGTTCCAAAATTTGACAAAAACGTCATACTATATATACTATGTCGTCCAAAAATCTGACAATTTTTTTGAAAACATTTTTTTGGTCCAAAACTTGACAAAAACGTCATACTAAACTATGTAGTACGTCATACTATACTATGTTGTCCAAGTGTGACAATTTTTGGAAAAAAAAAATATTGGTCCAAAATTTGACAAAAACGACATACTATACTATGTCGTCCAAAATCTGACCAATTTTTTGAAAAACGTTTTTTGGTCCAAAACTTGACAAAAACATCATACTATACTATGTAGTACGTCCTACTATACTGTCATCCATAATGTGACCGTTTTTTGAAAAAAAAAATTGGTCCAAAATTTGACAAAAACGTCATACTATACTATGTCGTTCAAAATCTGACCAATTTTTTGAAAACATTTTTATGGTCCAAAACTTGACAAAAACGTCATACTATACTATGAAGTACGTCCTACTTTACTATGTCGTCCATAATGTGACCATTTTTTTAAAAAAAAAATTGGTCCAAAATTTGACAAAAACGACATACTATATATACTATGTCGTTCAAAATCTAACACATTTTTTGAAAAACGTTTTCTTGGTCCAAAACTTGACAAAAACGTCATACTATACTATGTAGTACGTCCTACTATACTATGTCGTCCATAATGTGACCATTATTAAAAAAATAAAATTGGTCCAAAATTTGACAATACGACATACTATACTATGTCGTTCAAAATCTAACACATTTTTTGAAAAACGTTTTCTTGGTCCAAAACTTGACAAAAACGTCATACTATACTATGTAGTACGTCCTACTATACTATGTCATCCATAATGTGACTGTTTTTTGAAAAAAAAAATTGTTCCAAAATTTGACAAAAACGACATACTATACTATGTCGTTCAAAATCTGACAATTTTTTTGAAAAACATTTTTATGGTCCAAAACTTGACAAAAACGTCATACTATACTATGTAGTACGTCCTACTATACTATGTCATCCATAATGTGACCGTTTTTTGAAAAAAAAAATTGGTCCAAAATTTGACAAAAACGACATACTATACTATGTCGTCCAAAATCTGACCAATTTTTTGAAAAACGTTTTTTGGTCCAAAACTTGACAAAAACATCATACTATACTATGTAGTACGTCCTACTATACTATGTCATCCATAATGTGACCGTTTTTTGAAAAAAAAAATTGGTCCAAAATTTGACAAAAACGTCATACTATACTATGTCGTTCAAAATCTGACAATTTTTTTGAAAAACATTTTTTTGGTCCAAAACTTGACAAAAACGTCATACTAAACTATGTAGTACGTCATACTATACTATGTTGTCCAAGTGTGACAATTTTTGGAAAAAAAAAATATTGGTCCAAAATTTGACAAAAACGACATACTATACTATGTCGTCCAAAATCTGACCAATTTTTTGAAAAACGTTTTTTGGTCCAAAACTTGACAAAAACATCATACTATACTATGTAGTACGTCCTACTATACTATGTCATCCATAATGTGACCGTTTTTTGAAAAAAAAAATTGGTCCAAAATTTGACAAAAACGACATACTATACTATGTCGTTCAAAATCTGACAATTTTTTTGAAAAACATTTTTATGGTCCAAAACTTGACAAAAACGTCATACTATACCATGTAGTACGTCATACTATACTATGTTGTCCAAGTGTGAACATTTTATGAAAAAAAACATTTGGGTCCAAAATTTGACAAAAACGACATACTATACTATGTCGTTCAAAATCTGACAATTTTTTTGAAAAACATTTTTATGGTCCAAAACTTGACAAAAACGTCATACTATACTATGTAGTACGTCCTACTATACTATGTCATCCATAATGTGACCGTTTTTTGAAAAAAAAAATTGGTCCAAAATTTGACAAAAACGACATACTATACTATGTCGTCCAAAATCTGACCAATTTTTTGAAAAACGTTTTTTGGTCCAAAACTTGACAAAAACATCATACTATACTATGTAGTACGTCCTACTATACTATGTCATCCATAATGTGACCGTTTTTTGAAAAAAAAAATTGGTCCAAAATTTGACAAAAACGTCATACTATACTATGTCGTTCAAAATCTGACAATTTTTTTGAAAAACATTTTTTTGGTC
Organism: Microchirus variegatus; assembly: GCF_963457635.1. Taxonomy (NCBI): domain Eukaryota; kingdom Metazoa; phylum Chordata; class Actinopteri; order Pleuronectiformes; family Soleidae; genus Microchirus; species Microchirus variegatus. The sequence goes on from NC_139811.1 coordinate 14,213,220, forward strand.
CAAAACTTGACAAAAACGTCATACTAAACTATGTAGTACGTCATACTATACTATGTTGTCCAAGTGTGACAATTTTTGGAAAAAAAAAATATTGGTCCAAAATTTGACAAAAACGACATACTATACTATGTCGTTCAAAATCTGACAATTTTTTTGAAAAACATTTTTATGGTCCAAAACTTGACAAAAACGTCATACTATACTATGTAGTACGTCCTACTATACTATGTCATCCATAATGTGACCGTTTTTTGAAAAAAAAATTGGTCCAAAATTTGACAAAAACGACATACTATACTATGTCGTCCAAAATCTGACCAATTTTTTGAAAAACGTTTTTTGGTCCAAAACTTGACAAAAACATCATACTATACTATGTAGTACGTCCTACTATACTATGTCATCCATAATGTGACCGTTTTTTGAAAAAAAAAATTGGTCCAAAATTTGACAAAAACGTCATACTATACTATGTCGTTCAAAATCTGACAATTTTTTTGAAAAACATTTTTTTGGTCCAAAACTTGACAAAAACGTCATACTAAACTATGTAGTACGTCATACTATACTATGTTGTCCAAGTGTGACAATTTTTGGAAAAAAAAAATATTGGTCCAAAATTTGACAAAAACGACATACTATACTATGTCGTCCAAAATCTGACCAGTTTTTTGAAAAACGTGTTTTGGTCCAAAACTTGACAAAACCGTCATACTATACTATGTAGTACCTCACACTATACTATGTCATCCAATTGTGACCATTTTTTGAAAAAAAAAAGTGGTCCTAAATTTGATAAAAACGTCATACTATACTATGTCGTCCAAAAATCTGACCATTTTTTTGAAAACATTTTCATGGTCCAAAACTTGACAAAAACGTCATACTATACTATGTAGTACGTCATACTATACTATGTAGTACGTCATACTATACTATGTAGCACGTCATACTATACTATGTCGTCCAAGTGTGACCATTTTTTGAAAAAACGTTTTCTTGGTCCAAAACTTGACAAAAACGTCATACGATACTATGTAGTACCTCACACTATACTATGTCATCCAATTGTGACCATTTTTTGAAAAAAAAAAGTGGTCCAAAATTTGATAAAAACGTCATACTATACTATGTCGTCCAAAAATCTGACAGTTTTTTTGAAAACATTTTCATGGTCCAAAACTTGACAAAAACGTCATACTATACTATGTAGTACGTCAAACTATACTATGTAGTACGTCATACTATACTATGTCTTCCAAGTGTGACCATTTTTTGAAAAAAAAATTTGGTCCAAAATTTGACAAAAACGACATACTATACTATGTCGTCCAAAATCTGACCAATTTTTTGAAAAACGTTTTTTGGTCCAAAATTTGACAAAAACGTCATACTATACTATGTAGTACGTCCTACCATACTATGTCGTCCATAATGTGACAATTTTTTGAAAAAAAAAATTGGTCCAAAATTTGACAAAAACGACATACTATACTATGTCGTCCAAAATCTGACCAATTTTTTGAAAAACGTTTTTTGGTCCAAAATTTGACAAAAACGACATACTATACTATGTAGTACGTCCTACTATACTATGTCGTCCAAGTGTGACCATTTTTTGAAAAAAAAATGTTGGTCCAATATTTGACAAAAACGTCATACTATACTATGTTTAAATATCTACATCTCCATTAATGGGAGGCAGATAGGGGGAGAATGACATACGGGATCTGCCGCTCGACGCGGGATTCGAACCAGGACCACCTGCAGTGGGGACAAAAGTTTCAACACATGGGGCAGGCCAGGTGCTCTACCATCTGAGCTAAACTTCAGTTAGTTGTTCATGTTTAGAAGTAGATTTTTATCTGGCGAATATTTGACAAAAACATCAGACTATACTATGTTGTCCAAAAATCTGACAATTTATTTTAAAACATTTTTTTGGTCCAAAACTTGACAAAAACGTCATCGTATAATATGTAGTACCTCACACTATATTGTCGGCCAAGTGTGACCATTTTTTGGAAAAAAGAAAGTGTTCCAAAATTTGACAAAAACGTCATACTATATATACTATGTCGTCCAAAAATCTGACAATTTTTTTGAAAACATTTTTTTGGTCCAAAACTTGACAAAAACGTCATACTAAACTATGTAGTACGTCATACTATACTATGTTGTCCAAGTGTGACAATTTTTGTAAAAAAAAAATATTGGTCCAAAATTTGACAAAAACGACATACTATACTATGTCGTCCAAAATCTGACCAATTTTTTGAAAAACGTTTTTTGGTCCAAAACTTGACGAAAACATCATACTATACTATGTAGTACGTCCTACTATACTATGTCATCCATAATGTGACCGTTTTTTGAAAAAAAAAATTGGTCCAAAATTTGACAAAAACGACATACTATACTATGTCGTTCAAAATCTGACAATTTTTTTGAAAAACATTTTTATGGTCCAAAACTTGACAAAAACGTCATACTATACCATGTAGTACGTCATACTATACTATGTTGTCCAAGTGTGAACATTTTATGAAAAAAAACATTTGGGTCCAAAATTTGACAAAAACGTCATACTATACTATGTAGTATGTCATACTATACTATGTTGTCCAAGTGTGAACATTTTATGAAAAAAAACATTTGGGTCCAAAATTTGACAAAAACGTCATACTATACTATGTCTAAATGTCTACATCTCCGTTAATGGGAGGCAGAGAGGGGGAGAATGACATACGGGATCGGCCGCTCGACGCGGGATTCGAACCAGGGCCACCTGCAGAGGGGACAAAAGTTTCAACACATGGGGCAGGTCGGGTGCTCAACCATTTGAGCTAAACTTCGGTTATTTGTACAGTTTTAAAAGTAGTTTTTAATCTGGCGAATATTTGACAAAACCATCAGACTATACTATGTTGTCCAAAATTTGACAAAAATGTCATACTATACTATGTCGTTCAAAATCTGACAATTTTTTTGAAAACATTTTTATGGTCCAAAACTTGACAAAAACGTCATACTATACTATGTAATACGTCCTACTTTACTATGTCGTCCATAATGTGACCGTTTTTTGAATAAGAAAATTGGTCCAAAATTTGACAAAAACGACATACTATACTATGTCGTTCAAAATCTAACACATTTTTTGAAAAAACGTTTTCCTGGTCCAAAACTTGACAAAAACGTCATACTATACTATGTAGTACGTCCTACTATACTATGTCATCCATAATGTGACCATTTAAAAAAAAAAAGAAATTGAAATTGGTCCAAAATTTGACAAAAACGACATATTATACTATGTCGTTCAAAATCTGACAATTTTTTTGAAAGACATTTTTATGGTCCAAAACTTGACAAAAACGTCATACTATACTATGAAGTACGTCCTACTTTACTATGTCGTCCATAATGTGACCATTTTTAAAAAAAAAAAATTGGTCCAAAATTTGACAAAAACGACATACTATATATACTATGTCGTTCAAAATCTAACACATTTTTTGAAAAACGTTTTCTTGGTCCAAAACTTGACAAAAACGTCATACTTTACTATGTAGTACGTCCTACTATACTATGTCGTCCATAATGTGACCATTATTAAAAAAATAAAATTGGTCCAAAATTTGACAAAAACGACATACTATACTATGTCGTTCAAAATCTAACACATTTTTTGAAAAACGTTTTCTTGGTCCAAAACTTGACAAAAACGTCATACTATACTATGTAGTACCTCACACTATACTATGTCGTCCAAGTGTGACCATTTTTTGAAAAAAGAAATTTGGTCCAAAATTTGACAAAAACGACATACTATACTATGTCGTCCAAAATCTGACCAGTTTTTTGAAAAACTTTTTTTGGTCCAAAACTTGACAAAACCGTCATACTATACTATGTAGTACCTCACACTATACTATGTCATCCAATTGTGACCATTTTTTGAAAAAAAAAAGTGGTCCTAAATTTGATAAAAACGTCATACTATACTATGTCGTCCAAAAATCTGACCATTTTTTTGAAAACATTTTCATGGTCCAAAACTTGACAAAAACGTCATACTATACTATGTAGTACGTCATACTATACTATGTAGTACGTCATACTATACTATGTAGCACGTCATACTATACTATGTCGTCCAAGTGTGACCATTTTTTGAAAAAACGTTTTCTTGGTCCAAAACTTGACAAAAACGTCATACTATACTACGTAGTACGTCCTACCATACTATGTCGTCCATAATGTGACCATTTTTTGAAAAAAAAAATTGGTCCAAAATTTGACAAAAATGACATACTATATGATGTCGTCCAAAATCTGACCATTTTTTTGAAAAACATTTTTTTTTTTCAAAAACTTGACAAAAACGTCATACTTTACTATGTAGTACGTCCAACTATACTATGTCGTCCATAATGTGACCATTTCTTGAAAAAAAAAAATTGGTCCAAAATTTGACAAAAACGACATACTATACTGTCGTCCAAAATCTGACCTTTTTTTGAAAAAACGTTTTTTTTGGTCCAAAACTTGACAAAAACGTCATACTATACTATGTAGTACGTCCTACAATACTATGTCGTCCATAATGTGACCATTTTTGAAAAAAAAAATTGGTCCAAAATTTGACAAAAACGACATGGTATACTATGTCGTCCAAAATCTGACCAATTTTTTGAAAAACTTTTTTTGGTACAAAACTTGACAAAACCGTCATACTATACTATGTAGTACCTCACACTATACTATGTCGTCCAAGTGTGACCATTTTTTGAAAAAAAAAATTTGGTCCAAAATTTGACAAAAACGACATACTATACTATGTCGTCCAAAATCTGACCAATTTTTTGAAAAACTTTTTTTGGTCCAAAACTTCACAAAACCGTCATACGATACTATGTAGTACCTCACACTATACTATGTCATCCAATTGTGACCATTTTTTGAAAAAAAAAAGTGGTCCAAAATTTGATAAAAACGTCATACTATACTATGTCGTCCAAAAATCTGACAGTTTTTTTGAACACATTTTCATGGTCCAAAACTTGACAAAAACGTCATACTATACTATGTAGTACGTCAAACTATACTATGTAGTACGTCATACTATACTATGTCTTCCAAGTGTGACCATTTTTTGAAAAAAAAATTTGGTCCAAAATTTGACAAAAACGACATACTATACTATGTCGTCCAAAATCTGACCAATTTTTTGAAAAACGTTTTTTGGTCCAAAACTTGACAAAAACGTCATACTATACTATGTAGTACGTCCTACCATACTATGTCGTCCATAATGTGACAATTTTTTGAAAAAAAAATTGGTCCAAAATTTGACAAAAACGACATACTATACTATGTCGTCCAAAATCTGACCAATTTTTTGAAAAACGTTTTTTGGTCCAAAACTTGACAAAAACGTCATACTATACTATGTAGTACGTCCTACCATACTATGTCGTCCATAATGTGACCATTTTTTGAAAAAAAAGAATTGGTCCAAAATTTGACAAAAACGTCATACTATACTATGTAGTACGTCCTACTATACTATGTCGTCCAAGTGTGACCATTTTTTGAAAAAAAAATGTTGGTCCAATATTTGACAAAAACGTCATACTATACTATGTTTAAATATCTACATCTCCGTTAATGGGAGGCAGATAGGGGGAGAATGACATACGGGATCTGCCGCTCGACGCGGGATTCGAACCAGGACCACCTGCAGAGGGGACAAAAGTTTCAACACATGGGGCAGGCCAGGTGCTCTACTATCTGAGCTAAACTTCAGTTAGTTGTTCATGTTTAGAAGTAGATTTTTATCTGGCGAATATTTGACAAAAACATCAGACTATACTATGTTGTCCAAAAATCTGACAATTTATTTTAAAACATTTTTTTGGTCCAAAACTTGACAAAAACGTCATCGTATAATATGTAGTACCTCACACTATATTGTCGGCCAAGTGTGACCATTTTTTGGAAAAAAGAAAGTGTTCCAAAATTTGACAAAAACGTCATACTATATATACTATGTCGTCCAAAAATCTGACAATTTTTTTGAAAACATTTTTTTGGTCCAAAACTTGACAAAAACGTCATACTAAACTATGTAGTACGTCATACTATACTATGTTGTCCAAGTGTGACAATTTTTGTAAAAAAAAAATATTGGTCCAAAATTTGACAAAAACGACATACTATACTATGTCGTCCAAAATCTGACCAATTTTTTGAAAAACGTTTTTTGGTCCAAAACTTGACAAAAACATCATACTATACTATGTAGTACGTCCTACTATACTATGTCATCCATAATGTGACCGTTTTTTGAAAAAAAAAATTGGTCCAAAATTTGACAAAAACGACATACTATACTATGTCGTTCAAAATCTGACAATTTTTTTGAAAAACATTTTTATGGTCCAAAACTTGACAAAAACGTCATACTATACCATGTAGTACGTCATACTATACTATGTTGTCCAAGTGTGAACATTTTATGAAAAAAAACATTTGGGTCCAAAATTTGACAAAAACGTCATACTATACTATGTAGTATGTCATACTATACTATGTTGTCCAAGTGTGAACATTTTATGAAAAAAAACATTTGGGTCCAAAATTTGACAAAAACGTCATACTATACTATGTCTAAATGTCTACATCTCCGTTAATGGGAGGCAGAGAGGGGGAGAATGACATACGGGATCGGCCGCTCGACGCGGGATTCGAACCAGGGCCACCTGCAGAGGGGACAAAAGCTTCAACACATGGGGCAGGTCGGGTGCTCAACCATTTGAGCTAAACTTCGGTTATTTGTACAGTTTTAAAAGTAGTTTTTAATCTGGCGAATATTTGACAAAACCATCAGACTATACTATGTTGTCCAAAATTTGACAAAAATGTCATACTATACTATGTCGTTCATAATCTGACAATTTTTTTGAAAACATTTTTATGGTCCAAAACTTGACAAAAACGTCATACTATACTATGTAGTACGTCCTACTTTACTATGTCGTCCATAATGTGACCGTTTTTTGAATAAGAAAATTGGTCCAAAATTTGACAAAAACGACATACTATACTATGTCGTTCAAAATCTAACACATTTTTTGAAAAAACGTTTTCCTGGTCCAAAACTTGACAAAAACGTCATACTATACTATGTAGTACGTCCTACTATACTATGTCATCCATAATGTGACCATTTAAAAAAAAAAAGAAATTGAAATTGGTCCAAAATTTGACAAAAACGACATATTATACTATGTCGTTCAAAATCTGACAATTTTTTTGAAAGACATTTTTATGGTCCAAAACTTGACAAAAACGTCATACTATACTATGAAGTACGTCCTACTTTACTATGTCGTCCATAATGTGACCATTTTTAAAAAAAAAAAATTGGTCCAAAATTTGACAAAAACGACATACTATATATACTATGTCGTTCAAAATCTAACACATTTTTTGAAAAACGTTTTCTTGGTCCAAAACTTGACAAAAACGTCATACTATACTATGTAGTACGTCCTACTATACTATGTCGTCCATAATGTGACCATTATTAAAAAAATAAAATTGGTCCAAAATTTGACAAAAACGACATACTATACTATGTCGTTCAAAATCTAACACATTTTTTGAAAAACGTTTTCTTGGTCCAAAACTTGACAAAAACGTCATACTATACTATGTAGTACGTCCTACTATACTATGTCATCCATAATGTGACCATTTTTTGAAAAAAAAGAATTGGTCCAAAATTTGACAAAAACGACATACTATACTATGTCGTTCAAAATCTGACAATTTTTTTGAAAAACATTTTTATGGTCCAAAACTTGACAAAAACGTCATACTATACTATGTAGTACGTCCTACTATACTATGTCATCCATAATGTGACCGTTTTTTGAAAAAAAAAATTGGTCCAAAATTTGACAAAAACGACATACTATACCAGGGGTCTGCAACCTGCGGCTCTAGAGCCTCATGTGGCTCTTCAGCCACTCTGCAGTGGCTCCTTGTAGCTTTAGAGATCAAGGCGACAAATAAAAGTGTTTTAATATCTTGTGCAACATCCAATGTCAACGTAAAATGCAATATTCAGTACGTTTGGATGTGTCCTGTCCATCTTTGGATCCACATACCGTTTTTCTTGAGCACAAACAACATACAATCCGAATATTTGCTTCATTTATTTCAAAGTGGGGTCATTTTAATTTCTTTAATTTGCCACAAACAATGAAACAATGGAAGAACCAGGTCTACGGGGTATAGAGGTTGGATATAAACTGAACATGTTGTAGTTCTTAAATGTCATAAATGAAAGAGACTATTACTATTGTATATAGTTTGTCTGTATAAAAAACCTTTATATGTGTTATTATCTTCATCTTGTGTGTTTTTTTGCGGCTCCAAATGAATTTTGGGTGGAGAGACGACAAAAATGGCTCTTTTCATCCTAAAGGTTGCAGACCCCTGTACTATACTATGTAGTACGTCCTACTATAATATGTCATCCATAATGTGACCGTTTTTTGAAAAAAAAAATTGGTCCAAAATTTGACAAAAACGTCATACTATACTATGTCGTTCAAAATCTGACAATTTTTTTGAAAAACATTTTTATGGTCCAAAACTTGACAAAAACGTCATACTATACCATGTAGTACGTCCTACTATACTATGTCGTCCATAATGTTACCGTTTTTTGAAAAAGAAAATTGGTCCAAAATTTGACAAAAACGACATACTATACTATGTCGTCCAAAATCTAACACATTTTTTGAAAAAACGTTTTCCTGGTCCAAAACTTGACAAAAACGTCATACTATACCATGTAGTACGTCCTACTATACTATGTCGTCCATAATGTGACCGTTTTTTGAAAAAAAAAATTGGTCCAAAATTTGACAAAAACTACATACTATACTATGTCGTCCTAAATCTGACCATTTTTTGAAAAATGTTTTTTTGGTCCAAAACTTGACAAAAACGTTATACTATACTATGTAGTACGTCCTACTATACTATGTCGTCCATAATGTGACCGTTTTTTGAAAAAAACATTTTGGTCCAAAATTTGACAAAAACGTCATACTATACTATGTCGTCCAAAAATCTGACAATTTTTTGGAAACATTTTTATGGTCCAAAAATTGACAAAAACGATATGCTATACTATGTAGTACGTCCTACTATACTGTGTCGTCCATAATGTGACCGTTTTTTGAAAAAAAAAATTGGTCCAAAATTTGACAAAAACGACATACTATACTATGTCGTCCAAAATCTGACCTTTTTTTGAAAAAACGTTTTTTTTGGTCCAAAACTTGACAAAAACGTCATACTATACTATGTAGTACGTCCTACAATACTATGTCGTCCATAATGTGACCATTTTTGAAAAAAAAAATTGGTCCAAAATTTGACAGAAACGTTATACTATACTATGTAGTACGTCATACTATACTATGTTGTCCAAGTGTGACCATTTTTTGAAAATAAATTTGGGTCCAAAATTTGACAAAAACGTCATACTATACTATGTCTAAATGTCTATATCTCCGTTAATGGGAGGCAGAGAGGGGGAAAATGACATACGGGATCGGCCGCTCGACACGGGATTCGAACCAGGGCCACCTGCAGAGGGGACAAAAGTTTCAATACATGGGGCAGGTCATACTATACTATGTCGGCCAAGTGTGACGATTTTTTGAAAAAAAAATTTTGGTCCAAAATTTGACAAAAACGTCATACTATACTATGTAGTACGTCTTGCTATACTATGTCGTCCAAGTGTGACCATTTTTTGAAAAAAACATTTTGGTCCAAAATTTGACAAAAAATGTCATACTATACTATGTCGTTCAAAACCTGAAAAAAATTTTGAAAACATTTTTTTGGTCCAAAACTTGACAAAAACGTCATAGTATACTATGTAGTACGTCATACTATACTATGTCCCCCAAGTGTGACCATTTTTTGAAAAGATGGTCAGACCCAGAGTTAGAAGCCACTGCTGCAAGTGAAACACCTCCACAACGGATGTTGTCAAAGTACGCAACTGGATGTGTACGGAATCAACACTTCGTAGGGTCCAGATCTTGGAATGAGATACAGCGGATTTTTCCACTACCGCACATTATTTTGATTTGAGGGGGCAAGACAATCATTTGTATTACATGCCCCTGTGTGGAGCCGGCGCTGACTGGGGGTCTGGTCTTCCCTCCTCTTGCTCCTTGGATTCATGAGCCCTGATGGTTTCTGGATGACAGCAGCCGTGACAATGGTCATTATGTCTGTCAGAGGCCTTGCCACTGCAGGGCCATTGTGTGGGCCCCATTCACCACACAGTCATTTACACTTTCATTGGCAGCTATTTAGTCCTCATAAAAAGCTCAACACACCAATTTGTGAACTCTGCTCAGCCAAGGAGAAGTGTGGAATAGGCTCAGAAAGCAGTTGCTTTAAAAGTCAATTAATTGTTCCTCTCTTCTGGGTGGGGCAGAGGGGGAGGACACCCTGGGTTTGGGGCCTCACATCTGTCCATTCGTCTTCTTGAGCCTTGATGCAGGGGCCACACAACTCAAAAGAAAAGTCTCATTCAGTCTGCTCAGAGCCTTGGCCATCCGAGGAGATTTTGTATTTAATTTTATGGTAGGGCTATCCCATTATCATAAGAATCTGATTACAGGGGAGAGGATGGGATGCAGAAGGAAAAGGACCAAGATAAGCATGTTGGACACTTAAGCTCTAAATCCTATTCACCATAAAGGACCAGAGATTATGTGCCATATGATGGAAACGAGGGCATGAGTTCATTTAAGCCTTTACCACCCCACCCATCAGGAAGAGCAGTCCAGGGGCCAATGCAGGATGAGAGTCTTAAGAGGCCAGTACATTTGTGTGAGTTAAGAACGGGAATCTTGTTCAAAACTATTTGTATGTAATTGGAAAATAGTATCGGACAGTAAAACCAATTAAAGTGGTCAAAATCCACTAATGTGCATTAAAATAACCTCAGAGGGAGACATGTGGCTGTAGATAATCCAGTATATTGACTTCTTCTGGGATTTACAGATAAAAACACATAACAAAACCATTATTCTCTTCTGTAGGGAAGCTTTAAAACTAAAAGAGTGGCTCATCTGAATACCTAAAGGATTCCATGTGGTCTCTGAAAAAATAAAAATCACAGTTTTAAATGAGGTCAAATTTAATTTAAGCATTTATTTATTTATTTATTAAATTTTTTACCAGATTTGGAAAATACTACTCATCATGTACTGTACATTTCATAAATACACAAAACAAACAGGATGTGAAAAATAACAAATGATTAAAATGGATTAAAAAATAACCCCACCATCACATATGTACCAGCCTGTCTCCACTAAAACCAACCACTGATTCAAAATAGTGGCACTTCCCCTCCCACTTCGGTTCAGAGGGCAAACTGACACACACAGAGGCAGCAAAGTGAACAACAGTCGATGTGGAGCAAAGCACAAAGACAGAGAGCGGCAACCCAACCCCTTCTCAGTCTCCTAGGAGCAAGGACAGTGATGGCAAAGAGACAAAAGCAGTCTCTCTCTGGGCCTTAGTGCAGGACGCCCCTGCTGCTTGCTTCTGTCCTTCGCTTCCAACTGGGATTTCACCAGAAATGCAGCAGCTTTACCCCTGCTGGTGACGCCACCTTGACGGCATATTAAAACCTCAGGGATCCGACAGTGCGAGTGCAGAATGCCTGTGGATAAAAACCGTTTGGGCTCAATAACATGGCACTCAATTTAAAGGGAAGTCACAGGAATTCAGACGTGCCGCCCGGGCTGCCTTGTAAACAGACAGGAAGTCTTTGTACCGTGGTGCGCACCCTAACCAGGCTTCGCCAAAGTGTTCTGAGCCGGTGAAAAGGAACTCTCCGTCCCCTGGCTTCATGTGACACTGCAGGAGAGTGTTGATGTGTCCATGCCAAGATGAGACAGGCTTAAAAGCACCAGGAGCCTCTTGTCTGTCAAAGAGTCCACTGCGCTGCCAGTACAGCCTCACTGCTGACACCTCCACCAACGACGTCTGACTCTCAGGGTAGTGGGTGATGTTCTTGATGTAGCCTCGGACCACTGAAAAAAAGTCAGGATTTCCTTAAGATTAAAAATCACGAGAATTCCATTCACCTCTAATCTTTTTTAATTCCTACATACAGTACATCATATCTCTACACTTTCCCTCTCTTTAATTAAACTAGGTGGTTCTGTGAGACAAAAAAACAAAACAGAAACCATCTCATTGTCATGCGCAGCACAGGAATCTCTCACCGTGCAACGGCTCCCTTATCTGTTTTTGACCTGTACTGATTGCGTACGCAGCAGAACTACAGTTTTCGGGGCATAAGACCACATTTCAACCCTGATCCAGGTAACACTAATCAGCAATGGATGAAGTACTAAGGTAATATTTGTAGTGTTACTTTATACAAATACTCCTTTACAAATAATTACTGTGTATTATACTTGAATAAAAGTATTAAAGGTCCAGTGTGTGAGACTTATTTATTAAATAAAACAAATGTCCTCCCCTTACCAAGCATATTAAGGAACTATGGTGGCCTTCACATGCCAGAAAGGCTGTCATTATTCTTATTTTGTGTAAACTTCCATTTCAAAACTGTATCTTAACGTCTGGCTGATTTTGTCAATTTGGCCTGCTGTAGAAACATGGCAGTCTCCCTAAAGTAAGGCCTGTTCCTTAATTTCATACATCCTAACAGGTTTATTCTAAGGCAACGGAAATGAAATTATTTTTATTATTCACTTATAGATATGTGTGCATACATGAGTTGTATATTCCAAAAAACAACCCATGTGCCAAAAAAAACAAAACTCATAAATGTGTCAAACTGGACTTTGTAGTTCACTTTCGCGACTGAGAATGAATGCGTGCACCATTTGGATGACTCTTCGTTCACATTTCGGAAACATTTCCATCCATGTCCTGGTTTTTATACCAAACATTAGTGTTACAGACCAAGCTTGTGGCTTCTTTTCCTCACTTCCTTCTCTCCCTTCTTACTTCCTCTTTTCCCCACTTCTTCACTTCTCCTTCACCACTTTTTTTACATAATACTCGTCATTTGTCGACTGAAACAGTTGTCGGGTGGTGCGTTGTTTTCCCTTTGTTTATGTTTCTATCCTGTGAAGCGCTTTGCGTTGCATGGCCTTGTATGAAAAGTGCTTTATAAACACAGTTTGATTGATGTATATCACGTTGTAAAGGAAGAGTTGTGAAGAGGAGAGGCAAAGCTGTTTTATATTACAGTTACTAACACATCTTGGGTTTGTAAAGCACTTACCAAAGTCACTGTTGCAGATGGCCATGAGGAGTTCTGTGTCATTGCAGGGTCGACAGGAAGCTGTAAACAGAGACAATGTTTACTGTTTAAATTCTGACATTAAAGACAATGCAAACTGAAGTATAATTATCTCAGTTTTTCCACGTTTTCCCATGTAAATTATAATCTCCCAAAGCTGCATGGCTGACAGTGATTGATAGATGGTAGTTTCTCCTCCACTACTTCACTGACCGAAGTTCTCACACATTCGCCTCATCACATCACAGAGACGAGAAACCAGGGTTTAGGAGAAGGAATGCTGCTCTTGTGTTTGTGCTCTGCACCACCACGTTGCCTGCAGATCAAAGCCCCGTGCTATAGTCTTGACCCTGTGTTTCGACTCCTATTGTATCGACCTAATTGAATGAGCCTGTGCCAATGCAGGAGACCGCAGGAGTCAGACACTCTGGGCGATGCAGAAAAGATAAACCAGCAGCTGCCTATTATACACAGAGAATGACATCACCACTTTGGGAAAAAGCCCGCACACAAAGATAAATGCTAATAAACACACAGGAACAATGGTCAAGCATGTGTGGAATCTGCAAAGTATGTGCAGTCTCAGTTCTTGTGCCTTGGCCTGATGCCCTCGGGCCACCCTGTGGTCTGCATCACCCTCTCTGCTTTGTCCCTCGATGGAAACTATGCAGTCGGACAAAAACATGAGGCTGACCAGCAGCTGCAGAAAAACATGGGGTCTGCAATTAAATAGCTGCTGTTTTTTCTATATTTTTCATATAGAGCAGATGATACAAATGTGTAATGAAGCATCTTTTATAATGTTTTAAACTATAAAGTTTTTTTTGTTTTTTTTTAAATGACTCTACTGGTTCATGTGTTGTTGTCTAATGTTTTACATGGCAAAAACAAATCATGTGTCCTTCCTGTTCGGTAATACCATGGTTATGAATGTTTATTGGACTGTCATAAATGCTCTTAATGTTGGTAAGAAATTGCAGCCTTTCTTCATATAGTGAAGTAATATGATATGATCAATTAGATTTATTTGATAGTCAGTCAAAGGGATTTCCCCCTAACCTGTAAATCTAGATATTTTTCTTAATACTATTCAGATGTGGAACAAAACTGCAGTCATCTCAAGTGTTTTTGTCATACAAACCTCCTTACCTCCATCTATAACATGTCATAGAGGACAAATGTCTGGCAGCTGAAGTTACTGTTCGGATTATAAATGGCATTTATTTCACTTGTCTATAGATGATGACTATTTATATTGAATAAACAATATAGTCTTTAGCTAACGTTAAGTAAGGCCTTTAGAAGGGGTTAATGCAGCTTTGGCCAACTGTAATTTAAACATTTATTGTATATTACTTATTTATAAGTTGACATTTTGTTCTCACAAACTTGAGAAATGTTGCTTATTTGCTAAAACTTAATTCTTTGGATAAAATTCTATTTGAGAAAGGTTAGTTTTTGATTACCCCATTTACTTACATTGTTTTTACAGGAGATACAGACCAAAAGTGTTGTTCAACAAATTATTATTTAAGCAATGTTGTGTATTGTTTGGTAAACTGTCAGATTTCACCAAACCAACCAAACATATCTGGTAATTTTGCAATTTGGCTGCCCTGATTTCTAGAGATCGGCATATGTCCATATAAAACCCTTTTTCGCTTGACCTATTGACATATTTGAAGTCTTGCTCACACTTGTACTCACTCTGTATCCCGCTGCTGTGGCCCACGTTGCGCGCCGCTCTCCTGTTCCTCAGCAGCTCATATCGGAAGCTCATCGTGCGTCTGCTCCAATGTCCGTCACTCTGCAGCGGACTGGGCTGGAGGTAGAGAGCGGGCGCGCGCGGTCCATCCGCCCGGAAACAGAACACCTGACGCGGCCGCTCGCCATCAGTCACCAGCAGCTCCAGCGTTCCTGTGCGTTCGATGAACACGCTGGCTCCGCCGAAGGAAGGAGAAGGTTTGATGCAGACAGTTGTGCGCAGGTTGGAGGACAAGTTCGGCTCCAGGACCAGTCTGAGAGCTTGGCCCGGGAAGACCCACCTGACCCAGCCCTGGGTACAGCGCAACCGCACCTGGAGCACGATCCTGGAGTCCAGGCCAGCTGCAAAACCGCTGGATTGAAAAAGAAACGATTAGTTTAACAACTATCCAAAAGTCATTGAACTGGACTCAAGACATCTGATTTAAAAATTAAACTGCGTAAAAAGATATCCACCATCCACAAAATGGCAGCTATGCGTATGGACCAAAATGCGTAATCATTAATTAAGTCATAATGAATAGTTTTTAAAAAACAACAACAACAAAACATTTTAGAAATCCAAAACGGTTGGCTAAATAAACATAGTAATATCAATATCAACATGTTTTACAAAAGTCACTAAGTTAATGATATCAATAAAACATTTTGTTATATTGTAACAAATAATTAACTAAATCAGTGAGGATAAAGTAACTGGACTTCCTTGAGTTCCCTTGGAGACATTCGAGGCTCAGTTGGACTTTAATGAAGAACCTCTTGGATAAGAGTAAATGTGTCCTCAAGAAACTTGTCTCACTTACTTGTCTCTTTCCTCCTCGTATTTTTTATGGGAAAAAAATAAAAATAAAATCAATTAAGAAAGCCTCTCACCTCCCAGTCCAGTTGCACGGATCGGCTGCACAGTGCCGCAACAGAAGAGCCAGGAAATGCAGCAAAATGATCTCATTCGAAAACATGTCACCAACAACAAAGACACTAACCAGGAGAGAAGTGGAGGACAGCGCGAGGCTGTGAAAAACGTAGGCGTGTGAGACATCGAGAGTTAAAGGATCTCTGCTGCGACCAGCGTGGTCCAGCCGCAATTTAATGCTCCCTCTCCCCCTCTCTCCCTCCCTCTCCCTCCCTCTCTCTCTCTCTCTCTCTCTCTCTCACACACACACACACACACACACACACACACACACACACACACACACACACACACACACACACACACACACACATTCTTGTACAGCAGTCTAAGTCAGGACACTGCATTCACTTACCCTGACAGTTACAAATGTCACAACTAAATGACTTACCTTAACCAACTCTAACCTAAACCCAGCTCTAATCCTAACATGTACACACACACACACACACACACACACACACACACACACACACACACACACACACACACACACACACACACACACACACACACACACACACACACACACACACACACACAGCAGTTCATGTCTAAACCCTTTAACCTCACCACAATTCAAATCGTAGCCTCAAATATAACCAGTTCTGCAGAAACGAGGTCTTGTCTATAATTAGGACCATGTTTTGAGGGATTAGTGGTGCCAGAAAAAGTCCTAAAAAGGTAACAAATACAAGTACACACACACACACACACACACACACACACACACACACACACAGATCCATTTGCCATGGAAATGCTGCTCATTATAACAAACAAGACAAACAGTTTGCAAGTCTTCAGCATCTGTCAGCTGCCATCCACTGTTTAAACAACAGACATTATAGTTGATTATTATTCAAATGAAGTTAATGATCATATTAATGATATATATTAAAGTACGTTTCACCCTGTTGCAGAGTAACACTTTCAGAAAGTGACTAAGAGAAGAGAAAGCAGAGAATCAAAGATGGGTGTCAGAGTTTCTGTGCTTGAGCTCCATCAAGTGGCCATGTGTGGTGCAACACACATACACACACACGCACACAGTGAGTGGCCTCACATCTGGAAGCTGTAACTCAACAGCCGCTAATATCGCAGATAAACACAAATCGGAATGTGACCATCTTTCACCAAGGACCAATCCACGAGGACGACACGTTTCGCTTCATTTTAACTTCAGAGAAAGGAAAAGCAGAAGTTTGGCACCGGTTCAAGCTGCCGGTGGTGATGGTGGCGACATCTTGTGGAGGTGGAACTCCGTGGGCCGTGACCGTGCAGACCACTCTCTGCGTAATGGCCGCACGAAGCTTCTTCTCGTTGTGTTTGTCGCATAGAAAAGGCCCAGAGGGCTGCAGCACATCAAAGGGTCGAGAGGCTTCTGACGGATATGTTTATGAGTAAATTACACTCACATGGACAAATGCTCCAAATGTTGTCTCGTGCAGCTGCAGGAAAGAAAGAAAAAACAACCCTCCTGCTGCTGCTCAAATCACTATAATCTTAAAATACGCACGAAACTGATTAAACAAAACTCACTGAAAAATACATTCATATTTGCAAAACATCTGCAGTTGCTATGGCCGATGCTTCAAAAACAGGTTTCACCTTTTATTTCTTATATTAAACCACAACATTAAATTACAGCGTAGCTTTTATGTTGTCAGTTTGTGTTAAATTTAGCAGAAAGCAGAGGGAGTTCTGTGGCGGGGGTCAAACAGGGTCAGCAAAGGCCAAAAGCATAAAAGCTTCGTCTTTTATAGGCACAGTGCAGCATGAATCCTTCACATATAGACATTTATGCAACAATGAGATGCAAATAATAAGTACTATATCGATAAATAAATGCCTTTAAAAGGCCTTTAAATCATTCTAAAATGACTACAGGGGGATCAAGTCTCTGCGGCTGTTTGTGTTCACTAGAACAAACTCAAATGACTCATTGGTTCACGTGTCCAACAACATTTGAACCATTTAGTACATTTTTGCTTTAAAAAGTACTCAGAGGAAACTCTCCGCCTGCTTCAAGGCCTAACCGTGTTTGATTTGAAATCAGTCAACAACAGCGTCTGTGGTAGTGGAGATGATAAAGAAGAGGAACATGTGCCGAGTTTAATTATAGACTCATTAGATCAATGACGACGTCACACGAGTATGTTTTTAAGTGCATGCATGTATTTGTTTTAATTACTTTCTGCTTTTAAAAAATTAAGATACTGAATTTAAACAAAAAAAAAACCCACTTGACTGGGCCTTGATTGCTTGAACCGAACAAAGGGCTCAGTGTGAAAAGTTTGGTATTTGCTTTGACTAGAAAACTAGGAAAATATCTATTTTTAATTATGTCCAAAATCTCCCGCGTAGGTTGTGTTATCATTTCTAAGAAAAAAAACGGACACAATTGTCAGACATGTTTTTAACATAATACAGAACATATATATATATATATATATATATATATACATATATACTAACTAAGCATGTTTTAATTAGGACTAATCAATAAGACTTGGAAAAATTATATGATGTAAATGATGTTAAATTTGCATGTAACCAAATAATTTCGATTATTTGACATGACATGAAAAAAAGTATTCTATACCCTCTAATTCAGAATTAGAGGGTATAGAATGGTTCGTGGTTTTCTGAGGCAAATTAATATTTCAAAGAATATATTTCCTTTTTTTGTAGAACAATGTAGAACAAAATTTTTTTTTTGCACAGAAAGAAGAAAAACTTGTGAAAAAAGTGTTTGTGAACATTTGTTTCAGTAACACGACAGCAAAGATGCCACTTTTCCTATATTTATTATTTGTTCGTGTTGTATATCTGCGCGTACACGTTTGAAAGTTACAAAGAAACAAACAATAACGTCATACAGTAGATGTGTTGGTTAGTAACTGATAATGTGGGCAGATATATGAGCCTGGCTGTGTCTCAGCTTTTCTCTCGGAAAAAGCCCTCGTCTGTGCTGCTCTCTCTGATCGTGACTGTCAACAGGTTCGTGGTGACATCCGTCACGGTCACAGTGTCCAGGTTGGTGAAAGACGGGGACCACGACGAGGCTGCTCGTGCTCGTGAACCGGCGTGAGTGGACAGGGCAGCGGACGGCGAGCGCGTCTGATGCTGAGGGACAGACGTCCTGCTGTGTCCTCTTTCGTGACCTTTGCGCGCGCCTGGAGTGATTGCGCACGTGTAAGATAAACCTGCGGGACCCGCGTGTCGGCGCTCGCTGCCGGATTTGGGTGTGATCGTCGTTTCCACCTGAAACCTCTTGGTCAGCTGGACTAGGCTGTGGTCATGTGACGGCTCTCCATGGTGATGCAGGTGTCTGGTCATTTTGGACGGGGACACCGGCTCCTCCAGCGGCTCCTCCAGCGGCTCCTCCAGCGGCTCCTCCAGCGGCTCTGCTGAGCTGCTTCTGTCATCTTGGTCGTACTGGAGATGGAGCTTGGGTTTGCGCCCTCTCTTTTTGGGTAAGCGGCCCAGCTCGTGGAGAGTCACAGCGGCTGCTGGAGTCTCTCTGGGCCTCCTCTCGAGCTCTGGTGGTCGGACGTGGACGCTTTCTCCTCTGTTGACCGCGCTCGGTGGGAAGATTGTGGGAACCACGGCGCGTAAACCTTCCCGGGCCCTTGGTGTTATGACAGGCTCCGGGACGGGATAGGAAACCTGGATCCCTCTGGGAGCCTCTCTTCTAAAATCATATGTCTTTTCTTTGGCTTTGGCCTGAGGACAGAGTAAATAAGGTTCGTGAAAGTTGGTTTCCCAGAGATGAAAATCTGGAATCTCTTGAGGAAAATGTAAGGTCTGGGGGAAAGCAGCTGTTTGGTCAGAGAAGGCCTTGTCCTTTAGTTATTTATTAATTAATATATGGCAGTGAAGAGGATTTTATGGCCGCTTATCACCTCAGTAAAATTGTTGGATAAAGTGAAACATTTTCTGTTTGACCTTTGAATCTGAATCAAAATATTTTCACAATGAATAAAACCGTGCAGGTTATCGTGCATATTTGTGCCAGACGATGAAATGAAAGCAAACAGACGATTCACTCACCTTTAAGAGAAATGTCTCGGGTTTGGGTCCCCTCTTTTTCGGTCCGAACTGCTCCCTTTCGCGCTCTCTGACGGAAAAACAACAACAACACATTGATTCATTCATTTCTTCTTTATGGTATAAACGTGAATGTTATTGTCTTTATAGGAAATTAACTCGATCACAAGGGTGAGGCAGGTTTCTGGGCCTTTTTGGAAGAAAACAAAACAATCATGAGTTGAAATAATAAAATAATAATAATAATTAAAAAAAATCTGTGTCGCATCTTCATGTGTCACATGTTTGAGCTCGAAATGAATCATCTCCGCTCAAGACTTCCGTTGCGAAAAGTAAGATTTGGTGTTTAAAATGAAAGAGTACGTGTCTTTTTTTTGAACGAGAGAGAGAGAGAGAGAGAGAGAGAGAGAGAGAGAGAGAGAGAGAGAGAGAGAGAGAGAGAGAGAGAGAGAGGCCTACTGCTGCGCTGTCAAACCCTCACCTCTCCTCGAAGGCAGTGAAGAGTCGCACATCCAGAATGTTTTCCTCTGGCTCCCAGGTGCTGTACCTGTGTCACAACAGCACAGGGGACAAGTGTTGGTCAGCCCACAGTGCGCAGATCACGCGTCAACGCGCGCACACGCACTGTTTTATCACTTTTTTTTTAATCAAAGCATTATCGCTGCGCACACACACTCACTCACACGCTCTGCATTTGCAAGAGCTACGTAGCGGACAGTGACGCATGGTGAACCCGGCCATTGCTAAAAGCTACAGCGGGGACTTGGAGACACCTCAGCGGACTGGAGCTGAGACATTCCCCGCCGCTGTCCGGCGCACACGCGCCGTCCACAGCCGTAGCAGAACGCGCTGCGGTCCGCGAGCGCACGCGAAGCGAATAAAAACATCCACGAGCAGAGTAAACGACGAAGAGAGTGAGGTGCAGTTTGTGCTGGCGGCCAGGATGGAGCGCTGTCCTTCCCAGCCTCGGCTAGAATACTCACTTCTTCGACCAGCCCTTCCATTTCACGAGATATTCCCAGCGACCCTGCGAAGGAGAGCAGTAACACACGCGGGTTATTAGATTATTGTCGGTCGGCGCTGCACAAACAAATGGTTGCGTAACAGATGAGGAGGCACAGCCTGTGAGGGGGAAAAGCAGCGAATACCCGTCTGATTCTCCGTTTAATGATGGACTCGGCTGCAAAGACGCTCTCACCCACAGCAGAGAGCTCCATGGTTCACCATGCACCTCGTTTATTTCTGTCTCTTTTATTATTTTTGGCTTCCCTCGTGTCCTCTTCGGGGTTGTTTTAATTTCGCACATCCCATAATACGCAATATGAGGAGGACGTCATCACGTCTTTTTCTGTTGCCAGGCACCGCAGTCGGTAGGACGGATCGCGGCGGAGCGCATTGGCTCAGTTGTTGCTACGTGCTCCGGGTTTGTGAGTGGAGGGGAGGAGTCCCGCTGCTCTGGCTGCTCTGCAGGAATCTGTGGCACAGTGGAGCGAGCCAAGTCACAGGCTCCCGGAGCGGATCCACGGAGCCCGGGGGGTCCCGGATGGGGTCCACGGTGGCCACAAATAATAGTGCCATTTCACCAACGGACCGTGAAAGACTGGAATGAGCAGTTTAGTGGCAAATGTAACCCCTCAAACAGAACCATTCCATACAAGCCCGATCCAAAGTGTACGTTGATCAAATTAGGCCATAAATGCTGTCCACATTTATTATATGCGGAGGCTTCAGTGACCTTTTTCTGTTAAAACATATTCTTCCAGCACATTTAAAAACTATCTCAGTTGTACAAATAATACATTTATGAAACAAGTAGAATTAATAAGCACAATAAACAATAGAAGCACGAGAACAAGCGACTTTTTAGCGAATATTTCTTTAAAAAAAACAAAGCACCAAGGCTGAAGATCAGTTATTTCAAACTGTTTGTTTATTAATTAAAGTTTAATCTCTTTCACGATCCGGTTCATAATGTTGATAATGTTCACTATAAAAACAAATGAGCGCATGTATGATAAGACCTATAGGCAAATTTGTGCGTAATTTGTCTATACAATATAGGTTTTACGCAAACAGCGTCTGTCCACGACACCACATGTGAACCCAAAATAAAACAATCTTTAAAATATATGTATTTAAATAAACTCCTGCATCTGTTAATTTCATTTAGAATTGCATCAGTGCACAATGTTGTTTTGTAAGCACACAATAAGATTTGCTGACGGGAGGAGGCTAATTTAAGAAAAATGTTCTGTCGTCAAAGCACGTGAGTATTGTAATTATTTCACTAAAACGCATGAGAACTCGACTTTAAACGTGTATTTTTTTTATTATTACTGTTATTATTAATAATATTATTTTAAATACAGAGGTCGATCTGTACATTATGTTAAAAAAAAAGCTCTGCAATGACTGAGCTGACGGATGTGGAGCCTCTAAAAAACTACATTTAAATGTAAACTTTAGACCAGGTGTCCTGTTGAAAAAAAAGAACAGCAACTGTTCAGTCAGAGGTGGGAAACAACTTAAAACATTATTGCAGCCACTGAAATGACGATGATATTTTACAGAATTTAAAAATAAAAGTGAATGCTGTGTAGTCTGTGATTAAAAAACAAAACAAAATAAACAATATTTCTGAAGCAAAATTAATCTACAGAAATAAAACAGATGTACATAACTGATATATACACTGATGTTGAATGTGATACATTTAATAATGTGATATATATATAGGAATAATACAATCAAAATATCGCTAACAAGCTGCCTCTGCCACACGCGCACTGTGTTTACTAGAAAAAGAGGAATGTCACGCGCCATGTTTTCATGACTGATGAATGATATTAAGTGCTGGGCCACAGAGAATCGATTAAGGGGACGCATGTGGCTCACGTGCCGCGAGTTTGAGACCTGTGCTTTAGAAGTGCATATCTGTCATTTGATGTCATCTTTTTTTATTTGTATTATTTAAATTTGTGGGTCCTTTGATTATTTTATGAATAGAATCATGACCAATCATGTGAGTTAAAACAAAAACACAAAAACACAATAACCATTAAGAAAATGGTTATTGTTATGGTTATTTAACTCTGTTTTTATCTATCTCTCTATCTCATTACCGTCGGTGATATGAGCACTTTCAATTTAAATATTTCAAATTTAATTACATTTTATTTTATTATTATTATTGTTATTAGCAGTAGTAGTAGTAGTAGTAGTTGTATTAGTAATAGTACTATGAGTACTCGTAGCTTCCTTCATCGTTCGAAAAACAAAGCTTTAAATTGCATATGAAATGTCTTTATTTCGGTAGTTCGTCGAGAAAAGAAAATAAATAATGATGTATAATAATAATACTTTTAATGTTAATATTATTATATAATAATAATAATAATTATTATTATTATTGTGATTATTATTATTATTATTATTGAGGGCAGTAGTCAGGCTTTATTATAATATATTAAACAAAACACAAAGATAAACGGGAGTGAAGCTCCTTGTCTTGTCCATTTTTCCTCATTCACCTGCAAAAAAAATAAAATAATAATAATAATGAATGAATGAAATTAAAGTACAATAATCATAAATTCATAACCATTAATATTTCCTTGTAATAAACGTATATAACCTCCAGGCCTCCTCCTCCTCCTCCTCCCTTTCCTCTTCGTCTTCCTCCAAATGTGTTCCACCTAAACAAAAACATATTTTCCACAAAATAATTACAATGAAGCACATGACACAGCAATGCTCATACATCATTATTATTATTATTATTATTACATATTGTCTTACCCCTTTTAAAGTCCAGTGTGTCTGTCTAGAATGAGAACGGATAGAGTTTATTCACTCTGGAAAGACTGTGGATCATTAACGGGCCATTTATGGAGCGTTTGGTTTGCAAATAAAATGCGTTAAAAGCTTCTGGTATTTGTATTTTAACGCATGAATTTGCGGATGCATTTACACATCATGTGTCCGTATTCGGCCTTATTTTTTTATTTTTTTTGCATTATATTTGGTGTCGTTTAAAGCCAAAGTGACTTTTTCACCTGGTATTAAAAAAATCAAAGGTAATGTAATTAAATGCAATTACGTGTGAGGTGACTTCACTGTTGTTGGATCAGATGATGCAGGTGAGACTGAAATCGCAGCAGCAGGAGAAGGAGAGTCGGACAGTTGCTGCTGCTCGGTCGTCTTTGTCCTCGATCGTGTTCAAAGTCTTGAATCATCTATTTATACACACACACACACATACACACACACACATATATATATACATATATGAATATAATACATGTGATATTGTCTGTGTGCTGGTTTTGTTCCTGCTGCTGCGCAGACAAAGGCGGGCGCGCCGCGGACAAAAGATACGTTGTAGCTGCTGTGGAAATATGAACCACCATTTTGATAGCCATAGCTTGAAGACCGACATTTCCTGTCGGGTGCTGTAATGGCTATAGCGCTGCACGGTTTGTGTTGTGAGAGTGTGAGGCGGCGGCTGTGTGTTTGCACCCTGCACACAGTCCGTGTGTGCACACACGGCGGCTGCTGCTGCTGCTGCTTGTGCTTGTGCGTCTCCATATTTGGCTGCGAGTGGATGAAAAGTGAGTCTGCACAGTGAGCCGCAATGGCGACAGACGCACATGAATAAACAGAGCTGGCTCTGTGAGCGCATTATTGGCTCTCATGGTTTCTGGGCAACAGCAGCGCGCTGTGCTCATGCACTGTCCTACTTTTACCGGGGCGACATTTTCTGCTGAAGGTGGCGCAGGCACCAAAAACCGCAGGGCAGGCGAGAAACTGTGAAGCTGCAGCTTTGAATTAGAGACACCTCACCGCAACACAAGCTCTCCATATAGAGTCATGTTAAGATTTGCTTTATATGTATTTTTAAAAAAAAACACACACAGTTTGACATTAAAGAAGCTGTTGTTTGGTAAGAATGCACGGGCTTTTACTTTTTTTTTTCAACTGTTCATTTAATTTTCTAATGCGCATCGACGTCAGGCCTCAATCCGCCGAGTCACACAATCAGAGAAATGACACCACTGCTCATTTAATCCCATGTAACATAAAGTCTACTGCTGGTGCTGCTGCTGGTGGTGGGTACGATGATAAAGGGGGAATGTGATACATCACACTTGGTCTATAAATATGTTCCGCTGCTCAGCCTTGTTTCAGTTCCCTCCTGATGCATGACTGACTCACATGGTTGGTTCAGAGCCATGAAAGGCCTGCAGAGAGATGGCCCTCGTGTGCTCACAGGCAGACACGTATGCCAACTATGTGTTCACGGGCTTTGCAAAATACCGGCCCTATCAACTCATATCGAGTGAGTTTCGCAACGTCAAAAATGCGCTGCGTCACGTCTGCTGCCAGTTTTAGACGCGTCCGCGCGTCTCCGATGGTCCCCTTTCTTTCTTTCATTCATTAAAAAAGTCCACTGAAAATCTATTTTCCTGCAAAAATTATCATCATACTCAGATTAATTTACTTATCACATTTTCCACAGCGTGTTATGTGTGCACGTCCATGAAGGAATTCCAGACAAGGAAAGTCGAGATAAGGTTCACTTAACGTTACACTATTTTTAATCGAGGCTGAGAATGATCCTATCATCAAGTTCATATATCATTTTTTTCCCCCGAGGGAGATTGTAGCATCAGAACAGACACATCCCTGATCCTCCTCTGCGTACATGTGAGTGCTCTACAGTTGTGGCACCTCTAGAGCAAGGCTATTCAACTTCAGGCCCGGTGGCCAGAACCGGCCCTTCCAGCAATTTGGACCGGCCCGCTGCCCAGTAACCCATAAATAACGAATGTAGCCAATAAAACTTAGCTTTGCGCCACTTTGTCTTTATATTGTTAACTCTATATATACCTTTTTTTTTGTAAGAGCCAATTGTGACTGTTGGTGGTACTGCAACTGTAAGCTTTTCGCACTATACACAAATTGTATTGTACCTGAATGTTGGTGGTTTTGTTACTTACCTTTTTTTGCACAGAACTAGCAGCCATTTCAATAAAGATGTGCTAACTAATTTAGAACATTTTGCATCTATTTGTATCCGTTTACTGCACATGCAACACAAAACGGTAGTACAGGGGTTGACCGGCCCTCTGGCTGGAGAAGCTTTCTGAAAAAAAGCTGGCCCTCCAGAAATTTTAGTTGAATAGCCCTGCTCTAGAGTTTCAAACCATCGGCCTTGAAGACGTGAACATGACTTTTTTCCTTTGATTTAAACGTCAGAGAACACAGAGGCTCCTTTCTGCATAAATAAATGACTCTGAAAAGATTGATCACTGGCAGCTTCAGACTGTTAAGATTTAATTAGAGTGCACATTAAAACAGTGCAGTGATCCTTTAATGGCACAAAACAACACTTTCTTTCTTGCCTTCTTTCCCCCCACATTTCCTCCCTTCCCCTCCTCTTGGCGATTGCTTTTTTCTTTATATATGAGCATCTTTGAACACACACACACACACACACACACACACACATTCCTGGGCCTTTCTGTCATTCACAACAGTAAAAGAGTAAATCTTTCCTCGGCCTGAGATTCCTGTGCAGCAGCGTAACAATTTTCTCTCTCCGTTTTCTGAGCACAGCTTGTGCTCCAGGCCTTTAATGATCCCCTTTAGAGCTGGAACACTCTAACTGGATTTAGCAATGTCAGGAAAGGTCAGTAATTAGAGCTCATTCATATAAGCAAATTCATGCACAAATGCGTGCGCAGCGTCGCATGTGTAGCTCTGTACGCCGTGGATTTATCTATTTAAATCATAGTGTATGGAAATAATGTGGGTTAGAATTGCAGTGTCATAGTGACACAGGCCTGCAGAGAGAGAACGCACATTCCTATTGCACTTAACTCATTGTGCTAAATGCCACTGAGCATATTGCAGACGCATTGTACACAAATGTCATATAATTGGCACCATTCCCTACTCTGTTGTGCTCCCACAGTCAAATCCTCAAGTCTCCACAAAGCCTTTCCTCTGTTTATAATCCAGCACTTACATAATGTGTACATACATGAGATGCAGCGCGTTGACGTTCCCTCTCAAAGTTGACCCGGCAGAAGAAAAACAATGCCTTGATAAAGTTTTGATGATACAAGTGGCCAGTGCAGTTATGCAATACAGAGGGCCCTTTGTGCAGGAGCGTTTGTGATTATGCAACATGATCCGTTTTCCTATTCGTGGCTTCACAACTGAGTTTCTAGCACTTAATGTTCTATTCTTCCCCTCCGTGTGCAGAGAGGAACTGCAGAACAATGATACATAAATCTTTGACTGAAACGCCAGAAACAAAACTATGAAACGTTTGCCTATAAAAAGGAGGAGGAATTCAATATTTCAACACACAAAGCAGCCAGTTTGCCCCACCTAGTGTCAGCACAGCAAAGCAAACAAACAAACCTATATCTAGAGATCCAATCTTTTTTTTTTTATTATTATTATTATTGTGAAACATACCATCAAATAAGCTGTGCCGCATAAGCAGTAAGTCAGTCAGCTCCTGGTAAAAACATACTTTATAACAATCCTTTTTCACCGTGAACCAAGTGCAAGAGAGAATTGGCAAAAGAAAAAGTACCAAACTGAGCCAGAAACAAAAACCGGTTCAATGGAATCACATGGAGAGAACATCCTGTAATAGTCTTGAATGACAAATGAAATGACAATAAATACACACTCTTCACTTTTTTTTAATTCATTAATTATTATTCTAATATTTTAGCATTCTCACTGGTCTTGCATTAGCTGTGCATGGAAGGCAATTTAGACTAAAAATAAATGTAGGTTACATCCAACAGCTTTTGACGTCTGATGTTTCAGCAGCATGAACAAAACAGCTTTGCACTCACTGGAATTGCATGGAACAAAAATACAAAAGCCCGCCTTGAAACTCACATTTAGTCCTGCGTAACATACTCCAATCCATGAACCTGGTAGCATTTCATTAAACATATAGAGCAGTCGTATGTATACTTCAGATCACAAGATGAGGTTCAATAGCAAAAATTAGATGACCGTTGTTAATCTGTGCATTATCGGGACGGTCCCAAAAACATGGAGGAGACATTTTAACTCCAGCAATATGTGAGGTCAACAATACAGTAATAAATCACAGCCTTGTTATGGTAAGAATCAATACCTCTTCTTTAACGGTAAAGTACAAATTTGATAAATGACGCTATTTTCTTAATGCTATTGAGCCTTTGTTCCATAAATGTGCAGAACAGTAATAATTTGATTGTGACAGCAGACGCACCGATGGCTTTACTGCATACCAACAGCAAGACAAATAGACGAGATAAACGAAAAGACGGGGAAGGACATTCCTGAAAGGCTGTTGACATAGCAGAGTGCGTTCCACACTTGTCTTTGTTTATGCTCTGTATCCATGTAATGGCTATTTATTTTCATCAGAAATCACACTTAAAACAAAGCTTGTGATGAAATATACCGAGTCAGACTGAATGAAAGTGTCTGGAGTACAAAAAATATGTTGAAAGAAGACTTTAAGAGTAATCTCCATTAATGACACTGACATTTTTTTTTTTTTTAAAAAGGAAAGAATTAAGTGCTTTCAGTTTGATCTTAGATCGTCGTAAGTTCCTCTCTACCTTCTATTGGGACCAAAATAAGATATTATTCATACAAAATACATATAAACCTTCATACATCTCAGGCTATAAGTTTGGTACAAGTATGAAACAACAGCAAGAGAATCCCATTAAGCTCCATATGACAAATAAACAGATTTTTTTTGTATTTTTTTTGGGTGGAATACATCCACTTGAATGTATTCACTCAAATCCTCGAGGGCACTTTCTTGGCTACAACATCACAGAGGAGTAACGGTATAAAACA
Organism: Microchirus variegatus; assembly: GCF_963457635.1. Lineage (NCBI taxonomy): Eukaryota > Metazoa > Chordata > Actinopteri > Pleuronectiformes > Soleidae > Microchirus > Microchirus variegatus. Next base: position 14,242,241 of record NC_139811.1, read on the forward strand.
TCATAAGAAACATATTGAATTTGAATGATAAATTATAAATTTCCTTATATACAAAATTCTGATGTTACATATGTTACATGTTTACATATGCACATATAGACAGGATCATCCAGTACGGCACCTGGGGAGTCCGAGATTTCTTTTAAAAAGATACGTATTCCTTGAACGTCACAGTGAGACTGTTTGTTGTGATGTCAGTGATGATGATATTTCCCATAAATGGAGAGATTTTTTTGACAGGCGCTTCCTTCGATTTCTCTGTGAATTGCGGCGCGTCCTCTGTCACAGGTGGAGGATCTGTGACGGCAGGCTCTGCCTCTGGTGCCAGCTCCGGTTGGGTTTCTGGCTCCTCCACCTGTCTCTTAGTCTTTGGGCAGCTCAGATCCATCGGCTCCTCTTGGCCGCCAGAGTCCATAACCTCGTATGTGCATGCAGTGCCAGGGCGTCGGCCGCGACAGTGGAGGTCCATTGGTGTATCCTGAGGTGGCGCGACGGCCGTGCTGGGCACACTGAAGCTTCTGGAGGCCAGGTACGTTTTAGAAACACTCCTGTCCTCAACAGGATCCGAGAGCTTTCGCTTGCGGTCACTGGGAAAGGAAGGGATCCTAATCTGGTCGACCGCTGTCGGTGTCAGGATGTTGGCGTCAACAGCCCAGGACATTGGAGGTGAGCTTGCCGTCAGCTGTAGCGGTAAATCATCGGGCAGGTCAGCCTGACCTCGAGCCACCTCCGTGTTGTATTCCTCTGCTGTGCTCGGTGAAGGTTTGGAGAAATGTCGGTCCTTTGGGGAACATTTTGTCGGATGTTCTGCGGCAGGAGGGGAGCTGCCATTACAGATCTCTTTGGGGATGCCGTTCTCCGAATACTCCACCATTTTGGTTCTGTGTGCTGGATTGTTTTCCGATGGTTTGGTGTTCTGAGGTTTCTCTTCGCTTGACGATTCCCCGTGTTTACCTTTCGCTCCATGGACCTTGTTACTGTCCATATATTTACTCATGACAATTACAATGCGTCCGTTCTTGTTTTTGTTCTTGATTATCTTCATTTTGCTGCTGACGGCGCACGGCAGAGTTGCGTCTTTCGGGTTGGGTTTGAGGGCACATTCGCTCTCAGCCTCTTTGACAGCCGGTTTTCTCACCTCCACTGCCAACTCTTTGACTTTACTCAAACATCCTGTGTCTTTGTCACGAACCCATTTCTGCTGCAGTGCCAGTGGTAAGTTCCAGCCAGGATTTGCTTGTTTACAGGCCGGCTCTTGAACTTTGACCACCTCTTTGAGCCTCGAGGCCTGTGTGTCATACATATTTGGGTCAGGCTCATAATGGTGGTGCTTCTTGCTGTTTAGCTCGTAGATGAACTTCTTTTTTCCGTTGGCTAGCTGGTCAGCAGGGACCTCCTGGCTGCTGGGCTGGTACTGATGGTGCTTCTTGCTGTTCAGCTGGTACTGCTGTGGCTGGGGGCGCTGGACCGGGACAGGATCGGACTTGAAGACACCTTCTGCATCCTGACACGTGTCCTCAAAACCAGCGGGGATACAGGATCTTCGGGCAAATGAGGGCACCTTATAGAAGAGACAAAACACGACACGTTTAAGATTCACCTTTCTTTCAAAATTCTTCAATAATTTAAGTTTTTTATTTTATTTTATTTTATTTATCCTTTATTGAGTCCCATTGGGATACAAGATCTCTTCTTCCTAATCAAGATAGCACCATAGATAGCACAAATAGTTACAGAAACAAGACAATTTCCGATATATTACATATTAAATTATAATTTTCCTTATATATTACAAGGAGGTTATTAAAAGAAGGTAAAAACCAAAAAATTAACCCCTCAAAAGAGTTATAAAGTAAAGAAATATATATAAGAACATATCCAAGTTTTCCCTTAATTGTGACATTGAGATTTTCGTGATTAGGAGCAAACATCCTTTGATTAGCCTTCTTTCATTTCATACTTCATAACCTCATTCTGAAACAGTCATAAATGTGTCATATTTCCAAGTAATCCTGATGACACCGCAAGTGCATCAGCATCAGATTATTTCCACAGACACAACAGAAGACGTTACGTAACCGTCCTAATATAGACAGAGTAGTTCTCTCGTGGACAGCTGAACGTTTACTTAGAAGACGCTTTTTCACAGCTGCTAGAATGTGCTACAGACAAAATATTCAAATCGGCACATTCTGATAATATATGAGCGTGTAGGACGATGAAGTCAAGCAGAAAGTGGTGCAAACCAACCAAGCAGGACTCAGCATATGACTTTCCTCCCCACCATCTTGTCCCCTCCCCCCCCCCCTCCTGTACAGACTGACCCCTTGGGCCGTCAGGGGGGCACCGCAGCGGAACGCTCAAGACACTTTGGCTGCAACCTTAGGTCAGAGAAGTGCCACCGGACATGTCACGCTTTATCCATGATTGCTGGCCACGTGTGACTCTGGCAGAGAGGTATGCCTCTTTAAGGAGTGACACTGCATAGTAATCAGCTCCAAGTCTCAGAATATATAATCACATTTGGCTCTGAATACAGTTCTGTAAAGGCCTGAGCTAAGAGAGTCTAAGGCACGAATAGAGTGGCTACTTTCAGCCTCATCTATTTTTGTCTGAGGAACATTTATAAACAGGGGGATGAATGAACACATTGTATGTTTCAGATAACTGACTCACTACAAAAGAAACTTAACAAGCTCCCTTTGCAAATGAAGCTATTTAGCATAAGGAAATAATGAACATGTGGGTGAAACTGGTGCAGCCACCCAATGCTTATGTAACCTCAGGCAACAAACCTGGTTCATTATTAGTGCACACAGAGATCCAGCTGTACAACCCCATCCTCCCTTTGCCCTTTTTCTCCGTCTCTCTCAAAGAAATCTATAAATATCCTCAACTATAAAGATGGCAGCTTGAAACCACCTGACAGAAACTCCCCCTTGTTTTTGGATCCTCACTGACTGAAACTCACAGCGAGTCTTGAAACAGCGAGACGCTACAGAAGCAGAGACAATCTCATGTTGGTGCCGAGCCGTAGCAGAAGATAATAATTACCTGGAGCAGAAGATGTTTTGGTTTTGGCCCCCGTTTTCGGTATCCCATCAGTTGCTCCTGCCTCTCTCTGTGGAAACAAAAGATAATTACATTTTCTTGCCTTTGACAGTGTTGCACCTTACTACATTAACACATGAGAAAGCGACATGACATTTGGAGATTTCATTCTTTTCTCTTTTTTTTCTACCTATTCAAGGTCAAAAGTGGAATTTTGATTCGGAGGACTAATGAATGCCCACATGTGACCCGCTGCAAAGCATTATGGTCCTTATTTGCATAGCTCTCCATGGTAATCGGCCCATTCCATATTCTCATTATCCAGAAGAAATTTAATTACTGCTACAGCAGGCAGAATCGCCCCTCGTCTTTTAAACATCCACTCCTACGCAGCAGAACCTCCTCTTCTTACATTTACCGTCTAATTAGGGTCATGAGGTACAGAATGAAATGGAATCAACACAACACTGTGCCTGTACGTGTGCTGAAAGAATGCACACACCACCATGTCTTGTGCAACACGAGGCCTACTCTCTGAAGGTGTAGAGTGATAAATATCAGACTAATCACAGTTTTCTAATGAGGGAGGAGTGAGGAAAAAACAATACGATGATAGCTGTATTGACCTTAAGCAGTAGAAGGCTCGCTACGAAATATTGCTCCTTGATAGAAACCTTGACTTGTCGTGATTGGCACATAAATAAGCAGCGGTGGGTGAAACCCGGCCATGAGCAAACCCAACCCCATTGTTGGGCCTTTGCTGCAGATGTTCAAAGTGTCAGAGCAGCCAGGAAACTGCCACATTATACAGTCCACATTTTTAATGCTATAATGTGTGCGATTTCAAATGCCGTCCAAACGGGGGGTGACCCCTATTCACAGAAGATTTGGCTATTACAGCCTCCCTTGTTGGATCCCCCTCCCCCATCCTCTGGGAGCAGAGTGGAATCCACACACACACACACACACACACAGTGCAGAGGCAGCGCTCCATGACCATCAGCACATAGCCAGACAAACACACACACACACACTGAGCCAGGCGGGCAGGCTGCAGGGGAATATGAGAGCGGTACACTGGAAATGCTGGAGAGCAGTGCGTGTCAATTAGCCTTTTCAGAAATGCGAATTCCTTTCCCCAGCCATAATGTCTTTAGGCCTGGTGGCCTACAGAGAGACTATATCACACAGGCCTCATGGGTCCAACAACCCAGACAAGATGATGTTGTGCACATGCCACGAGGCTGAGAGGACAGCATCATTTGTATTCATTAACACCTCAACCCTTGGGATTGACATTTATATGGGATCATTTTAGAGGCCTCTATTAAGCCTATACTGTTGACCCAGACTGAAAGTTGGCTGCCAGTTGCATACCCAAGGTGGAATATTCTGTTATAAAAGCTGCCGTTTCATGGCATCCAGTTCTGTTTGCAGATCGTATTCTGGTAATGACGGAAACCCCATCAGGTTGCAGCTAGCTTGGCCTGCATCCAAAAAAATGCCCACAACAAACCACTGTGCTCCTGGTCCTGCACATCAAGTCAAAGCAGCTCAGCTGCTGCATTAGCACCTGTCCTGCTCAGGCCTTAGGGGCTGCTCGGAAACCCAACTGTAAAGACTTGATCACAAACAAATGACTGTAGTTTGATCCACTCGCAGAACACCACATGTCCATTTGTGTTGGCCTGTCGTGCACTTCCTGAAAACAAGGCGACTGCTTCTGCTCTAGGAAAGGCATTATAACTACTATACAACGTGCTGTCATTTGCATGTTTGCGTATTGACGCATGTCCCATTAGCCTGATTAAGGGATTCGCCACCATGCACATCCCCATCATCCTCCCCATGGAGAAGATAGACCTATAGGCAAAGGGGGCGGCGGGGATTGGTGACAGAGTTACTGTGGCGCCCCTTCCTCCCATGCCCATATTTGGTCATGGTTGAACTGGAGGCTGCGCGGCCTCGTCCAAAGTCCACATCCCTCTCACCTGTGTTGAAACGCGACGAGGAGCCGCGGGTCAAGGATGTTTTCCTCTGGCTCCCATGTGTTGTATCTGCAGAGGAGAGTAAACAACTGTCAGAGAGCTGTCACTGACTCACGCACTCACATAAACACACATCTCCCTCATTGCTGTGCAGTCAGAGACAGACAGACACGACAAGCAGGTCCAATAATTCAAAAGGAAATTTGGGAAATGTGTGACTCAAGGTCAAAGGTAACTGCATTTGCGGGATCGTGAATAACAAACTACTGGTCAGCAAATCAACCATGAGCACATGATCCGAATGCACCGCAAGAAATAAAAGCCCCTAAAAACAAAAAGTGTCTCCAAACGGCCCTCCAGCACCAGCAGCGTATAGTCGGCCATTTTAGCACCACTGTCTCGTAAATTCGCTGGCAGAGCAGAAATAATTAAAACGGGATTACATGGCTGTGCCTCCCCCTTCCCTCGCATAAATTAGTGAAGGCATCCGCCGATGCACTGAAACACATACCGACCGCGCTGACACACACACATACACACACACACACTGTACCCGCGCGCATTTTGTAACTGCGCCTCCTTTTTTTTTTTTTTTTGAACCAAACACTTGATATTGTTGCAGTGTATGTAAATGATGTGAGACGTTGCAGAAAAAGCCGTAGACACTTACTTGGGAGACCAGCCTCGCCACTTGACCAGGTATTCTATCTTGCCCTGTCATTGTGGAGAAAGCACAACATTTTTTAGGGGGTGAGGATCGCGTCAAAACGCAACATTTCAACGTCCGCAGCGACGCTGCAAACGTGCTGTGTGTGTGTGTGTGTGTGAGAGTCTCTCTCTCTCTCGGTTACCTTACGGATGCGCTTCTTTTCGATGCCCTCCACTGCAAAGACGTGCTCTCCGGCAGCAGGGAGCTCCATTCTCGGCGGAATCCGACGGCCGGGGACGGGGGAGTAGGTGAAATGTGGGCTACGCGCCGTCGATGTGCCTTCCGTTCGGTGTGTGCAGTGCGCGCTTGGTAGTTTTCCAGTTGTATCCAAAATCCAACTGTATTCCCTCCACCTCTCCTCCTCCTCTCGCTCTCGCTCTCTCTCTCTCTCCTTTGCACACTCCACAGTCCTGGCAACGAGCACAGAGATACTCACAGTGTTGCGGCTGCGAGCAGCTCTTCTCGTGCAATAGCTTCAGCTCGGCGCATGACGTCAGGAGGGGAGGGGGAGGTGGAGACCTTGCACAGAGGTTGGGGTTTATCCCGTGAGTGCTGGACTGCGGGAGGGATATCTGGAAATTAAAATCAATCACCGCGTTACAGTCGCGATACGAAGACAAGCCACTTATGCAGCTGTTTTGTTGGGTTCGATAACAAGGGTGGTGATTGTACCAGTACCCCCCCCCCCCCCCACACACACACACACACACACACACACCCTCCTCCACCAGTGCTATCAACTGTGCATTAAAGGAGGGTTTTTTTATTTCAAAGATTGAAATGCAGTCTAATATAGAACGTGCACGTGCAAATATGCGTTTGAAATTAAACTCATTATAACATAATCAGAACAAAAAAAAATGGCATGACATGTGAGATTTTTTTCAACAGTTTAATGCAGCAAACCCTTATTTCAAAAAGCTGGATCCCCCCCCCCACTACCTGTGTCTGCGCTCACCTTTGCGCATGCAAACAAAGCAGTTCTGTGAAGAGTTTCTTCAACGTGACAGTGTGTTTGTGACTTGAACTGAGGCTGACACACGCGAATGGAAAACAAGTTCCCCTTTATTTGAATTTCCGATCGCCTTAAAGCTGCACAGTTGCAGATGAGTACAGGCTGAGCTGCTCACACTTCGATCTGTGCCGCCATTCAAATATAGGTCACACACTCTGCGCTCGTCGAAACCAGTGCCATGTCCTTTGGGCTCAACTGGCATTAATTTGACACACAGCAGAGGTTTCGCAGTGCAGCCTTCAGCATACCTGTGGCAACTTTGTCATGGTTAACTCTGTTTCCACACCGCCAATCACCACGGTTTTTGTGACATGTATCAAAAGAACGGATACTGTATATCTGCACCATGACAGTTTAAATCCAACAACATAAACCGCGACACCAGCGAGTTTGTCCTCCGTGCTGTAAATGTCAGCCGTGCTTTAAGTCACATAATTTATGGCAACATAATTAGAAACAGGGGAGAAAAAAACACGCGTAAATGGCCACTTTCTGTGCGCAATTTGCACACTCGATTGCCACCAAAACGACAACACGCGCTGCAACGTGTCGCAAAAAGAGTTAAAATGGGTGCAATAACCGACGCTTCTCTTGCTCCAAAAATAATTCAGCAACGCAAGGGTTAAAATGAAGCCTCCAAGCAGAGCGGCAGCGGCCAGCCTATTAAACACAGGCACGATATATCCCTGCCCTGCCATATAAGGTAATGGACAGAAAGAGCCGAAATATAGCATTTTGCGCTCATTAATTCTCGAGTGTGGGTCGTGAAATGGGCGCGGGAGGGGGTCGAGCGTGCGTGGGGTCCGAACGTGCTCGATTAAAGCGTCGCATTTTCGCACGATTCCTGTTTTTTCCTGTGCCCTTCAGCCGCGGCCAGGGAGCGCATACGCCCTGCTTCCCTAGCAACAGCATGAAAGGAGAGAGAGAGGGAGAGAGAGAGTGTGAGAGAGAGAGAATTTAAGTTTGTGACAAACAAGCGAGCTTTTGATGAAGTGACACCAACATTCTGTCGTTTCCTCAAACATCATATATGCCTTTGACACGATTTTGGAAGAAGTGAAGTGCACATTAAGCACGCGCTCGCACGCACGCACGCACGCACGCAGGGCGGAACAGCAGCGCATGCAGAGCATTTCTGAGCTGCAGTGTTTCAGCTTTGTTTACGCACAGGTACCCAAAATACAAATTATGATTCATTTTATGTTTCTGGTTGTGATGGGTGGAGGAGGAACGAACGCAAAGGTGTCTGCGTCAGGACAGGGGATAATCATTTAGAAAATCCCTCTGAGTCAGCGTGTCGGCTTGTGCAACGTCTGATCACATGTAATAAAACAACCTGCGCATATACAGTAGTCGATGAGATTATACCCCCAAATTAGTGCTTTCAGCTCAAAGGGTCTTCAACCACATAAGACTGTAATGTTCAGCGTATAACAGCGTCACCCGCGCGCAGCAGGAAGACGAGTTCCTGTGAAGTCAGATTGCTCATGGATGAATCTGAGGAATTAACAAACCACTCATTTCACTTTAATTTCGTCTCTCCTGTGAGTTGTTTTTCATAAGAAGCTGCGTGTGTGTGCGCGCACTCGTCCACGTGCACGTGTTCACTTCTGTATGCAATCTGAGAGGTACGATCACCGACAGTTAAAATAATCTGAATTTAAAGCGCACGGAAGATCACGTGTGTCAGTGTTTAAGAGATTCACAATTAGTGGATAATTTGGTTAACAAATATTAGTCATTATTGTCTCAGTCTTTAAAGTCTTAAACGTTAGAATATATGTGAATAAAGCTGTTAAAACTAAGCCAACATTCTGGGAAACAAAGTGAGCTTTCTCCCCCTTTTTTTGCAGAAACCCAGCGTATTTTGTCCTTGCTGTGGCTGCCAAGGTCAAACCAGTTGTTATCAAAAACATGGGGATAAACTCAGGGTCAGCTTTATCTCTTGTTTGAAAGGGACTTTTCTCAAACAACCTATGGCGTAATTTTATTCCAACAGGGTAATGTTCTTGTTTGTGTCAGGGCTGCAAAAAAAAAATTGAGAAAGAAAATATGTTTTTGAAGCAAAAACAATTTGTGTCCTTTCTGTGAGGTGAAGGCTTTTGTACGTGCTTTTTTTATTTATTTTTTATTTACAGAGAACGCTGCAGTCAAACAGTTGAAAGCGGATGATTGTGAGCGAGTGTAAGAATGTCACTGGTGTATATTTATGTGGGTGTAAATGTGTGCCGGGGTCAGGTGAAGTCATGATCTCTGCAGGAAGCGCACTGAACTCAGCCGTGTGACTGTTTCCATTGCAACACCAATTTATTTCCTCTCTCGTTCTCTCTTTCTGCCTGTGCACACTGGCTCGCTCAAGGAGCAATCCACAAAATGGAGGCTGGATGGGAGGGGGGGGGGGTGTGAGAGAGCCAGGAGGCCTCCTTTCCTTGGCACCTACCACCCACAGTGCCAGGAGTGCCAACTGAGGGAATGGAGAGGAAAGGGAGGTTGTTGTGGTGGAGGTGGTGTGTGTGTGTGTGTGTGGGGGGGGGGGGGGCACATTGCTGGGAATGTGTGATTGATGCAGAGGGCGAGGGAAAGAATAAGGTGTGGTGCAATGAGGGAGGACAAGAGGGACAAAAAAAAAAAGAAGGAGACAGAGAGAGGAGTAAAAGGCCTTTGCCAAGCAGCCCGATTCATTCCTCCACAGTAACGAGGAAGAAAAGAGCTGATTGGTTTAAGGGGCAGAATGCAAGGGCAGGCTGGAGAGGAGGAGATGAGGGGAGTGTTGCAAAAATGTTAAGAGGGCCCTACAGCCATTCTGGCAGTGCTCAGCGGGCGGTCATTAAGCTCCACTATCAAACAAGGCTGATGTAGCAAGGACACGCAGATGAAACATGGCAAGAAAGGCTCAAGGTCCACGCTGGTGCTGTGAAACATCACAGAAAACAGAACAAGGAGATCTTTAATTAGCGACTGTAAATATGCTCTATGACTGCTATATACGCGAGGCTATATTTGAGCTGTCGGAAGCATGGGCCCCAATCTTCTTCTTCCTCTTCATCATCAGGTGTTAACACAGAAATCTCCCTTTTGCTTTGTCTGTCCCTGACATATGTTTAATTATGATAATTGTAACAAATGAAAGCTATTAAGGGCCCATTCATCTTGATGCAGCGGATTTTAATGCACTATGAAGAGGAGGTGTGAGCCGCATGTGTGTGTGTTTGTGTTGTGTGTGTTGGGGCAGTGGAAATTCCTCCTCCAGTGTCATTGTCATGGCTATTGTTGCTCTAAGACGACAGGTCTACAGAGAGGAGATGCTCAGCTCTGTGTCCACCCCCCCCACCCTCCACCCTCCACCCTCCACCCTCCTCTGCTCCTCACTGCCTGCAAGGTTGCCGTCGTGTGGGGTTCACCGCCACCATACGCTCCCCACATTGACCACCCCCCACCTTACCCAGGAGCCTGAACAGGAGGTGGGGTGGATGGGGGAGCTGAGAGAGACGGATTGGGAAGAGTAGGAGGAAGAAGGAGAGCAGGCTTCTAAAGGGGTGGTACAAGGGTGAAGGCCAAGGCTGGAAGAAGGAGGAGGAGGAGGAGGAGGAGGAGGAGGAGGTAGTGCAGTGGAATTCTGGCAGAATCTGCGGCCGCATTTCCACCGCTTGTCAATACTGTATTGAGCCGCAGCAGCACAGCGTGTGTGTTGGGGGGTGGACACCGTGGATGTCTGAGTTCTAACAGCACAGAGCGCTCCTCCATTTTGGAATTATTCATCCACTGCCATCAATGATAGATACTCCACAGCTTTGTACAGGACATCACAAGAGTGAGGCTTGCACAATGGCGACGCTTCAGAGAACAATAGCCGAAAATAATCCACAGAAAGAAATAATTGTGTTGATTTTTTTAAATATATATTTTTTATTTTTCTTATCCGCGGCAGAAATAGCTCCCTCCTCGTGGCATGGCGTGGTTATTTCGATCACCGTGGAGACCTTGCTACAGCAAACACAGCCTGTGCCTGTGACCCGGTGTTCAGATTTAGCTCCCTTCAGTCTAATGCCATGCTAATGATGAGTGACACAGGCCCTTATCCTGAGAGCCCTTTCCTCGCTTTTCTCCTCTCCCCTCCCTTCTCCCTTCCTCATCTCCTGGGAACAGCTTATTTGCCTGTTTTTAATTGCATTTTAATTTACATGTACGCCTGGAAGGCAGTCTCTCTCTCTCTCTCCCTCGTTCTCTTCTTCTTTCCCCCATTTTTTCTCACCACTGTGGAATTGTCAACTGTAGCATTTACAGGGGGAGGAATAGAGCTGTAAGGACATCCACACCACAAATGTGACAGGAGAACCAGGTGCAGGTTCCTCTTTATGGGGTCAACGGTGGTTCAGAGACAATCAAGTGTCCAGATCAGATAGAAACATGGAACACACACACACACACACACACAGAGGAGGAGGACGAGTGCAAGTTGAGGATGTAGATGAAGCTGCCATCTCTCTATCAAAACATAATAAGGAGAGGAGTGGACAGATAGACAAGTTTAATGTGCTCGTCTATCTATATGGAAATTCCGCCACGCAGGCGTTCACCCCACAGCATCTCACTCTTTTTTTTCATAATACACTTTGGGCTTTGATTGGCTGAGTGGAGAGCAACGAGAAGAAGAAGAAGCTTCAGAGGAGGAGCTGGGAGATAAAGCGAGCTGCTTTCTTCACTTGAGCATAAGAGCACAACAGGGATTTGAGATTTGTATTAAATTTAGCGAGATAATCAAGCGGCCCATGTCGCTGCAAAAAAAAAAAAAAAAAATGCCAGAAACTGCCATCCACAGCAGTTTGAACGCACCATATATACAAAGACTTTGCTGCTCAATGTTATCTATTGTTTTCTTGCTCGCATTCGCTATCTGTCTTTGTCGTTTTTTCATTTACTCCTGGGCTACACATTTAAAAAAAGAAAACTATATAATATATGCATAACAATGTCCTACATTATAGAAAACTTTGGCACAAGAAGACCTGCATGACTGTATAATCACCTCTCTCTCCCACACACATGGCCTATATGGCAAGTCTGTCAGGACTCATAAGTAGGGCTGGCAGGGTGAGTGTGTGTGTGTGTGTCACTCATCGCCATGCCTTGAACACGTGCACTAGACATCATACACTCAACACAGGAACTGTGTGTGTGTGTGTGTGTGTGTGTGTGTGTGTGTGTGTGTGTGTGTGTGTGTGTGTGTGTGTGTGTGTGTGTGTGTGTGTGTGTGTGTGTGTGTGTGTGTGTGTGTGTGTGTGTGACAGGTACTGCAGCTCACCACATCAGAGCAGAACAGGCCTCTTCCTGAACACAACAGCACAGGCAGCCCTTTGTCTGCTGCGTGTCCTGTATTGTTCGCCCTCTGTTGTTGGTGACATCCTGATGTCAGTGCATTGTTAGTGTCTGTCGTGAGTAAGATGTTGTGCCTATCACTAATACAGCCAATAATAACATGTTTCAACTGAGCGAGCAGGGGAACAAGTGCCTGTTGCGCATGAGTTTGACATAAAAGCTATCTATCTATCTATCTATCTATCTATCTATCTATCTATCTATCTATCTATCTATCTATCTATCTATCTATCTGTCTATCTGTCTGTCTATCTATCTATCTATCTATCTATCTATCTATCTATCTATCTATCTATCTATCTATCTATCTATCTATCTATCTATCTATCTATCTATCTATCTATCTATCTATCTATATGTTTCGGCACAGTCGCTAAAAAGTAAGCAACACTTGAATTACAATAGAGAATTGTTTACTCGGTGTTGTTTTCCACTCAGTCTAAACCGCACCCACGCAGACAATTTTGACGACTTAAATGATTTTTATGGCCCCCTTTTTTAATAGCTTTGGGGGCTTATTTAGTCATTACTATTTAATGAGGTGGAGACTTACCCATTTCAAGGGGCTTTCATTTCCTTTGCAGACGGCAACACAAGGTTAAATAAACATAAAGACAACAAGGCAAACTGGAGAGATGAATTGCTGCGGACAACGCTGTGTCATATACGTGTTGGAAGAGGTGGAATACGCTGAAATTGGACCCCTGCAATTCCAAATTGTGTAGAGAAGTTACATTGAGGATTTGTGGCTGAAGTTCAAAGCTGTTTTTTTTTTTTTTTTTTAGTATAGACAGACTTTCTTTGCTGAGCTCCCGAGGAGGAATCGAAACACAAAGAGAGGATATTACAGTGAAAACAGTAATTTCATAAGACAGTCTTCTCTTTTGACTGAGTCAGACTCGAGCATTATATCGGATTTAGCAGGGAGTTGAAAATGCATTTCTGTATACGCAACAAGAAATGCACCCTGCAGACGAACCCGCACACTGAAATCCCATTAGGATAAGATCTCTTCATTAACTCATACAGATGGAAATGTGGATGTTCTGGTTTGCGACAGATGTGAAAAGGCTATTCCTTTCATTTATGGAGTGCAGCGGCTCTTAACTACATGTTACGACAGTCTCTGAAATCCAGTAGCCGACTGTATATTAAATATATGAAGTTTCACTCTTACATGATCAAAAGGGGAAAAAAAGTTGAAGAATGAACTTTCAAGGCAGAATTTTCACCTTCCAGTTCAAATGTCCAGAACTCTGCTCAGTGGGTGGTGATATGAATATATGCAGGTTTATTAAAGGAGACTCTGTGTGAAGAGGACTTCCTCACAACAATAGCCAAAGATCAGAGTCTTTGGAAAAGCCTGATTCAGCAAAGCTTAAGATAATTCACCAGCTTCGTCTTTGTCAGACGCAAGAGGCACGGAGAAGATTGCCTTGCTCACGCCGGGCGTCCCATGTGCTTCAATCCGATATGGTTTCTCCGTGATATATCTCTCTTGTCTTCATGTGATGGTTATTTAAAGGGAGAGCCATAGATTTTCTCCCCCATACAACATAATGGCAAATCAATACCGCAGGCCAAACGGGGATAGTGGGCATTTCATAGAGCGGGCCTAAAGGATGGGAGGCTGAATTGAACTGGAGTCTTGGCAAAAACAGAGAGATGGATTTAAAAAAAAACTGCATTACAAAATAAATGTTTAATCATTCTTGCCATTTGTGGGGCAGAATGAAATCCATAATCAAGCCATAAACCCTCTGCATTATTTAAAAATGTGTTTTTTTTTCTTCCCCTTCCTCTTAATGGGCTTTTTGGTGTATGTGTGGAGTTCAATTACAGATGTGAACGATTTCTTTTTTTGTCTGCTTTCCTTCACATATGCAGAGCGCATGTGGATGAGCGTGTGCTGGTGTGCCTGCGAGGTCCCTGCGGTGAGTGTGCACACACTCACTGATGTGCATTTAAGTGTGTGTTTTTCCCATGGCAAGAAGTGTCAGCCTGCAGACGTCTGACATCATGCTCTGAGCAAAGGAGGTGGTTTTTCATATCACTCTGTGTGTGTGTGTGTGAGAGAGAGAGAGAGAGAGAGAGAGAGAGAGAGAGAGAGAGAGAGAGAGAGTGGGAGGGTCGTGTGGAGGGAAAGGAGGAAGATGGTTGTTATCATGACTTATAGACTGGACAGCTGTTTCCTACTGGGCACAGAAGACAGGGATGGTTACAGTGAGGAATGTTTTTATGCACGGGGGGGGGAATGAGAGGACGAGAAGAAGAGGAATCAAGGAAAATGAATCTTCAGCAAATTCAAATACACAGACCTGGAGGTCCTCTTTGTTTACACTTTACACTCCTGTCTGTCACTGTCTCCTCTGTCGTTTTTCATCTCTGACACGACTGGCAGTCCCTCAGTGACTCACCATCACACTCTGACATGCAGCAAACCTGGCTTTGCTGGAGGAGGGAGGGAGAGAGAGAGTGATGGAGGGTAGGGTAGTGAATCCTGCCTAATCATTCCTGCCACCGCTGCTGCAGCCAATGGCCTTTGATATGAAAGGATACGGAGGCTGTGGGTGGGAAACGACAGAGTGACACTTCACATCCAGATATGGTGACAATTGAAGTAACAGTTCGTGACTGTTCGTCTTCACCCACGCTCCCGCGCTGACAAAGGGAAGGTTGTCTTCCTTGTGTACCAAAATGGAGAGCTCTTGTGAGGGCGAGGCTCTCGCCAAACTCCTTGGGTTGAGGCTGGGACTCTTTTTAAAAAAAGCCTCTTTTTGTGTTTATGCACGATGACTAACAAGCCGTCAGTGTGATCCCGTTTCCTCGGCGTGAATACAATCACACCAGATCTGATGTACCTCTCATTGTTGTTTTTATGAATCAGAGACACAGAGTGTGACTGAAATCAAAAGAACAACGAGCTGCAAATAAACCTTTGTCCTACGATACGATGATGTGATAATACATTCCTTCCATATACACAACGACACATATACACACACACATTAACAAAGAGGTTTGGTGCCTTTGATAGACGTGAACATTGTGCCACTGCACTACACCACTGATCTGAAGATGTGCTTCACACCTTTGCAAAAGCATCACACCGGTACTGGATGCTCTCTCTCTCTCTCTCTCTCTGTGTGTGAAGTAGTGTTGAATTCATACACACACACGGTGCTAGTGATGCAGCTAAAAGTGAATTATAGAAGAGATGAGATCCTATTTCAGAATCACACACACACACATACAGGTTTGTGCAGCTATTCTTCCAAGGTTCTAAGGACACTGCATTGACACAGTTTAAATAAAGTGTAATCGCCTAACCTTAACCATAACCAAAATTCAAATCTTAGCCCTAAACTAAGAGGTTCTGCCTCACTAGCACCAGGTATCCCATGGTTTCCATGAGGATTCCTAACAAGGTCAGTGTTGATGCCAGAAAAGGTCATAGAGAGGTAACAAAAACAAGTGCACACACACAAGCACGCACGCACACACGAGCACGCACGCACGCACGCACACACACACGCACGCACGCACACACGTGTAATATCAATCTAACACCTCTGAGCTTGTGCTCACACTCACACTTCATCTTCAATCTTCCCACTGAATCTGACTTACCACATATAACGGCACATGCACAGGGTTAGTCTTTTTTTTTTGTTTCTCTGCGCGGCATCGCCTTCAAAGTCTTAAGCACACAGCACGAGCCTGAACGTCAGACGGACGAAAAGAGAGGTTGAATTAAAAAACAATGCATCGCGTTTGAGAGACAAGCTTCTCGTTTTATGTGGCAGCGACAAACTGTGCACAGTGAAAGGACGGCGGCTCTGTTCTGCTCACATAAGTCAGGTCAGTGTGACAGTGAACCAGCAATACACAAACTAAATGGAACTCAGCCATCAACCATTTGGTCAACAAAAGCCCATTTAAGGCTAGGTCATAGTTTCAGTGTCTGCATGAACACAGATGGTCCATGTGATGTAGATTTAGTTTTGGTCAAAAGAGAAAACAAAAACTTGCTTGAGGTGGTACTCCGAAGTTTAAGTATGAGTGGAACCTAGAGCTGCAACTAACAGCTATTTTTATAATCTATTAATCCGTCGATTATTTTCACAATTAATCAAGTAATCGTTTGGTCCATAAAATGTCAGCAAATGCTGAAAAATGTCGATCAGTGTTTGCCAAACCTGGAAATGATGATGTTCTCGAATGTCTTGTTTGTCCACAAACCAAAAATTAATTTTTAACGATTTCTCTGTTACATGGAGCAAAGAAATTAGAAAATAATCACATTTAAGAAGCTAAAACAATCAGAAATCTAGTTTTAAGAGTGGAAAAACCGGTTATCAAAATGGTTGACGATTCATTTAGTAATAGATTAATAATTGATTAATCGAGTATTTGTTTCATCTCTAGTGGAAGTGAAAAGCGACTCTCTGTGGAACGCAATAGGTTTCACCCAGACCTTACGCAAAATGACACCGCACTGTTTGTGCACAACGTTTGATGGTTGAAGCTACAGAGACACAGAAGTTTAATCGAGCTAAGGCCATAGTCTGACTATGAGGCAAAAAAACACTGCAGAAAAACAAACAGTGGACGATGAGATGTATCGTGCTGAGGTTCATACATGCAGGAGTAATCAGACTATGCATTATCCAGTTATGTTAGTCCGACTAAGACTAGCTCAATTTTAATTGGACTTCTTTGTCTGTGTCTTTACATGACATTAAGAAAGCAGAATTATTGTCTTAGTCTGACAGACTTTTCACATAAACGGACTCAGTGATGCAGGCTATGCAAATAAGCCCCTGAGCATGCAGGGCCTCCAGTGCTGTGAGTGCATGTGTGATGGGGAAGAAAGGAACCAGGTCAATTAGCACCACATTCATAAGAATGAGACAATGGCCTCTGACAAGGAAAATCATGACTGCTTCACAGTTTTAAGAAAACAGAAGCCCTCGTTATCAGGTTGCGGGTCCTTTTTCTGACAAGAGAGGAACAAATTCTGCTGAATTTAAAAGCGGAAAAGGAAACACATGCAAAACAGCTGTAGGAACCTGAAACATTTCTGTGCAGGATATTTGAGAAAAAACGAAACTGGCTGAGTGGTGAGTGTCAGATAAGCAGAGGATTACTATATTCAAGACAGTTAGAGCAGAGAGTTATTATTAAAATCATAAATAGTAGTATTGTAGTTATGTTACCAACATTCATGATCTCTTTTCTCAGTCAGAGTCACCACCTGCAAAGCACTTTTGCAGCTCACTGTTCAAAATAGTCCAAACCATATTAAGGATAAACCTTTTTTTTTTTTTGTAAGTACTGTAAATCATTATGAAAAGATATAGAAAACATAAATGTAATTGAATGACTGAATAGTTGATTCATTCTTGTTATAACATGCAATACTTTGGAACACCAAAAAGTTCAAAAATCTTATGATATAATAAAATACTGTTCATTTTGGAAGTGATACAATGTTTTTTAAAATGATTGTATAGATCAATGTCCTAAGAGTAAGTAAAAGTAAAAGTAAATTCATTTCTATAGCACATTTAAAAACCAAAACCAAAAGTATAGTATCCTGTATAGGCCAAACAAACATAAATAACAACTAAATAAAACAACAATTGCAACTGACAAAGGTATATATGTACAATAAGACGAATACTAGTAGTAATAAAACAATAAAAAACATTAAATGGGTGAATTAAAAAAGTCAAAACCTAGTTTGTCTTTAGAAGTTTGACAAACAGAAGAGTGTTTGCCAGACTTGTTACCAGTGTTGTGGATGAACAGGCTTTTTATTTTATTTATTTTTTCTTGGTGATAAAAGAGTTTTGGAGGTGAGACAACGAAAAAGTAGCTTCAGTATTGATCAATGAATGCTAGTTAATAAAATAAAAATGAAATAAATCACTTAAAAAAAGAAAAAAGTTGACTTGCAGCCTCTACATTGTGAGTTCAAGCCTCTCTCCTTTGGACAAAGGTCGATGGTACACGGATGTAAAACAGTTTAAAAAAAAAAAAGCAGTATAAAACAACTTTGCCCCAGCAGCCATTGCACAATAGACTGTACTGCAGGTTATATTATTCCTAAGATTTGAACTTGACATGTTTATTTATTTATTTATTTATTCTGGTGTTAGTCCTGTGGTGCAAAAGTTCATTTAATTAAAGTATTCTCTGGTTATTTTACTAACACAGTGTTTCCAAGGTTTTTAAATGATTGCAAATCACCTCATTTGACCAAACAGACTGCTCGTAAACGACAGGTCAACTCCAGATAGTAAAATGTAGAGTAGTAGAGTAGTAGAGTACGGTGCAATAAAAGTCGATGTTACAGCCTCAGTCACACGCGACCCAGAGTTCGGCTGCAGCTCTTTTGAGGCTATTGATTAAAGTAGCCACATGAATGATTGCATCAGTCATATTATTGATGGACACGTGGAGAAAGACTATGTAATTAAACAGTCCCTCGTGTCTACTCAGGTCACCCTGATGGCTATCAGCAATAAACAGGAGACAAACAGGGAGGAAAAAGGGGACTGGGATCAATGTGAGAGTGTCCAATTCCCAAATGGGAAATTATGATACAGGATATGAATTTGTGAGGAGAAAATGTTCATATATTTTTGCAAATTGCAAATGATAAATAATGGAATGTGAGTCCAAATACCTGCAATAACTGTAAGCGCATCATTATACGGGACTAATTCCCCTTCATATTAACTAATTTTCCATCATGTCTTCATGTCACACATACGTCTAACTCTTTTTCCCTCTGGGGCCTGTATGCCGTGACCTCTTCCATCATCTGCAGCAGAGAATGACTTTGATTCCTATTTCAGTGCCTCGTCTCATCCATCTCTCGCAGCTCTTCCATTGTCCGGGCCTGAATTTAAATGACAGTGATGCATACGGCACATTACAAAGACAAAAGGTCGACAAGACGCTGATTTTCGTCTCGCATAAAAACCGTGACGAGACCACGGCGCGGCTCGCCCTCGCTGTGCCACATTTAACAAAAAAAAAAAAAAAAAAAACCTCACAGGAGCTGTGAATTTATCAGCGCCCTCTCTTAGCGGCAGCATCCAGGGACTTAGCTGGCTGAGGTGTGTGCGAGGATCCCATTAAAATGCACTACTGAAAATGAGATTTGGGGAGAGCTCTGTGAAAAACCATGCGTGTAATCATCTCTCTTCCCTTCTCAGTTTATCTGCGAAGGATTTGGAAGAGGCTTTGGATCCCCACCCTTTCCTGCCCCTCAACCTCCCCCAAACCACACATTAATATTCATAGAGAAGATTTTCGCCCTGCTGTCTGTGGCTGCCTGTAGCACACAGACTTGGCTTATTAGAAATGTTAAATTTGGCCAGCGGGCTCTGTGTTCGGAAAGGCTACTGTCATTTTCATAGACTGCCTGCATGGACTTTTTAATATGGAGGTGATACATAGCACAATCCACTGTTATAATATGCACTGCTTGATCTTTTTGGTATGGTATTTTGGTTACGGTCAACACCGCCACAGTGGAGGAGTGACCAGGGGCGTCACACAAAACAGTATGTGTTTACACTTCAAAAGTTTGGGGTCACCTACAAAAAAAATTTGTGTTTTCCATTAAAAGTCACACTTTTATTCATCAAGGGAGTTGCAAAATGAATAGAAAATATAGTCAAAGACGTTGACAAGATTAGAAATAATGATTTTATTCAAAATAATAATTTTGCCCTTCTACCTTCTTTGCTAACATAATTGCACAGGGGTTTTCAAGGGTTTTCTAATCATCTAATAGCCTTCTAACGCGAATAACAAACACAATGTACCATTAGAACACTAGAGAGTTGGTTGCTGGAAATGGGCCTCTATACACCTATGTACATATTCCATTAAAAACCTTAAAGACTATTTCTTATTCATTTAATGTTATATCCATTGAAAAAAGGTGCTTTTCCTTCAAAAAATAAGGACATTTCTGTGACCCCAAACTTTTGAACAGTAGTGTACATTTAACATTGAGGAATTTAGCAGACGCTTTTATCCAAAGCGACTTACAAAAGAGGAAAAAGCTACATAGAAGAAGTCATGGAAAGAAGTGGATCCAAGTGCAGTAAGAGACTGTGCAGGGGAGGAGGCTAAAGGTAAGTGCTATAGAACAGAAGAAGCTCTTGGAAGAGCTGGGTCTTCAAGAGCTTCTCGGTCGGTCGTTCCACACACGGAAAGAAGAAGTATGCAGATGTCTGAGGGCCCCGAGCTACTGATTTTCTCAATCCACAGCAAAAACAACTGAATGCAATGACAATATGGTTACAAACCACAAAACTATATTTAATTATATTATATATCTCTATGATCATATGAGAGAGTGAGAAAAGGAGGAGTGGAGGGCGAGGTGTAACTCCTGTCGCCCCATGTCCCATCATTAAGACAGAAATATTACTGCATTTCCTCCACCCACCACATACTCCTAACCTCCCCCACTCTCCTCTTTCACACTGACTTGTTTCACTTACACTGTAATTAATTTCAAAGTCTTGTTCTCCTTCACTTCTCTTCATATTTCTTGTTCTCTCTTGAGGACCAGGCGTGGCAGGGTGCCAGATGTTGGTTCTACAGTCGGTATGCAAATCTTACAGCTGTCTCTCTCTCTCTCTCTCTCTCTCTCACTCACAAAATAAACTCAGCTGCTATTTTTTTTTTCTTTTTATGTTCACCAATCTATAACACAATCCAGTAGACCAGTCTCAACATGTAATGTAATTATGTCTTTAGGAAACTCGGTTCAGTCGTACACAAGTGGTGACCAGTTGTGCCGTCACCCATAAGAATCTGAACTCCTGCAACCAGTCTCCTATTGGACGACACCAGCTGTCAATCACACTGGTGTCCACTCATGTGTGCCGTGCTTTTTTTTTTTACGTCATGTTTACGTGACTCTGGATTGTTAAAATGAGTCTCTAAAGCAGGGGTTCTCAAAGTTTTGATACCTAAGGGCCAATTTAGGAACCCAACATTGGACTGAGGGCCGTCAAAGAAAAAAAAAAAGAGGGCAAAAAACAGAAAGAAATCCCATTTGTAATCATTTTAATGACCAGATTGCAGTTCTTACAGTTTACACTCATTGGTCTGTATCCAGTAATGTCCAATAAACATTTAACAAGCTTAGTAGCTCCTGGATTAAAACTATCAACTGTAATTCATTGCAGGCCGCCAGAAATGTTTCTGCGGGCAGACATTGGCCCGCGGCCCACACTTTGAGAACCAATGCTCTAAAGTAACGCCAGAGTTTAAAAACAGAGGCACACATACGCAGTACACAGGTACACTGGTTTTTATTTGTAGCGCTGCTCTTTTCGTTTAATAAACAGACCGCTCCAGTTCGACTGTAGGCGCGCTAAAAGGAGCTAATGCAGCTAACGGAGCTAACTGGCAAACGGTGCCTGGACGCCGGTGTCGCGGCACGTAAACATGACATCACACGCGTCTTTTTCCGGCCAATCGTCATGGAAACGTGTCGTGCGCTAACAAAACAAATATCTCGCCTCCCGCGATTTGATTGCAGTAGGCCGTATTGATCGATATCATTTTTGATGAATTGCTCAGCCCTAATCAATGATCCTCTAAATGAGAGCAAAATGACAAAACTCATCGTGTGCTACTGAAGAAGACCTGAGACAAGTCATTGATTGACCCTCAACGGACATTAAAAACCAAGTAGGAAGTATAGGCTCATATTCCCATAGAGTTCTCTCTAGAGTCGCCCCTTGGTGGCTATTCAAAAATATAATTACTTCTGGGTTGGCTTCAAGGTCAGTAGTCGTACATAATACACAGAGATGTTTCTGGTTTTTTTGTGTTAACAAACATGAGCAAGGCAGATACTACAACAGCACCATTTACTATGATGATCTCCGTGCTAAAACCTACGATGAAATAATACCAGCAGACAGTGTCCGAAAGAAACATTATAGGCATCATAAAAGTTTACGGCAGTTGGATTACATTAGACTGCTTCAACTGAACCAAACAGTGCTGGCCCCTTTTGGGTTAGGAAGCTGTGTGACTCACACACACACACACACACACACACAATGTGCAAATTCGAAGATTTATGTCATCATATCTTCACACACACGCATACAGTTGACATTAATTAGATCAAAATGTCTGCTTGTTTTTCAGTTGCTAAGACGCCTTTTTGGTCCTTATTTGACAGTATAGTAAGTAGACAGGAAACACGAAGAGGTCCAGGTTGTGTTTGCAACCACAAGCCACAAGCACATCATGAAACCAATCATGAAAGCTTATGGTAGTTATTTCAATGCACACACATAGGCACGTACTGACTGACGAGAAGTTCAATGCAAAATGCAAAAAAAAAAAAAAAAAAATCCAGGTCAAACACAGAGAGATACACATACATGGTTAAAGCAAACATTTGCCTGTGGCCTATCTGACCCCCTCTCACCCAAAATATACTCAAGTGAGGAGAGTGTTCTCTCTCTCTCACACACACACACACATACACACACTTGTCTTTCACATGTAAATTAGTCTTTAATCTCTGCTGCTCTAATAGACAACCATGGCAACGGAGGCAGGCCTAATGAGGCAGAGGGGCAGGTTAAAATCTGCCTGCACGTTACCATCACTCACACAATCAACTGTTTAAACACACACCTACACACACACCCATTCACACATGCACACTCACCTATGAATTTACATGCATATATATATATATATATATATATTCACACCTGTGTTTCACAGTTTGTTAGTGACACACCACACAGACACACAAACGCACACACACACACACAAATGAGGAATCATACACCGCTGTTAATGACGCAGATTATGAACAGAGAAATAAATAGCGATGCAGACAAATTGCAGTTTAAATTCGCTATGGCCTTCGCCGGTTCTTTTAATCAGTTGTCTGCTTAATGAGACAACCCATTCAAATGAAGCATGAAATTAATCATAGGCTGAAGACACAGAGAGAGAGAGCGAGAGAGAGAGAGAGAGAGAGAGAGAGAGATGTGCGTGCACGATCTGCCCCGGCTTATGAAGCGCAGCATGAAATGTGCGAAAAGAAAAGAATCGGCCCTTAAAATGTATGAGAAACGCAGCAGCTGATTGCAGACCAAACCAGTCCTGTGTGAGGTGTGCAGAAATGAAGATGTGTTACACACACACACACACACACACACACACACACACACACACACACACACACACACACACACACACACACACACACACACACACACACACACACACACACACACACACACACACACACACACACACACACACACACACACACACACACACACACACACACACACACACACACACACACACACACGCATACACCACTGATAAAGCTTTGAATGCAATGTTAAAAGGCACTCAAGTAGTGCACATTTCCATGTAAGTGGTGCTGATGCTCCAGCACTCTGTTGACTAATTCACAGCCATATTAAAGCCATTAGACCAACATGTGTTTTCAGGATAGTTCTGCCCACAGACAAGCTTGTCAAGCATGCTGCAGTACCAAACCTCAAACACAGGCACATGCTTCACGTGGGCAGCAAGTAAAGAAGATCATGGGGGGGGATGTGTGCATTTGTGTGTGTGCGTGTGTGTGTGTGAGAGAGAGAGAGAGAGAGAGAGAAAGAGAAAGACAGCACAATCTGTGTACCACAAAAAAGGATTTTAAATTTAACAACAAAGACCTTCTCATAAAGCAGTTTCTCTGTTTTTCAGATTGTAGCTTTCATGCACGCACGCACGCACACACGCACACACACAACTGGTGTCCATGACTTCAGAGGCCACTACATTAACTTACATTCATTTCCTGGAGACTTACTTTAACCTTAACCATACCAACAACTGGCCTAATCCTGACTCTGAACCTTAACCTAACTCTAACCTCAGCCTAACTTTAAAATCTACACATATACAATATAATTATTTAGGTTGGGATGTGTAGTTTTCCCCCCAGTAAGTGAATTTACATTTATGAACACCCTTAAAGAAACACCTGTGTAGTGAGTGATGCAGTCCCAGGTTTATCATTTTGAACAATACAGCATCACTAGATCGGTCGGCTTTCAAATCAGAAAGCAAGAAAACAAAAAGGATAGAAAGCAATAAATAAATAAATAAAGACCCCTTCCCACCACCACAGTTAGAATTCATGAGTCTGGTGAAACATCTATCAAGTGTGGACCTTCAGTTAAGTTAAGTTAAGTTAAGCAGATGCACAGTGTCAATAATGTGTCCATTGCGTTATAATAGCATGTAATTCATGTTTATGTAATGTAAATCCTATATTTTCTAGACTGACACAAGTCTGTGTTGCAAATGTGAGGTGGTAATCACACTATTGACCAGTGACTAATGACATAGAACATTGGATATTGCGAAAACATGTCAGAAGCCTTTAACCTAAACCGCATTTCATTTAGTTTCGTTTATAGAAAGGTCAATATGTTAAGTTCCTTTTTCCTCCTTTTTTCTATGATTCTTATTTCACAATTGCAAATAAAACATTGGATTCAGGACTTTTGTTTTCCGATGTTTGTGTGTAGAGTGCAAAAACTATAGTGAGTGTCAGCCCTGCTGCACACATACAAAGTGAGGAGATCCACAAAGTGCCACGAAGAAGAGCAGGGGGTCTATTTTGTGGTGTTTGTTCTATTGTGTGTTTATATACTGACTGTGCAAGGACCAAAAATTTCTTCTTTTTTTTTTTTAATCAGTAAAGATTGTGCATGTATATATTCTCTCCCTAATCTCTGACCTGGTTTATTGTTTTTAATCCAACCACTTTATGTAAGCTCACAAAAACAGAAAAAACAAAGACAGAAGTTACACGATTCAACTTACGCGAAACAAAAGAGGAAGTTTTCAGACAAACTCTCTCAGCTCTTACTCCACATAATTGCCTTATAGCACACATTTGCACAGAAACTATTGTGCTGATCCAGTACAACCTGTCACGCTCGCGAGAGCTTCCCTCAAACTCTTTCCTCTTCTCTCAGCCACACGAAGAGGCAGATGTTGACACACTCCTACGACACCTTTCTCTGTAATTATTCTGTGTACGACGACAGTGCCGTCACCTCACACAGGGGTCTGTTGCTACACCAGCCTAATTAGCAATTAACAGTCATATCGTCATGAAAACACTGTCTATTGGGACTCACTGGGGGACGTGGTGCTCTGAAGAGAACCTCTGAAGAAAAGAAAAGAAGCGGTTTTGTTTTCCATAAAGGCTACAGTGTAAAACAGGTAATAATCTCTGCAGTTATAAAGGAGTAGCGCGCGTGTGTGTGTTTAATGACTGTGAGATGATTGTGTTGCTTTGTCTTGAAAGAAAGTCACAGGTCGCTGAAAGACAGCGCACGCTCACTCACTCACTCTGTCATTGGTGAAATGTTGTTTTTGCCCTGAGGCCCAACACAATTAACACCCACTGACAACTGGTAGGCTTTGGTATTGTGTGCGTGTGTGTGTGTTACATTTGCATATATATGTGTGTGTGTGTGTACATGCATTAACGTGTCTGCTCTCGATACATAAACACCTTTTTCTTTTCTTTCATTTGGGGTAAATAATAACTGTGTCACTGACAACAATGTGTTTTGTCATAATTAAGAATATGCCCATGTAGGCCTACATGGAAAATATGTATTTTATTTCACAATTACTGGCTTCTAATTGATTGCTCTTCGGGAACTTAATTTGCCATTTAATGTAAAATAAACAATGCAATAAATCTGCGTTTAGTTTGCCTCTCAAGCGAGGAAACACACACACACACACACACACTTTCGCACATGCTCTGCTTGCTACACAGCAAATAATAAAAAAACAAAACACCAGTAACCGCAGATTGATCACTCAAAACCAAATCAATGGCATTTAGACATTTCGGAATGCATCAATAAATCAGTTCAACTCAGTACAACAAGAAACAATAAACCTTTCTGCAGAGGTAATAAAAGAGTAAAGCCTGTTCAACGAATTTATTGCCTCCCCCTGTGTGTGTGTGTGTGTGTGTGTGTGTGTGTGCGTGCGTGCGCATGTACTTGTATTTGTTACCTCTTTAGGACCTTTCTTTTTTATAAAACTGCCCTTGTAAGGACCAGTATAGTCCTCATGGAGAGGAAAACCTGGTCCTAATGAGGCGTACGTTCATTTCTGGGGAACTGGTTAAGTTTGGGTCTCAGATTTGGATTGTGTTTAGGAATAAGGAAGGTTATGGATGATGCTTTATTGAGTCTGTCCAAATAAATGGAGGTCAATGTCGTGTTCTTGTGGGTGTGTGTGTGTGTGCGTGTGTGTATGAAATATGAGTGGATAATCACAGGCCAGGAATTCTTCTGACAGGTCGGAATGCTGTGTGAAGGAATGCGGAACCTGGAATGTCAAAACAGTGCTCAGTAATGGAATCGGTGGAAGAATGACAGAGGATGTGAGGAGGGGTCCTGTAGTTAATATCAGGAGCAAGGGAGCGGGGAAAAGGAGTGGAGGAGGACAGGGAGCAATGAAGCGATGGAGGTTTATCACACTGGAATGAAAATATAACGTTCGGAGGTTTCCAAATCTGTCAAAGAAACGGGAGGACTGCGAATCCAGATTTCAGAACAATACTTTTTTTTCTTTTTTCGAAAAATAACATGCTTTTCAAGGACTAAAATATGCATGAGCCCTCTGTTTATATTATGCGGCTAAAACCGCCCCAAAAAACACCATCAAGGGGGATTTACTACAATAATCCCCATTATTCTCCACCTTCTCCCTTCCCTTCAAACCTCATCCATGTTTGAGCCTCCTCTGCTCCGTCCACACACACACCAAACCTGTGTGAATAAGGCGCCCATTCCGATGCACAGAGGCAAGGAGGAAAAGATGCATGAAAAGATGCATGAGCCCCCGTAACACAATACAATTTCAGAGGTGTGAAAATCTCCCCTCCTTAATCCACAAATCACTGCTGTGGAAATAGGGATTTGAGGCTGTCACTGCTAAGCTCCTTGTCCCTGGTGTATTATCGGAGCTGTGGCACGGAGGAGAAACACTGGGAGGATGATGATGATGCTCACAGCATTGTAAACAGTTTTCGGTGTTTGGGGCAGTTAAGTATCTTGTATGACTGCATTTTCAGAGGCAAATGTGGGAAGAATGATGGCATCGGCGGTTGCTTATCTCTGTGCTGCATCTGCGTTATGTATGTATACATGTATGTATGCAGCTGTCAGTGCTGGGCTGAAATCCTCAGAATGAATGTACAGCTACATGCTGGAGTCTGCTGTAGCAGAGGTGGGAGAGAATATGAGCAGAAAATGATTTCCTTGATGTTTCACACATCTTTTTCAGTGCAGGAGCAGCAGAAAGATAACGCACATCTGCATTCCCGCGCTGGCGTAAACGGTCTACCGCTAATGAAGTGAAAGATTATTTTAGCCTTGAATGTCCACGTTCAATAATTCATTATATTTAAATCTCTGTTCTGCGTGGTCCACGACTGTTGGGAAACGAGCAGAACTGGAGCCGAGAAAACAGCAGGAATTGTGCTGTAGGGATTCGGGAGTAATGCATAAGACATGAGCTATGTTTGGGGGGTGAGTGGGTCGCAGCTCCAACTCTGTGCTATTCATAGACTTTGCCGATAACAGGTTGACATCTCTGGGAGAGCAGCAGGCAAGAAGGGGGGAGAGGAGTTGGGGGGGGGGTGATAGACGAGAGACAAAGGAAAGAGAATTCACCTGTGGAAAAGGAGCAGAACAGAGGTGAGGAAGAGGAGGATGTTTTAGTGTTGAAGCAAACAGATATATAAATATAAAAAAAAGGCATTATGTGGAACGGGGAAGCATCCCTCTGCCCACATACACCTCCACTCCCAGACACTTTCATGTTTGAGTGTGGATGACACTGACGGGAGGGGGGAAATAAAAGATTGCCGCTGATGGAGAGAGTGGCAAAGAAATTCTCTCGCACCCAAACAAACACTCACATGTCAGATGCATCTCAGTGTATGAGAATATGGAGGAGCATCTTTGCCTGCTCCATCACTCTTCAAAGTGTGAAAAGAAACGCCAAGACTGAGCTTGGGACAGACGCGCGGGGGGGGGAGGCACGCAACGCACCGAAGCAGTAGCAGCAGCAGTCACGTTGTCCTAACTGTGACTAAGTACAATCGTGTCATGTGTAAAGTCCTGTGACTACACCCTGTCTGCATCGGCAAAAAAATCACACATATTCTCGCACTCCTCCGACCTCTGAGACACAACACAGAAAGCTTCAAATATTATCGGTCTGTCTTTTCCAAAGGCCGAGCTATGAATGACTGCCTGTTTTTGTTCAGGGCCGTGAACATGAGCGACCACAGCAACGCATCCAAACACTGCAAGACACACAGGCTTTTACAAATTATAGCTGGTTAGTAGCCCGGTGAGCGTCATCCCCAGTATTATTACCATCCATCAGCTTCAAAGATATTTAGTTCTTAAAGCTGACAGAGCGCACATTTGGTTTCTGTCCACTGTTGTCTACTTCCTGACATATCCAGGTCAGCACCTGTGCCAATGAGAGAAACTCAATTTGGTGACTGGACTAACATGATTATGATACATACACTACCGTTCAATAGTTTGGGGTCACCTATACAATTGTTTTGTGTTTTCCATTAAAAGTCACACTTTTATTAATCAAAAGAGTTGTAAAATGAATAGAAAATATAGTCCACGTCGCCGTTTCTGTGGGCGTCACCATGGTGACGCTCTGCTGACGTAGCAAAACCAACGGCCACGGCCACTTCTAAATGAGTCGCACCGGCTGCATTCCAAACCTACAACAAAGCTGTTGCTGTTCACAATATTAACATGATCCTGCAACAGATACCAACTCCGTGGTGCGATGACTCTAATCCACTGGGTGTCAAATTAAAATGGCCTGGGAGCCAAGATCAGGCCGGACTAGGCAAATATTGTCCAATAATATTGTTTTATTATTGGGCAATAAAAAAAGATATTCATGATGATATTCCACTGAATTTCAAAGTAAAAGTGCTTGTTTTGTTGTGGAAGGATGCATCATTGACAATAATAATAACTGTCATTAAAACACCTAATAAGTTCATATTTATTTACATCATTAGTTTCAGTTTCATCAGTTTAATACTGTGAAAATCACAATCGAATATCTTATTACTTTTATAGCAAATACATTTAGTATTATATCCTGTGTAAATTCTATCACCTCACTGTGTTTAAACCAGATATTAATTGGTGGGCCGCATGTCAGTTTGACACGTCTGCTCTAATCTCTTGGTTCTTATCCACTAGAATTAACAACTCTCATTTTTTAAGATGACAGTGATAATGAGATGTATCAAATGTTTCCGTAAATGGCTAACTCATAGGGGAAATCGGAGGATGGAGCTGCATGGACATTCAAAGCAAGTAAAACAACAGGGAAAATGTTAAATTTAAAGCTGTGAGAAGAACTGGTGATCAGACTTTGATTTCTTTTCTTTGAATAAGTCGAGTGTGTTGTACAAAGCAGCTCTAACTGAAAGATCTAAACCCCTGTGGCTCATGTTTGACCTGCGCACTTAACCTGATGGTTGCAGATGTTATTTTCTTCATTTATTTACATCGAACTCACTCTCCTTTCCTTATTTTTTCACTCTCAGTCCTCCTTTCTCTTTTTTTTCTGTCTGAGCCTGCCCTGACCCAGACGTCTGTTCCCTGTCTGAGCTCCTGCCAGATTCCTGCAAGGGCAGGAATGCGCGAGAGGGCCTCGCCGTGCTGAAATTAACATTTCATCGGTGCTGCGCCCACACCTATGCAGGGTGCTTAATGATGGCATATTCATGGAAAACAAATATTTGCACAGGAAAGCGGTCCCCCAGCGACCACTGAGAGGAAGATAATTGAAAGGAGCTTGCGGCTGTGCTATGAAAGGGGAAAAAGGGGAGATAATAATAGAAAAAAAAAAAGGAGACGCGAGATAAATGGAGGGCTGCACTTTAAAGAGACTGCTGGTAGTGAGAGGATACCCTGTGAGGAGTGTGTAGTGACAGGAGAAACCCCTCTCTGTGGGGGTTAGCAGCACATGCTGAGAGGGCACAAGCAACAGGGGGAAAAATCCTGGCACATCAGACAGAGAACGCAGCACAAGACAGTGACGGAAAAGAGAGAGTGTCCTTGTATTTGTTACATCTTGATGACCTTTTCTGGCATAGACACTGACTGTCTGGAGCTATTTAACACCTGGTCCTAATGAGGAAGAGCCCGATTTCAGAGGAGCTGGTTAATGTTAAGAGTAAGGTTGATTTTCTTTTTTTTTTTTTTCAGAGGGCAGAAATTTGCAGTTGACAAAAGGCAGCGAGACAGAAAAGAGGAGATGATACACTGACGGTTTTCCAAGAGGAGCAGACTGCATGCCGTCCTCCATTTCCCCAAAGAACATCCCTCCCTACTGCTGCCCCCAGCTGGGAGTGCACACACACACACACACACACACACATGCACACATATCCAGATCCAGCCTGGCTGTCTGGTTGGGGGAGGGGTGCCACAGAGATGCAGGGAGACGGCGAGGGATAGTGATGGATAGAGGAAAAGAGGATCGACGAGGAAAAGAGGGCTGCAACGAGGGAAGGAAGGGAAGGATGAGGGATGAGGAAGCACAAGGAGGCAGAGAAAAGGGAATGTAAAGAGACACAGAAACCGAAGAGGACGAGGGAGAAATTTGTTACACATGGCATGTCTGTGTGGGTCTGTGTTGGTGTGTGTGTGTGTGTGTGTGTGTATGTATGTGCGCGCCTCCACCTGCTCTGCAATGTTAACACTGTAAATCACCCACCTGACTCAGCACCCACACACACACACACACAAACCTCTATTCATCATCCATGTTCTCCTGCCTGCTGCCACACACACAAAATTCCAACAAAATCCCCCTGCAGAGAAGTAATTCAGGAGTCAATAACACAGTGTACATGCACTCACACACACACACTAATATGTACCATCCCCCGCTTTCCAACCACATGCATACACACAAACATACATGTGCACACACACACACACACACACACACACACACACACACACACACAGCCCTGAATGAGACAGCTGGAGCTATCAAACCAAAGCCTGTGAGAGCCAGCCTTCTTCAGATGGATTTGAAATGTGGGCTTTACCGTATCATCTGCCAGTTTGCTGCTGGGAATGAGACGTCACATTCATAACAGCCCACTGCCTTATAAGGCAGTTATCTCTCTCTCCTCTCTCTTCTCTTCCCCCCCCCCCTCTATCTCTCTTTCTCCCCCTCCACTTGGGGAGGAGAGAGAGAGAAGGATGAGTGCTTTCAATTATGTGCGACAAAGACCAAATTAGGCACCTGGCAATTTCAATATGGCCTCTCACTCTGCATTAAGTAGATAGGATGTGTTTTTGATGGGGAGGTAATGTGGTCGCATGCATCACGGCGTCACGGATGAACACGCGCGGTCGCTGCTTTCACGGTGACTAACACGCAGACTGTGTTTGAGTTTTTTCGAAATGGAGGGAAACTTGCGGGGCATCTTGCAGGTGAATGACCTGCGCCGAGTGGAAACTCATGTGAATGTTCTTTTTTCTTCTTATCATGGAACGCAAACACCGCACACTGCCGAGCACATTCCATTACGGTGGTCATACAAAAGGCTCAGCAGCAGCAGCAGCAGCAGCAGCAGGCCGTGATCGATCTGCCCTCAGCAGCTTTGAGTGCACATTGAGACTTTACTCTCATTGACTACTACACAATCAATATAGTAGCTGATTACTGGCTGGAGAAACCTGCCTGAGGTATTTGACACTGTGCTGCGGCTGCTGTGCAATGCACACATACGCAAACCACAGTAAAAAGCCAAGATCTGCAAACCCTCTGACACTCCCATCATATGGCCTCACACACGCAGCACTCTATCATACACAAATGCACACCCATGCTGTGACTGTAATGTAGATAATCTCTCTAATGAGGGACGGCAGCTTGCAGCTGTGTGGAAGCTGTGTGGCCTGCGTACACGGACAGTGAGCTATGGATTCTCGCTGCAGTTTTTATTTAAATTTCCGCCCTTTTTTCTCTCTCTCCTCACTTTACTTCAGCACCATGCGCCCGCAAAGACAACCATTATCTCCCACCGCCATATTTGAGCACACCAAAGTGAAGACTGGAAAAAAATCACGGTTCATAGTGTATGAGTGTTCACTCAACCATGCCCTCTCTTTTTTTTCTTTTTTTTTCCATCTCCATGTATGGTGCTGCTGTGTAGCTGTGAGGGGACCGGCAGGGCTTACTGTTCCTCTCAGTCTCTGCACCTCACAGGCAGCTCAGCGTCTGCATGACTCTAATCCACTGAGCTGCTAAGGAAAGAGTGCTGACGGTGCCCTTTTCTGCCGACTATCCCCTAATCCAGCTGGCTGTGGGTCTGGGGGAATAATCCAGGATTAGGAACTCCCCCTCATGGAGTGGCCATGGGGTCCCTCATGGGGGACCTGTCACAGTCAGCTGTGCCTGAGGCGCAGTGCCTTTCACATTGTGAGAGAGTATATAACACCCAATCCAAAAAAATAGGCAAATAGCGACTGATTAGGATTGAATTGCATCAAACCTTGCCTTGTCGCCCTGAGGGGAGCCGCTGCTTACTGCAGATATATAATGGTTAAGAGGGATAATGGTGGATAGGCCTTGTCGCTTGTTACAAGTGCTTTTCATTTGAGGTGGCAAAAGATATGGAATCAAGAATGTGAGGAATTGGGGCCCCCAACAAAGCACTTTGTCTGCACAGGATATGCCCTAATTGGTGCATTGTTGCAAATGGCAGCGATTGTCTTTTTGAGAACCGCGTCGCGTATGTGTGTGTGTGCGCGCGTTTACTTCCTTAACTTCAGTATTTTCAAGAGAGAAGAGATTGGCACAATCGGGAAATGCATGTACTCAAAAACTCAAAATAGACATGGAAGAATTCATAATACAGTTGCGGTTATTGCATAAATATTTCAACATTTTTCAGCCCACCAGTCAAATATTTCACAATTGAATGAGATAATGATAAAAACACACAAGGCTAAGCTGTTCCTCGTAGCCAAACTATTGTATCTGCTGAGACAGGTGAGAAAAAAGATAAGAAACTTGATGAGACAGATTCACATATACATCCCGAGGCTCAGCACAACGACATAGAATATTATTAGCCCTGCAAACCAATCAGGAATCAACAGGCTTTTCCATCCGTGCATGTGATGTCACCCCTCAGCACACAATCGACACTTTATTTACCTGCATGGCTGCCCAAGAGAGACGAAAGCTTGCGTCAGTGCACATATCCCACAGCCCCAATGAGCCACGAAAGGAGACAGCAGGGAGGCCTAATGCACTGAGAGTGTGGATATATCATGGCAACACTGCTAATGGTTGATTATTATTTTTTTCATACAATTATCTATTTATTGTGGCATGTGTTGTTGTGATTTGGCAAGATCTGTTATTCTGTTAGGTCTCAGATATACAGAGCAAACTTGGAAGGGAAAAAAAAACTCAAATGACTGACAGTTTTGGTCTGTATATCAGAGGAGAGTAAATGCAAAGCTGTGAGGGGACTGTGAGGACACTGAAAGACACAGAGCCCCTTACCTCTTAACCTCAGCCATCACATCTAAATGCAGAACAATAACTCTGATCCTAACCCTGACCTAACACTTGACATTTAAGCATTGAGCTTTTATCCAAAGCGACTCACAAAAGAGGAATAAGCTACATAAAAGAAGTCTTGGAAAGAACTCCACTAGGTAGGAACAATGGACTGACAGTGGGTGATCAGAAGGAGATCATGCAGGGGAGGGGGTAAAGGGAAGTTCTAGGACAGAAGATGTTCTTGGAAGTGTTGGGTCTTCAAAGGACGCTCCTGTTCTGGTAGCACTCGGTAAAGTCATTCCACCAACGTGGAACGACACACGGAAAGAGTCCGGATTGTCTTGTGCGGGGTGTTGGCACCGCCAGGCGACAATCCTTTGATGAACGGACTAGTCGAGGGGTAACATAAAGGCCACAGTACACTTCGTATACTACTTACGACTGCGTAATGCGATATCCGACTGCATAACCACGAAGACCCTGAGAGCCTTCATAGCTCTCCGTTGTGGTGCCGGATGCACACTACAATTTCCCGCTCGATCAGTAGGGGTCGCTACGCAAGGTTGTTGCTGCAGCTGTATAACATTGAAACGGTGGCCATTTCTCACCTGAAATAAAGACTTTTATGTCCCGGAACGCAGTTTTAATTTGAGGTGAGAAATTAGCCATTTAGAGTCTAAACATGTAGTTTGTGTATTAAGATATGGCGTATTTATGGTTTGGCAGCGACGCTGTCGGCAGTGATCAGCTCTGCCTCTGTGGACCCTCGGTGCGCACAGTGGCAGGCACAGAGCAGCGTTACCTTGGCCTGTCCTGAGGACCAATCGCAACCCTTGCCGTCACAATTGTGTCACAATATTTTGTGCAGTCGGAGACGACGCAAGGGCGCTCCGGCGATGTAGAGGGGTCTCCCTAACCATCCTAGAGCACTTTACGCAGGAGAATAAATTGGGGTTAAGCCTTTATGAAAACATTTAAGTAGGTGGGAGCTAGCATAGGCTAGCATCCGTGATTTGAATTTGATGTGTGCGGTTAAGCGTAGCCAATGGAGTTCAATTCTAACAACAAAAGAGCTCTTTCATTTTTGGGGACAAGACAAAATGTCCCCAGAAAGATAAGTTATACGCACACACATGGTGGAAGCCAGAGTGTGCAAGGGATCCAAATGCATTCACAAGAACTCGCATGCACCTGTAAATTCTGTGTGTGTGTGTTTTCGCACACTCCTATCCTTTCAAACCAATTACAAAGTTAATGCAGCACATACCACACTCCTCATTCTATCATAACACCTCTGACACATCTCCGAAGCATTCAGCACGACGCAGACTCCACAACGACTCTAAAACACACACGGCGTCACAACATATATCTTCACCCCCCGTCGCCCTCAATCCTCCGGCTGCCTCCTTCCCCTTTCCCGACCCGTTCGCCTGCAGCTATTCTGAGAAATGCCTTATTTTCATTTCAATCTTCTGTACAATAGTAGGGCACGTCTGCCATAAGCCGACTCCTCACCTCCACGCCACTAACAGTTGAACGGGGCAGAGGAACGAGACGGTTCTGAGGAGCGACACTTGCAAGCGATAAGAGGCAAAGTCAATTTGTTTTGCATTCAATGCTGAAAGGACCTCGTCGTTGTACGTGAATAGAGAGAAGAGAGTGAATGACACAGGTGGCTGTGTCACTCTGTCACTCTGTGAGCAGCAGCCTGAGCATGTTTTCTGGCACATTCACCAACTATCAAGAGAGCTGCAAGTGGCTGCAAGCAATATTCAAACTAAAGTAGTTTTTTATTTTTTTTGTTCAATATTGCACCATCTCTGAATATATTATATTTTTGAATGGTGCATTCAAAGAAAGATTTAGCAGTGAATCAATCATTTTAGAGACAACATTCTTAATCAAGCCGTTATTAATCTTTGCTGCAGAGGGACACGATTTTCATACTCAAGTGGGTAAACCTGCATAATTACCACTTATAATTCAGGTTTTTTTTTGTTTTGTGTCCCTGTGGAACAAAAGCAACACTTCACTACAAAGAGAAAATTGTTGCTTTCACTTAAGCAGGCAGCGATTTTACGAGATTGAGTCTTTTGTTAATTGGGCAAAATCAGATTTTTTTTTGTCAGACCTGGTATTAATATGCAATTTAAGAAATGTGATTACATGGGTGACAGCAGTGGCTTGTGCAGACATTTGGAAGGGCAGGGGGTGTAAATTAAACCTTTAACACCTAAGCCTCAAAATGTCTGTCTGGAGGTTTTTTTTTTGTTTGTTTGATTATTTTAAATATAACCAGAAAAGTTAAACCAGAAAATGTCCTGTGCTTTTGCCCATTTTACCAGAATAACTTTGAATATCTGGAAGTTATTTACAATTTACTGCATGTTAAACTAGTGTATTTAACAACTAAAAAAAACACCATCCAAATTATAAAGTAATATTTGTTTGAGTCTTTGTCGCAATGTACAAAAACAGGCCAAAAAATGGAAACCGCCGTTTTTCCAGCTCTCTCCTCTCTGGTGGGAAAGACACTGATTCACCGGCTTCCTGCAACAACGTAAGTGAAATTACAGTAATGCAAATTTGCAAATAGCATTTCCGATTGTCGTGTAATTGCGGTAATGCAAAGAGTACTTGCGCAAACGTGTCGTCTGCGATACGATCGGTGTTAAAGGGTTAAAAGTGGGGCAGGTGCCACTTGTACACTTAAGGCAAGCCTGTCCAAAGTGCAACCTGGGGCCAAAGGCAGCCTGGCCCTGGGGATTGAATTCATGAGGACCTCTATGTGGACCTCCATACACTACTGTTTAATTAAGCACTGAAATGTGTAACCCTACTGTCGGTCAATGTGATGTCTTTTTGTCGAAAACTTGCTCTATCCCCTTTAAGCTCTACGTGTCATATATATATACACACACATATATATACATACATAATAGATACAGGCAACTAAATATACAATAAATATGAAGATCTCGACAACGAAAGCAGCAAATGCAGCATGAAACTGCGCTCTTACTCTTACTGTTATTCAACCCCGATGGATCAGCATGCTGTGTGTATCGCTGGAAGGTCCATTAACACCTCCAGAGGGCAGAGCCCAGCCCCCTCCATAAACAGCCCAGTCAGAGGTCCACCCTAATGGGCTGAGCTCATTCCCAGCCTGGTCTGCTCCAGGTGTAGAAGCCTGGCCCTGTAATTGAAAATTAGGGGGCAATAACCGGGCATTCACAACAGGAGTGTAGCCAGGCCCCACACTGTCACTCAATGGGGAAGGGGGGGGGGGGGGGGGGGGGTGAGAGGATTGAGGAGGAGGAGGGGAAGGGAGGAGATGGAGCATTGATGGTAGAGGGAGTAATAACAAGCAGCACAGGCATATACATGATACATGATAGAGCAGAGAGCGTCTCCAGAGTTTAGATGATTTGTGTACTGATGCTTTGTGATACGGTTGCTCGTACAGTTTGAGGATGTTATACCTCGAGCTCTACAGTCGTCAGGTAGATTTAATAGTGGAGCCATGTATTGCACAAACACAGTAGTTCATTGTTATGGTTTTGATGCAAGGAGGCCAAAGATTTGGTGTAATGAGAAGTGGCGTTTTATTCATTTATGCATTTATTGTCATTTTCCCCCCCTTTATCTTGTTTTCTGCTGTAGAAATGCATTAGCCCCTCAGAGAAGCTATCAATCAGGGGCTAATGGGTTGTAATTGCAGGCAGACAGGCCCCCACATCAGAGGCAACAGGGTCTCTGGATAGAAGAATAATCACACGTACAGTAGAGAATTGCTTACAATGGATTGGGTCCCTGGGGTAAAGGTTAAGGTAATTTCCAACTCATTTTCCTTTTGAAACCCATTATACTCATCCTGGCAATGTCTTGCATTAATCATTGTGGTTAATATAGTGAGTGGTAAAAACAGAAAGACGAGGAGAAGTGAAGGGGACTTTCCAGTGCTACTCAGAATAAAAAAAAAAATATCATTTTGTTTTTCTCGAGCTGTTCTTTGAGAGACTAAATCTGAGTATCTTCTCTCAACGACCGTCTCCATCGTTTTCTAGGAAGCAGCCACCTGACTACAGTGTCTGATTTCTATCTCCACAGCTGGCAGTGACAGTCGGTTGATTGCTGGCAAATGCCCGAGCCATCGCAGACGCTGTCAAACAGCCACAACAAGCAGCAGAGGCTGATAAGACGGCTGGATGGTTTAGGGTTAAACTCTGGGAAGCACATTCTCTGCCTCTGCTGACTTTTTCTCATGGGAGGCTTTGTATTGTTTATCAGAGAAGTGGAAAGGAAATCCCCCCGTGAGGCAGAATTCACACCTCATCTTCTTCTTCTTCTTTTTTTTTTTTTTTTAATCTCTGAAGAGTTTAAAGAAGACAAAATGAAGAATAAAAACATTATATTTTATAGCTGCTGAGGGGAATGTAAGAGCAGTAGGAAGAACTGTAGTTGGTCAAGTGTATTTCTGATAATAAGAAAGAAGAATTTGGGGGAGGATGTTTTTTTTTTGTCTCCTCACATCGTGTCAGTGTTGATCTGCCATTTTCGTTTCAACAAGCAAAAACACGGCTGCAGACACGGAAACGTGACGTTTCATCAACACTGCAGCTGCTCGTAAGTACAAGCAACACAAACTGCAGAGGACTACAGCTTTTGTCCCAGTGTACGATCAAAGATAAGCAGCTTAACGTTCAGTTTTGTGCCAGATTTTGACGAGGGGAAAAAAACACTTGTCTGAGTAAATTAATTAGCTTTGCACCAACACAGCAGTGTTTTCCTTCTCTCATGTGCCCAGTTATTGCTGCGAAGGCTGCAGTGAAGTTTATTCTACTCGTAACTCGACTTATTTTCAACTAACGACTAATGTCAGCCAACATTACAGTGCACCGTTGTAAAGTGATTGTGCTGCAGTTTCACGGCGTTCATAATTTAACATCATGCCTTATTTGAGGCTTCAGTGGCCACGGTTCACCATAAATAGGGCCCATTTTCTCATAATGGAGAGATTATGAGAAAATGGGGAAAATGGGCAGTGGGGCAGAAACAAGTCTCCGTCCTCTCAGTAGAAGACACAAAATGATTATATAAACAATGCAACCTCTTCATGATCATTTAGCATTAATAAGGTCTTCTTACAGCTTTTGTGACATTTTATTTTCTCTTTTTATCTGACATCCATGTCCTCTGACCCCCATACTGTCCTCTTGTCCATCCATGGATGAACGCGTCTTTAAGTGTAGAACCAATCAGAAAATCTGCTGAATTTCATGATAGGGTCAGGTTTTTTTATGCTCCAATGTCCATATATAAAGTTCTTTTTGACCTCACTATTAACGGAACAGACAGGACACAAAATGAATCCTCAGTTTAGCGTGTAATCAAATGAATGCAGACACACAAGAGAAGAAATATGTAGCTATAAAATGAGCGCGCTGAGCCTGCAGGTATCAGTGATTTTGTAAATAGTAATATTAGCCAGGGTTGATAAAATGTATGAATATAATCCATGTAATTTAGATGTACAACCATTTACCTCTGAATAATGTATTATTCCTCATTTGCAGCCTCAGTGTTAGATTTCTTTTAAATGTATGATAATATATTCACATAATGTGTTTTTAAAGGCCTCTTTCTGTGAAACCTCATGCATATATTGCTACAACTTTTAAGTACGTTACAAAAATACACAGCATACCGTTGATTTTCTTTCTTTTTTTTTTTTTTACTTCAGCAGCGTTTAATGACGAAAGAATTTGTGACTATGCTGAAAAAACTCTCTCTAGAAATGTTTCATGAAATTATGACTGCATTGAATAAGCTTCTTTTTTGCCCTGTGATTTGTACAGTCATAGCAACAGCAACACACAGTGGTACATTCAGTGATGATTGGTCACGACCCCCTTTAAATAGGAGTGGTCATTAATTAGGCCTGTGATTAACAAGTGCCTGTGCAGACAATGCGACTCTATCAGGACACACACACACACACATACACAATGATTATTCCATCATACGTCTCTGACTTTGCTCATTTCACTGCAGCCACCAGTCCTTAAAACCCCGCAGGCATTTCCAGTGAACAGCTGCACGTGATAAGTAGAAGGAAAAAGGTTCTGAGTGTCACTGAGAAAGGAGAAAGTGGGGGCAGAGAGAGAGAGAGATACTGACTGAAGGTCAGGATGTTACATTTTAGCACCAATTTCGCTTTCCTCTTCCGCTCCGGGGGGAAATCCTCCATGTGCCATCTTTTCCATTCGGGAATTGCAAATCACGACAACAAGGTGCATATCACCACATATCCCCCCCGTTTGAGGCCTAAATCGTCGCTTTTCTCTCGTCTCTCTTGTGATTGTTTTCTCTGAGGAGTCTAAAAGGCCAGCTTTTTTCTTTTCTTTCGTCATTCCTCTCCCCGTTTCTCCCCATGATGACTGCTATAATTAAAGAGACTGGTCAGAGGGGAGGGCTTTCGACGGCTGTTCTCCCGACTCATTACCAGATGTTGAGAGGTCACTTCAGTTTATACACACACGCGTACACACACATCCATGCATGTATACACACAAGAGCTTCACACTTCACATTGGAGTGAGAAGACAGGTACATTCCTGTGGACTGACTCTCAGTGTTGATGGTGCCTTATCATTCATTTTTCTGGTGAGGGTGGAACACTGTGTTGATGTTTTTTTTTTCATAACCCTGCTTTAACATTATTCAACACAGCAGATAACATTTCAAGTAAAACAGGAGGCCTTCAATTTCACTGTCGAGACGAACATGATCTGTGCTCGCTAACGCAGGCGGCGCTGTCACATCCATCCATAACCCTCTGACAGGGAACTCGTCTTTAAACGGCGTGATGCTAATGTGAAAGTGATGGAGCTCCTACTGCACGAGAGGTAACACGAACATCTGCGTCTGAGTTTGTCAGAAGGAAACATATGGCGAGCTTCCTCCTTTGTAACAGAGAGAAAATGAAAAAAAAACAAAAACCCGATCATGTTTCTCACCTCGTTCTGTTGAGGAAATATGCAGAGCCCTATAACGACGGTGATGGTTTTGTCATGTCAACGCTTTCTTGCGTCTGTTTTGATGGAGGGTTTTGTGTATTTTCCAGCAAACATATTGTGCCCTCTATACGGAAAGAATCTTTCATGCAAGCATATAATATTGCTAAATATTCTGCTGTATTTCTAACTGTTGATATAAAAGCAAACATTCACTTGTGGAAAAATGAAAAAAACAACAACAAAAAACTGAAATGTACCAGTAATTTGTTATATTCCTATTCCTGGAGTCTGTCAACACCGAGGGTGTGGTTTTGATGTTAAAAATGTTTATGCTCAGACTTGAAATGTCCACAAATATCCCATTGTGAGGGAAGAGGTCCTGTGAATGAATGTTCCGTTTCATTTGACCTGTGCTCAGAGCCGGAGAGAATTCAGGCCGGTTGCCTCAGACTCTTGTGTGACTCCTGCTAACAAAGCCCAGGGATGTGTGCCAGGCCAGCAGCAGCAGACGGAAACCTGAAGTAGCTCCAGACCAACATAATGGCTGGTGATTGCATGTTCTGCTCTGAGAGGAAAGCAGCTTCTTGACCCCCAGAATGTCCAACAGCAATCCTCCCTCATCCTCAGGTTCAGTCAATGTTCGAAATAACACTCTAGTAAGGCATTGTTCCACAATGCACCATGGGAAAGGATCAGGTGACGGAAATCCACATTAAGATAGTGGAACTAGAAGCAGGGGATTTGGACAGAGGAGTCAGAGGGCAGCAAATGGTTCCGAAATCCAACTCCCGCCAAAAACTCCATCTCAGGACTGTTTACGGAAAGTGAAAATATCCCGGGCTTTGGATCCTTTCTTGCCCTCTGATGGAGTTGTGGGGGTGAGGTTTGGTGAAGGTGAGGGTGTGGACGATGGGGAGGGTGTGGACGGCTGCGGAGTGGACGTGCCTCCATAGGGGCAGCTCTGTGAGTCTGGGTGTTCACCTGAGCACTCCACAGTGGGGATGTAGCGGCTGTCCCACATCCCGGGACCACACAGTTTACAAAGGTCATGTAGGCTGCATGGAATCCTGGGTAGGAGCCGGAACTGGTAGAGAAGGCTGCGGGCCTGGGAGAGCAGGACGAAAGGGGGGGGGGGGGGGGGGGGGGGGGCAGGATGAACTAAAAATGCTCAATGTAGAAGAGTAAAAGGCGCTATGGACTGATAAGAATCAGACAAAAAAATTAACTGTGAGATGAATATGGACTAAAACACATTTCCATGCACAGCTGAGCTCGACTACGTTATTTCATTGGACTTCTGTTCTTGTCCCAGCAAACAAACACAAGCAGTGAATCTATTTATTTTTTGAAGTTTATCTGCCTCCGCTACAATAGGTGGCAATGAGGGCCCTTTCTGCTTCTTAGGTAAGGTGGTTTCCTGTTAAGCTAGTTGTTGGCATGGCAAGCAACTTTTGCTAGCATCCATGAACTGTAAACGTATTTCATTTTTTAGGCTGACAGAGCGTAAAATTGTCTCCTTCTCAGTCAAAGAAAATGTTTTTTTATCAATGTCTTTTTTTCCTGTATACAGATATAAACCTTCGTTCCTTCCTTACTCCATCTCACTTTTTAACCAAAAGTAATCCCCTGGTTAGGCCTTTGAGGAAGTTTAATGTATTTAATGTGTAATTCCATGTATTTTATGGACTTTATTTTTATGACTGCATTGTCCTGTGTCTGATTTTGTCTTATCTCTGTCTAGTATGACTGTCAGAATGGTTATTATCTTATGTTTTCTTACCAGTTTCTGCTATTATTTCTGGATTTAAACTGGAGGGGATGAGAACTGTGGCGTATGCACAGATAGTTCAGGCCAGTTTGCATGCAACCCTGGTTTAACTGAACATAGACAACATGCAATAATAATTATCCAGGTGTCTTATTCCGACTTTGAGAAATTAGTACCATTTCAGTCTGAATAACTGAGTATTTTAAAAGTCCTGTTTCAGTCGGCTTAACACAATAATTAGGCTTTTTTCCTTATATCATGTCGACGTACTGACAGTTGACCTCCAGTGAAAACGAAAATCTATCGCATGTCAAGGTGACCATTGCCGCTCTGCCTGCTCCTGAAACACTGCATGCAAAATCTCAGGCAACAACAAAAGGAGTTGTGTGTCCTGCATGCTAACACAAACTCAATGCCTGTGGTTGAAGCAGTGCTAACACAGCATCCATAAACATGAGGATGCAGGCACAGACACAATAGCAGGGATGCACATCATAAATCCTCCGCGTGGCACGACAGCATCTCAAGGCCTCTGCGGGGCAGGTCACAGTACATCACAGCTGCTTTGCTGCAGCACTGGACATGGCCACTTGATACAAACACAACCCCATATAGTAATACAGAAGATTGTGGAGGAATTAATGTGAGCATGCGCGTTAATCACAGATTATTCTATTATTTTAAAGAGATAGCTCATGTTTTTTTGAAGTGTGGTTGTATGAGGTATTGAAACATGATCAATAGCGTCTTTGCCCGCCCTTTCCATAAACCTGCCGAGGAGCTTGCTCTAACATGGCTGCCAACAGGGACAGAAGGGAAAACCTAGGCTCTAAACCTGTTTAAGGCCACACAATCTTAAGAATATGTTTACTCCTTTAACCCTCCACTAGAAAGCCTTTTTCAGCAGAGAACTGAAGTTTGTAAACCATTAACTCTCCCATGTAAGTGCGAAATCGAAAGTTAACACATTTGAACTTACTGACAGAAGAAGTAGTGGATGAGCAACCCCCGTGTTCCCTGATTGGATATTTTGTATATGGACTTTAGAGCAGGGAGAGACCAGTTTTTAACTTCAATTTATAGCTAGAAATGGCTGTGTGAAGGTGTAGTAGATTTAGGAAGGCTGACATTTTTACTAAGCACTTTTTTTATTCTGTACTTTTGTTACGTAGCCATGTTATCAGTGAGCAGAAGTGTCCTGCAGGTGAGACCATGGCAAAGTCAGTGCTGATAATGTATTAATACCTCAAGAAAAAAACAAAACACACACACACACATTCCAAAAAAACCTTAACATGTTCATGTACGGATACTCATCTACCGTGAAATCTCTGAACATGTCCTAATAAATGAAAGAGAAAAGTGTAAAGTGATACCTTACGTAGCACCAATTCTCCATTCATGTGCATGGAGAGGTTACTGAAATGAAGCAACATTTGGTCGGTGGCGAGCTGCTGTTCTGTCACGTCCTCCCCGTAGAGAACGATGATGGCCACACACAGGAACAGGTGGAAATAGTCTGTCTGTTTAGAGAAGGAGAGAGGATGGCGAGGAGGTAAAGCTCTGAACACTGCATATTGGATAAGAAGCCAATAACAGTGACACCACTGCAAAAACATTCAATGCTCTTTTCAATTTCTCGTTCATCAAACTGATTTCAAGTGTGTGAATAACCTTGCCACAAAGGTAGTGATTCAACTAAATCTGAACTATAACAATTAAGACCCACTCAAAGGGGAGCAGTTAATAGAGACTGTAAACCACCTGAACACAACCCATTTGATGAGTCATTTTTCAGTTAAAGGTGCACAGATTTGGAATGGCTTGACATTGGAAATAATCAAAAGCTTTTAACCCTAAAATAAAACTTCAATATAATATAATACTACTAATATAATAAGTTCAGCTGTGTCAACATGACCAACATCAGATTACAAGAGCCAAGAATGAAAAACCTAAAAACCCAAACAATAAATGATGATGTTGCCCTCCTCTGACAGATACATCAGATATCAATTGAAAATCCAGTTTGTGACATTCAGCTATGCAAAGTGAGGTTTCAGTCTCCTATCTCTTATCGCCTCTATCACCACCTGTAGCTGAAGATCAGAACAACCTGCAGTGTGTGAACAGATGGCATGACAAAGACAGGAAAGACAGGTGCTAAGTTCTGCCAGTGAATACAACAGAAACAGTTACTGGACGATCATACGGTGGGGTTTCGAAGAAAAGATTTTGTATTTCAAAAGCACCAGCATTTTTATAGTAAGACTGGAATGAGGATTTTATGAAATCTAATCTAATCACTGTTGAATCCAACTCTTTA
Source organism: Microchirus variegatus (assembly GCF_963457635.1). NCBI lineage: Eukaryota > Metazoa > Chordata > Actinopteri > Pleuronectiformes > Soleidae > Microchirus > Microchirus variegatus. The sequence goes on from NC_139811.1 coordinate 14,287,222, forward strand.
ATCTCTCCTGGACTAAGAGGAAAACACATGACATTTCAAAAGTAACAACAGTCTGTTGTGATGCTACATGCTAACAATTAACTTCTGCATTCTAAAAGAAAAACCATCAAACACTGCATAGCTGTACTGAAATGGAACCCAACGGCCACATGCCGTCACATATGCAGTTAGTTCTTTTTAACAAAGTGGTGTATGCAAAGGAGCTGTGCAGACTTTGTCCCGACCTGGTAGTGTGCCCAGCAGGCCTCCCACATACGCAGAGCCTCCGTGTCTGGGAATTCTCGTTTGAAGCAGAGCAGGATCCAGCGGTGGCAGAAGAGCAGCTGGAGGCCGTCCTCCCCGAGCCTGGTCAGGTGCTGGTGGAAGCGGGGCAGCATGAGACGCAGCAGCTCCCGCAGGTACATCTAGAGAACACACACATGCAGTCCAGTATTTTCTAGTAATATTTAAGGCTTCTCCATCTCTTTCTCTTTATACTTATACGGCCTGTAAGTATAACTTACAGCATATGGCGTCTCGGAAGCAGAATCACGTTTAGCAAAACCACAATGTCAACTAAAGTTAAAAGGAGAATCAGGAAAAGTGGATCAATTTCAGCACACTGCCAGTGTAAATAAACCACTACATCTGTTTAATTAGTGTGAAATTAAACTTAAATTGAGAATGGACAGAAAAGATGGGTGAAGATATAAGATGTCTTGGAGAATTAGTGCTAGTAGATCCCCTGTGGCAAAACTACTGTATGCCGAAATGTAGTAGAGCTGAAACAATTAATCGATTAATCGGTTTGAAGCTTTTTTCATTATTAAAACAATCTTCGTTCCTTTTCTCCATATAACAAAGAAATCATTCAAACTGAATCATTTTGGTTTGTGGACAAAACAAGACACTCGTGAACATCATCATTTCCAGGTTTGACAAACACTGATCAACAACATTTTATGGACCAAGCAATTGATCGAGAAAAGAATCGACAGATTAATCGATTACTAAAATAATCGTTAGTTGCAGCTCTAAAATGTAGATTAAAGCTTTGCTTGTAAAATGATAAACTGAATCCACAAATCAGCTTGTTTGTTGTGAGCCTCCGCCTTCTACAATTACCCCTGACACTGTTTTCAGAGTAGGTTCCCGCACATAAATGTAACAACATGTCAGAAATTAAATAGTAGTTTGACAAACTGGTAAATTTGAAGATGGGGGTAAAAAGCCTGCTCTTAATGAAAGGGTGAGAGACACAATAATCATGTTATTTAAAATAATGATTGTAAACAAAAAATGGTGTACGTTTCACATATATTAATTTCATTGATGCAAGAATTAAACGTTGCACTGAGTATACTGGCACCTTTATTTCACATCGATGATATAATTTGTCATTTTCTCAAGATCAAATCCTACCAGCTGCCTCTCCATGTCCTCATCCCGCGGTGAGCTGATGAAGATGGTGTTCTCCATGAGGCCAACAAAACACCAGAAGGTGTCGCTTTCATCCTGGACCTCAGTGAGCAGGGGGGCCACCAAGTCAGACATGCCCTGGCAGTAGCCCATGTCTGGATTAAAGACTGCATAGTTGAGCAGAATTCGCCTGGGGCAAGAACAGCCATGGACATCTTAGTGCTGAGGTTAACATCGCAGCAGAAAACACACACTGACATGACGGGGCAATAAAACATCATAAACATTTTAATTTCTCTTCTATAGAAATGTTCACGACCCTGCAGCTCTGCCAAACCACTGAAAAGTATGGTCCCACCCAAACACTCTGAATGATCCAACATGTGTTTCTGCATTGCTGCTAATGCCCAGAAAAACACGACGAGCTCCGCTTAGAGGTTGCTATGCCAACTCTTCTGGTAACTAGGGAGATAATTAATGATCTTTCTTTTTTTCCTTTCCTTTTTTTTTTGGTCTATGGTAACTACTTTGAAGAAAACTTCCCTGGCAGCCCTTGTGATAAGCAAGTGTTGAACAAACAAAGAGAAAACCCTGAGGATGTATTTAAAATTTAAGTGCAATTTTAATAAAAGGAGTGAACCAATGTCGTTTGCAAAAACTAGGAAGTAAACTCGGAGTTGCTAGTCAGGTTGCAGAACCAGACTTTGCAGTGGTTTTGTCAGTTGAAAATAAGATAGAAAAGATACAAGGATGCCACCGTCAGTTAATCTGCAACATATCAGAACAACAGATAACAGAAGATGCATGAACTAAGGGCCCTACATTTGAACATGTGCAGCACGGCTCTCACTCTGCCCCACAAACAGCACAAGACAAACTATTCACTAAACAATTGTGCAGTTTAAATCCTGTTGTTCCTCATAATCTAGAAAGTCATTAGCTCAGCCTATGCATCGAAAGTACATCGGACGGGTTAGACACGGTCTAAATAAGTTTAGAATATGAAGTTAATTGGTACGCCTTTTTGTAGGGCCGAGGAATGGCAAAGATAAGGATGGACGCAGAGACAGCGACACAGAGAGAGGACAAAAGAAACAGATATCATGAGTGTGTGTGTGTGTGTGGGGGGGGGCAAAAAGAAGGGGAAAATAAAGGGGAAATCAAGAGAAAAGTATCTAACCTCATGATCTCCACATTGGGATTATTCTCTCCTCTGAAGTAGTGGTTGCTGCGGTCTGTCCTCACCACATCTTTATCTACTGTGAACTGGACCTTTCTCCAGAACTCACTGTGCTCCTCTGGGCTCATTGACAATCTGGGGGAAACAATGGACAGAAATGTAAAAGTTAGAAGTATAATACAAGAAAATTGCAGCTGTTCTTGAGTGGTTTCCAAAGTTAACTTTTTACTACATAATCTCTACGGAGAAAATAATAAAATATTCTTTAACTTAAATGTTACACTGGTGTAAAAAAAAAAAAAAACTAATAGTGAGCTGACAACAAACAGAGAAATGTGTGGGTGGGCAGGCAGTAGACTGAAGGGCCATTTCACCACGAATCACCCCACTGAGGAAAACACCACAATCATAAAACCCCCAGCCATGCCTCTAAATGTTAGGGACTGTATTAGCACTGTATTCTGTGTATGGCACTAATGTACTCAAGTCCTAACAAGCAGAGGGGATTTAATTAACACTGTTTGTTTTCCATGTGGCCCCACCAGGAATAATAAGCACACACCTGATGCAATGCCACGCAACTGTTTAGTTTCAGTGCCGTGTGTTTGTGTCACTGTGCCGCCTTTCTACTCTGCTCTCTCTGGAGGATGTTTTACTCAGGAGTTCACCTCGTGTTTTCAACACTTAATATTTCTGAGGCTAGGAAGCTAAGGCAACATCAAGACTCGGTTTACATAAAAACATTTACCACTGCCCTTTACTAATGGTTTTATTTTAATTCATTGCAGGGAAATACAAACACCCACTGACTACAGCTAGTAGCTAAAGTTTGATCTTTAAAAGCACAAAATCCAATCCAATTTTATCTATACAGCAACTGGGATGGACAATAGTGCTGTACAATAACATTAAAATCCATAAACAACAAGGAAAAAGAGCATAACACACAATCAAATGGCACAGAATAGTAAAATAAAACCACAGCAAATGACCCACATGACGGATTCCTCAACTTAAGTTGAAAATGTTACCGTTACTGACGCCATAAAGGAAGTTAGAAATCTGATTTCTTATCTTTGAGCTCAAAAATTCAGAATGGAAAAGACAAAATGCTCTGAAACTGATACAATAAGTAGATATTAGTTTTATCAGTTATCATTTTGATACTGTCAAAAGTTAACCTCCTTTAGTCAGACAAAGCAAGACACAAAGAAGTCAAGATGTTCAAATTGAATTATGAAAAACATGATAATGAAAATAAAAACTTGCAGTTGGTGTGTGCATATTGTATCCTTGAAGTTTTATGTTCAAAACCAAAAACTATATATATATATATATATATATACATATATATATATATAAAGAAGCCCTTTTTGTTCATGTTGCCTGCCAAGGACATTTTGTCAAGCATGCAGCATGTATTCAATTCCAAATATATCCCAAACATTAGATTTACAGCATACTCTGGTATGGCAGAAAGATAAATTGACAAAACAAAAAAGCCAGTCAATATTAAGAAAGATTATCTCATTGAAATGCTTAAATATCATTGAATCTGTACCATTTTCTCTACAATGAAAACATTCTCAGCATTTTTCTCTGTCACTTATATTAATCCCACTCACTTTTTCATCTGCTGGCTTATGCCTGCAATAATCCAATATGTGGTTCTGCAAAAGTGTAGTTACTCGTTACAACTGCACTGCCTCCATTTTGTACAGCTAAGGGAGGAAACAAGGGTGAGGAGATGAGAAGGAAACCACAGACACGTATCCTTAGACCTAATGATCAACCAGTGGCCCTGAAGGTTGCTTGCATCAGATGGTCTTTAAAAGGAATCCATATCAGAGTTAGAACAAGGGCTCTAATTACCTGACTTCAATAAGAACTTCTGATGTACTAAAATGTTAATAGGCCATAGAGAGGAAACCAGTCCAATTATCATATTCATTACAGAGAGCATGGCACAACATGTTAAAGTATGTGCATGCTTAGCCTTCAGATGGTGGAGTGCAGTTTAAGACCGGCGTAAGTGCTTAAGCGTGTGACATGTGTACATGTGCTCATCTGTGTGCACCAGAGCTGCGTTTCACCAGAGTATGATCTGATGTGCGCTGACATGTTATTTCTCCAGAGACCTTTTATTTCACACCCAGCACCTCCCCTTAACACCTCCCTGATTGTGCCTATTGATTGCTCAGCGCCTGCGATGAAAAGCCACAATGGAGTCACATATGGTTGTATGTTTGAGTGAGTGAGCATTTGGCAGCTGGTACTGCCGCCACATGACAGTTTATCTGTGTCAAAACTACTGCCGTGCCTTAGTCAGACTTTAAAAAATGAATAGATCCAAAAAGTCTTAACTTATTGCTTGTCTGTCAGTTTTCATTTCGGTAACATTTTATAATAAGTACGCACTCTTAGTATCATTTAAGCATTAATAAATATTGAATTTATCATTTATAACGTATGAATACTCATGAGTATGTAGTTTTACTCATGTGCTGAAGTGTTAGCATGTACTGATCGACTGCTGGACACACAGAGAGAGGTGAGAGAGCAATGCCTTGTAAGTCGATCAAAGAGCTCGTTTGCTGGAGGTGGATGCCGATTGGCTGCTTGAGTACAGCAGCTATTTGGACAAGTAAAACATTTATAGCTGTTTATATACTACATACTAATGAGTATTCATGTTATAAATGATGAATTCAATATTTATTGATGCTTAACTAATGCTTATACTGTGTACTTATTATAAATTTCCTTTTTTAGCCTCACCTCCTCTGCTGGATGTCATGATAGTCGGTGCGTTTCTGCAGTCTCCATGCCTCCCTCTCCTGGGAGGTGGAGTCGTAGCTGTAATAGTGGAGCAGAAAGGGCCACACTTCGCCACGGATAGATGGGTCAATACCACCGAAGAAAATAGCCTGGTGAAAAGTGGGAGGTGAGCAAGCGGAGTGAGCTCAAAGGGAGTGTTCTCAAATGTTCAGAGGGCAAACAGGGGCCACAATATCACACACATAAGAATGCAAGCTATTGCCTGAGCAAAGGACAGTGGCTGTATTATTTAACAAGTTTTGCAAAATGTTGCAAAACTGAAACTGAAAAATTGATAAACACCGTTTACTCTGCCTCCGTCACAGTCAAACTGCCACTGACTCATTTCAGTAAGATGGTGAATCTTGATTTGAGTCAATCTCAGGGAACTGAAATGACTCACGGGAAGGCATCGACCAAGACCAACGCTCTCTTTGTTTACAGAGTGGAGGAGCTGATTAAAACTGAAAGCCACAAACTGTGGAGCTGACTTTGAGCAAGTCAGATTGAAAGGAAAACCAAGAAAATGTGACATTGGATTGTATGGATATCAGCAGGAGAAATGGCACAATAGGCCAGTCTGTGTATTTTCCTGACTGAGTTACTGGTTTCAAAGTATACCACAATATTAAAAAAGTGACAGCTTAAGTCATACCGTGCCTAAGGTATGAGCTGTTTTTAATGACTAAAAACAAAGTGCAGAAATCACTCATGTTGTGTGTTACATTGCATGACCCCACCAAACCCCCTCCAGGTTGGTGCAAGCAGTAACTCAGATGTGTTTCCCATGGGATGATAGCCAAACAAGGAGACATTTTGTAGCTGTAATCACAATACTGTGATAGACTATCATACCTTTGGAATCTCATACCATCTCATGCCTAGTCAAAACATTGTGAAAAAAGTCACATGCATCCCCAGACATACCTTGCGTAGCTTATACTCCTCCTCTACCTGCCCGGTGTGGTTGAGATGGCGTAGCCAGGTGGTGACATCCAGCCGCCGATAGAGCCTCTCCTCTGGGTGGGTTTCCGCTGATGGCAGGGTGGCCCTCTGGATGGAAAACTGCATGCAGGATTTCTCATCCGACACCTGATGTAGCAAAAAAAAGACAACAGATGTAAAAACTGAAGGCATGGCTGAAAAGCCAAACAGGATTTTGGATTGTAATCCAACCTGGTCTTTCAGTTGAGTTTCCCTGCAGCACTTCCACTGTTGGAAGACCTCAGCCAGCTTGTCCAGTCCAGCATGATGAAAGTGGAGGATCTTATACTGGCTCTCTCTGCTCGCTATCACCAGCTGACCACTGGTACACGCCTCATCACTGCAGCCACATCATGAATAACAAAGACAAGAAAATCACTGCGTTAATACACACACACACACACATCCTACAGGAATCGTGTGGTTGACAGACAAATGGAACTTTATTTAGTTTTGTAGCATCATTACGACACTTGTAGCTATGTAAACAATATACAATCCTACACAATAAAACAAGTTATAGATAAAACAAGTAAAAGTCTCAAAATTAAAAAGTTAAAATGCAGTTGGGGACCAAAAATTTAGCACATTGATAAATGGTGCCAACATATGTTAAAGTGGTGGTATAGTATATTTAAGTAGAGGAGTTCAAAAGACTGATAGTGGTAGGGAGGAATGACCTCCTGTGCTGCTCTCTGGCACAGTGAGGCTTTTATGGCTAAAAGTGCCCCTGATTTTTACAGTGTTTGTGTGAAACATTGTCCATGATTTTCTGTCATGTCATCACCAGTCTGTCCGCAGGTACCTCCTTCACAGAGAAAAGCTATGAATGCACCTTTAGTTAATTCGTGTGCAATGGCCCAAGTCAAACACAAAATTAATCACTTCTCTTGCAATTTTGCAGTTGGCTTACTTTCTCTTTCTCTCTATAGATATGTAATCCTTGCCATTATCCATAGTGTGGTGCCCAGAACATAAGTGTGATGAGGTGACCCCACATGACCCCATGACCTTTTGCACACCCCGCTGACCTGAAGAAGAGTCTCAGCGACCTCATGTGACCCAGGTCCACCCTGAAAACACCGCACAACTGCTCCAGAGCCAGCACCTTCTGCTGCTCCTCCCACCGCATGCTCTGCAACTGGCCGCTGTTCTCGAACGGGACATGGCTGTCAAGGCTGGAGGCGGAACTAGCCGAGTGGGTCATGGTCTCATCACAGAGCTCTCTGGCAATTACAAAAAAAAAAGAAGAAGAAGAAAAAAGGTGAATTACTTTTTATGAATTAGGATGTTAAATTATAGCTTAACTGGGGGAAGTGAGTCATATTTTCCATGAAAGGAGTGATCCCATCTGTGTAAAAATCTCTCCATTCTTGCGTCTCATATTCGGATACTGATCTACTCAAGTACATTGGTAATAAATAATATGTAGACAGTAGCCTGCAGCGTTTAGCCAGTGATAACCGTGCAGACATATGGGATTATCCCCAGCTTAGTTCTGGCCTGTTGTTTAGTGTCTCAATATGGTTCCTCCAAGACACTGAGAATGGGAGGAATGCATGGAGGCTTCTTAGGACACACACATGCACACATGCACACACACAAATTTGTACACACACAAATCACACTCTCTGCCGTCCATTTTCCCCTGTCATTCCCCCATGGCCAGCATGTTGTTCCCGGCACCGAAACCTGATCTGATGGTTCCTCTGCTGCAGAAGTACACACACACACACACACAAAGAACACACACTTCTACCCACCTTTATAAATATTAGTGGACTCACACATGGGACAAAACAGACTAAATAGTATATGTGGCTGACACAAACACACACCCTGTGCCACAGCAAACACAAACAGACTCTGCAATTATAACAAAAACTGACTTAGTGGCATGTTTGTCTTTCATCAACACGCACACACACTCACACATCGCTCTCACACCATAGCTAATGACCATCATGCGCTCTCATACACGTCTCAAGACATGTTAACACTGAGAAACAGACCAACACAGAAATGAGCTAAAGCAACCGATATCCAAGAAGCACACATCTAAATTAAGCTGTGTACCACTTACTACGACACACACACATATTACTTGAATACGTACCCCACAAGAACCATTTCGACCTCCTTTCACACAAGTGGCACATCTCTTTGCTTCGAAATCAATCACCTGTTTACAAGAGTTTTACAGGCAAACACAATTGGCATGTGGGCATTTTGAAGAGATGAGGGAGGCAGGCCAGGTCTAATCTATTACACCCTGAATCAATCATGTCCAGCTAATCATTTCCCTGTTAGCAGATGGGAAAATAACATGGCTGATCAATCCAAGCTGCACAGTTTCCTCTGCTATCTGGTGATTTACTGCTCTCTGTCTCATGTATCATGCCACAGACCAGACTGTGGAATAGGTGGAGACTGGGGCTCTGTTCAGAGAGTTAAGCAATCTGAAATGTGGAGGAGCTCTTTTTTAAAGGACTACTGTTCTCACTTTTTCATGATGCCAGTGACTGTCAAGCTCCGTGTGTTTATCAGCACATTTACAGCAGTCTTCTTACTAGCATGCAACATATGCAATACATCTTAAAATGAGTGTAAATTTCTCTGCGGTGAAATAAATGTGCAAAATGAAACACAGTTGAAAAGCAGCTGGCTGTGCCGTGCCGATTCCTTGTCATTACAACACAGACTGCCCGCTGTGCTGCATTCAAGCAAAAACTGAACAAATGATTAACATGTACTATAGACAGAAGTCTCCTCATAAAGTGTACACAGAATACATTATGTAAACAAGCCAGGCTCCTGTACCTGACATGTCTCATAAGGCCAAGGAGAGATCAAACTGCCCTGAGGCTCTTCATAACACCTCTTTACCCTGGGGGAAGGTGCTGCCAGGTCACCCTGAGAACCAGGACCAAGTGCTACAGGCCTCAAGGGGCTACCGGGCTCTTTGACTAATCTCTGTACCGAACAAAGAGATGACGATCAGGTGAAAGAGGTGATGTAGGCTCTGAGGGCAAACTCTGGAAAGTGGTCAGTGCAGGTCGATTTTTTGAGAAATGTATTCAGGGTATAAGCAGGAATCCTGCAGTTAATCCTCATGAAATCGCAATTAAGACTTTTTAATACGTCTTAAGGGCCTTAATTTTCCCAAAATTGATTTAGCAACTTTTAATACTTTTAAGACCCTGTGGACACCTTGGTATTAAACATGTGTTACATCAACTCAAGTTTCTACTTGTTAAGAATCATTGAAAAAGAGGGCCAGGACACTGGGTGCAAAGGTTTCTTTTTTCACTTTTGGATTAAAAAGTTGTGTTTTTTCTGCATGTGAAAGTCACAGAACTGAGATATAATTTGGCAGCACAAAAACAATCAAAAGTAGCTTAATAAACTGCTGTTGAGCTTTCAAACAATGTAAGAAGCTTGATAGAGAGTGCTGTGGATTTTCCTCTCCCACCATTCTCCTCTTCCTCTCCCCTTTTCATCCACTCTTGCACTCCCATATGCAGTTCTTTCTCTTTGAGTGATTCCAAGTGACATGTTTCCAGTTTCTGGCCCCTTAACAGTGTCAATTAAAGCAAGAAAGAGAGAGGGAGAGAAATAGAGATTGAGTGGGTTCCAGGGTTTTGGCTGCTGCTCCGGTCTCTTCAGTCCTCTAATCCGGAGAGCTGACATTCAGCACAGCACAACAACCCCAGGAGCACCGGGAATCAAAGGGCTTCACATAGACTCTAGCAAGGCAAGGGGAGGAGGGCAAGATATTTGAGAGCTGGATATGCCGAAAGAAACAATATCGAGAAAAACAGAGCGAACAACCAAGAGGAAAAATACAGGATGAAGAGTGAATGGAATGGACAGACAGAGACAGAGGCGGCAACTAAGAGGAGAAGGGGAAAAACAGGCAGAGAGGCGGATGGATGTTAGTGCCAGAGAGCTGGAGAGGCCCTAACAGTGAGTGAGTGAAGCACAGAGGAGAGCAGGAAGAGAAGGACAGAGTAAAGGTTAGAAGCTGTGAAGCTCAGAGCCTTGCCAAGTCACACACTGACTGCACTTACAGCAAGCTGGGGTCTGAGAGTGGTTAAAAGAGGCTTAAACACACACCAACTCTCCCTCTCTCTCCCCTCAACACACACACTAAAACAGACTCGCACATTCTGGGCAACATGTCAGACCAAATAGCTGCATGAGGAAATGACCACGGGGGGAATCATAAAGTCAAATGTCTAACACAGTCACTGTCCAGATGGCTCTCTTGATTAGAGAAAGTGCACTGGAAATGCCGAGGTCTCCGGTTCTTTACTTATTTTGTGCCATCTATGGCATAAAACACGATTGAGATCTGTTTTAAATAAGAAAAGCCACTTTGAAGTCTGACAACACTTCACGGCCTCTGTTCAAGCCATCTCTGCTGTTCACATAGTGCAGGAAGCCACCATGTGGCCAAAGAGTGTCAGTGACTCTTCAGGCATCCATTCTTTTCTGTTTGGCTCCACCTTGTGGAAGGTTGTAGTGGTGGATACAACCCCCATATAATAGTCCACGTCAAATCTTGTGGAACAACTTGACATCTGAATTATTATGCTACAAGAGGAATCTTTTCACGGTTTATTTATTTGTTTTTTATTCCATTTTTAATGAAAACAACCACATTGCAAAGCAAATACATGACCTGTTTTCAAAGAGAGATCCACCCCTTTTACTATCTTATCCTTAAAAGCTGCAGTAGGCAAGTTTGTTGGAAAAACAGCTTATTGCTTAGTTTGCTCTCGGTGTTCTGGCAATTATTGACTGACTCTCTTTTAGACTCCTTCCTTTTTTAAGCTTTTGTTGCAGATGTTGTTGCCAGTACTGGAGGATCATTAATTCTAGGGGGGGGAGTAGGTGTGTGGAACAACCGAGGGGAGTAGGTGTGTGGAACAACCAGAGAATAAGCTGTGTTTTCTCTGAACTGTCATGTGATTGGCAAAATCTTTCTGTGATGCTACAAGTTCTGTTGCAAGGTTTAAACCAAGACCACAGATCACTTTATTTACTTTATGCTGCATGGCTATAGTGTTATAAATCTCCAAACTGGATCCCAAGCTGACATTTGGCAGGGTACAGACTGGACACGTCACAAGCCAATCACAGAGCCAACGGGGGGAAAAAACAAACATTCATACTCGCATTCACCCTTAAGCTTAATTCAGGGTCTCTATATAACTTAACCAAACAGTAATTGGACTGTAGGAGAAAAAGAGAACCTGCAAACTCCACACAGAAAGACCACGGTCAAATCAGAACTGAAGCAGATATGAAATTAACAAGTGTCTGTTACATTAAAACCATTGTCAAATAAATTCACACCCTTGAAAAGTTTCAGAAGGAAATTCTACTCTGCATTCATCAGCAGTGTGACAGGATAAATGCTTCTTTTCCCCACCTGCCCCTGCACTACCAGTGTACACAAGTAACCTCTCAGTCAGGTCCAACTACATAAATTCCTTTTTCTGGATAGAAAACTCCTCTGACTTCTCAAAAATGGTTTCCAAAATCAAATACTTATTTTTTACTTTGTGTTAAGAGTAAGAGTTTAGATAAGGAATGCCAATTTCACTTGTTCTCACTGACCTGCTTTCATTGTCCAGGAACACAGAGCCGCTGCTTTCACAGAGGGCCTCGCTGACAGGAGACAAGCAGAAAGGGGAGGAGAAGGTGTCCGAGTCAGAACCCATGGTGCTGTCCCTGCTCACTTCATCAGAGAGCTCACAGGAGCCCTCGTCCCCCTCGTCCCCAGCCGAGTGCAGCTGCTGCTGGTGTGAGGAGACGTCCACTCCAGCCTCAACCGCCAGGCTCTGGCTGTCTGTAGAGGTGCTGCTGGTAATGTTCCTCTCTTCATCCTCGTCTTCCTCCTGGGCCACTCGAGGACGCGAGTTAGGTCTGCGCAGAGGGGCAGGTTTGAAACATCGTCAGTATTATGTATATGTATACATTTTATTCATGTTTCACCAAGGAGAAAACTGTCATTTGTAAATATCTGATGTATGTGATAATTATAAATATCAATTGATTTGAAGCCCCACATGGTTCGCAGTTTGCACGTTCTCCCTGAGTGCACCCCACCTTTCACCCTATGTCAGCTGGGACTGGTTCCAACTCCCTCGGCAACCCTCAAGTGGAGGATAAAGCGGAAGAAGCATTTTGAAGCAAGACACATTGTCTTGATTTTAAAGGGGACATATGATGCAAAATCAACTTTTTAATAATTTTAATACTTATGTTTGGGACTCTGGAGGCCCTACGAGTAGGCAAAGTGTGAATAAAGATGTGTCAGTCATGTTTTTGTGGTCCGCTTCAGTCTAAGTACAGGAGATAAAACACAATGTTGACTTCCGCACTCATTGTGACGTCACAATGAGACATTCCTGGAATTGTTGTCTCACAGAGCTCCGCTTTATCCCTAAAAAGACTTGCTGGCAAGGGCAATAGTATCCAGAAGAGTGGAAGTATGCAAAGTGTTCTATTCTTGGCTGCACAGTGCAGCACAGAGTTCTACACAAACTCCCAGCCTCAGAGGATTTACGTGTCCAGTGGATACATTTTACATATGGCGGCAATGTCCCCGCTCTAGTCAGCAAATTATGTCTAATTTGCATTTAAAGAGATTTATTAGTATTTTGACCAAAGCATGTCACAGACATGTTCATTAGGACACCAGGGAACTACATTGACTTGTAGAAATAGGGTATAATATGTCTCCTTTAATATAACTAAATTAAGGATTCAAAATAATCTGTTTGAATGCATGACATTTTCAGAATCGAGTTTCCCCACCGTCTGCCTCGGCGGCGTGCATTCCTGCGTACAGGGGAGCTCTCGGGGGTGATGAAGCGCAGCGCCTCCTCATCCTGCCTCTGGATGCGGGAATTTGGCACCCAGGTGAGAATCAGAGTGGAGCCAAGGCTCTCGTCCTTCTCCACATGCACACACAGGTAGCCTACAGGGGGCAACATAGACCATATTCACTTGACAAAAAATACAATGAGAGTATTCAGGTTAAGCGACAGGGGAGGATAAAATGATTTACAAGCAGATGGCAGTTGGAGGTTTAAAACAAACATGAAACATAAGAAGATATGAGTCCACGGAAAGATGACGACTCAGACAGAAACCTGAATGGTGAGTCGGAACCTCCCAGAGTACACAGACAGAAGGACAATCACAGGTAATAAGAGATGAGCAATTCTGTTTGAATTTGAAAAAAAATCAGCCAGCAACACAGGCCTGTCACACAGAAAAACATAAAGCTGGAACAGCATTTCCGGCACAGGCATAAATAAAACAAATAATTAAAATGATTTCACTCTGCATACCAGATGCATTTAAAAACAAGACATTTTATGATACAGATAAATCTATGCATTGTTTCCATAATGTACCAATGCTTATTTTCCTTATCGATTAATCTGTTGATTCATTTTCTCATATATTTAAATTTAAGAAGCTTAAATCAAATAAATTGTTTTTATTATATTAAAAAAAAAACTGTGCAATCATTCATCAAAATACTTGCCAATTAATTTAGTAATCATGCATTCATTAATAATCAATTAGTTGTTGCAGCCCCAACACAGTTTCAACATCAGTCCAGTCTGACCTGGGTGGTGTTCAGCCTGACCAGGCAGTGGCTCTGCAGGGTGAACACAGACATTATTTTTGGAAAAGATGATCTCGCCATCGATTCCCGAGCGCAACGCCGAGCCCCCTGCTCCGGGGTTAAAGGTCAGGAGGTCCGAGGCTTTGGAGGAGGCACGCCGCAGGAGCCGACCCAGAGACATCTCCTCAGGTGCTGGGACACCGGGCCCATCCTCTGAGATTTTACGGTAGAACAGGGAGTGTTAGGAACAAGAGGAGGGGACAATGAATAAGGACAAGGAGAAAGATGACAGAAAACAAACATGCCATTAATTTTAAGGACAAGGACACACTGAGTATGCACAGATCTTCATTACACAGCTCACCTGTTTACTTTTTTTTTATATACACATACACACACCTGCAACTACCCACACATTCACAGGTACGGTGGATAGTGGGTTTTGTGCCACTCCTTTTGTAAACAACTCACAGAGACACAGACGCATGCGAAGACGTAGGCAAAGCAAACACACTTCACGCCATCCGTGGGAAATTCCAAGCAGTTACTGTATCAGTGGTTAACAGATGTCATCAACACCAGCGCTGAACTGGGACCAGCACGTCAAGCCACCACTGCTTAACTTGTCTACTTCCTTGTTTGATGTGAAAAGCTTCACCTTGAACAAAAAGGAAAGCAGCTCCTCTGATACCGCTGCTTTGTGTGCCTTTATCTCCTTTGAAAGGGCTATGAGTGGATCTCAGTTTCAGGTTTAACAGAGACTAAAAGACAAGAAAGTCCAATTTTTATTTTATTTTCTCCAATTAATTCACATATACTCCGTATGTTTCCATATACAGTTAATTTGAACTATGGTTGTAGCTTGTCTGCGCCGCTTAATTGGACTACTAGCTTGGTCCCAATATACCTGTACAAGCACTAGTGGGGGACTGATTTATTGCATGAAGCGTGTCTGCCTCCGCCACATTAGGTGGTGATATGCTCCCTTTTAGCGCATTAGTTTTAGGTAATTCCCAGTTGACAGTTATGTGACAGACCAAAACAGCTTTCGCTGGTGGTAGCATGTTGCGTCATTCTACCATCCATTCACTTCAAAATATTAAATTTTTTACGCTGAAAGAGCATAAACCTCATCGGTCAAAATAAATGCATCGGTATAGATTTTGCCATGTTTTGACTTCTTCCTTTGCGTACCAGCCTCATCTGTTATCTTCAGGTCCAAACCTAGGTTTAGGAACTGTGGAGCATGTGTAGGGCATCTAGGCCAGTTTCAATCCCGTTGAACGTATAAATAACACAAACATTTTGTTTTTTCTAACGTCATGTAAACGTACAGACTAGTAGTCACTGACTGCTGACTGTTTTGACATGCATGTCTGCATCCTTGGATTCACTATGAAGCCTTGATCTCTTGTTGTGGCCGTTGGTCACATACTCCTCACTCCATCTGAGGAATGTTCCCTCCTTTTTCCTCAGAGAGCATGTTTGCTTCTGCCTGATTAAGCAGGCACCCCACTTCCTGATGCCAGGCCACAGACAGGAAATCCAAGCCGGACCCAGGAGAGCAGACCATTGGCTCTATTGTAAGAATTGTGGATGGACACGTTTTTCAGTTTGACAATTTAGAGCAGGGGTGTCAAAGTCATTTTCACTGAGGGCCACATCAGCATAATGGTTACCATCAAAGGGCCAGATGCAACTGTCATACAGAATAAATGTAAGTAAATGTAACCAAATATAATGTAAACTAAAGGTAACTACTCTACCTTTAGTTTACTAATAAATACACAATACATATTATGTATTGTGTATTTATTACTTATTCAAGTTACAAATATGATGCATTATAGATGTAACCTGGTCCATGATGGTGTTTCTTGACAAACTAACAGTTTTAAAAGTCTGTATCTGGTCGGGGCAGAGCTGCTCACACACCTTCAGCATGCACTGCTTCAAAAACGCACCCTCAGAAAAAGACTTTAAAGCACGGGTGATTTCTTCAGCCACAATAAAGCTAGCTTTCACTGACCCATCGTTTTTGGTTGTGGCTTATGTGAACACAGTCTCAATCTCAATTTCACTTGTTGCATGATGCATGTGTCCAGCCATGGCAAAAGGGTTCACATGACTGTGATTTGAAGCATGTAGTGGCTTCTTCAAAACTTCAACTTGTGTAATTTAAAAAAAAAAAAAAAAATCCCTAATTTTGGAAAAAAAAAACGTTTTCCTGTTTTTCTCGTTTTGCGCTCGGCCGACTTGTTGCCTTTTGGTCCGTGGCGGGTCACATATACAATGATACACTGCGATCTACTGGCGGGATGCCGTCACTTTGCGGGTAACGCAATCACCATGCATTGTGGGAAAGGTAGTTTATGGTCAACGCACGCCTTAAAGCAGCATAGACCTATCTTAACACAGATTTTTAAGACCAATTAATCACTCGCGGGCCTCGAGTTTGACACACGTGATTTAGAGCACAGACAACACAACCCTCATGTGGAGGATAAAGCAGTAGAAAATGAATGAATTAAATAAGAGCAATACATCTTCTAAAAAGAGGCTGGTGTGTGATCTCAAACATCTCTCACACACACACTTTAATAGAGCTACCACCAGAAAACTCCTGATTGCAAAAAAAGACTGTTTGAATAGACTTCTGTGGAAAAATTTGCTTCCCACTTGACTTACATCAGTAAACGTTTTCCTGAGGAGTTCATGATCTACATCGCTAGATTCAGGTCTCCTAAATGGCACATCCATCCGGAGGGTCGCGACTCACGGGGGCTGCTATGCCTAACTCAGCTGACATAGGGCGATAGGCGGGGTACACCCTGGACAGTTCACCAGTCCATAGCATATATAGCATACATATACATATACATATACATATACATATATACATATATACATATATAGCATACACATAAAGAGACAAACAACCATTCACTTACACTCTCACACCTATGGTCAATTTAGAGTGACCAATTCACCTAATACCCAAATCTACTTGTTTTTGGAGTGTGGGAGGAAGAAAAAACCTGTGTCTTCTTGCTGCAAAGGCAATAGTGCTAACCACTACGCCAACAATGTGGCCCCTAAATGGCACATAGATTTTGTACCTGATGTTCCTGTTCAGAGCAAAATTGGCAATAAAGCACAGCACATTATGGGTGGACACCAGTGTGACAGACACACTGCCTGCTCATGAATCTTGAGGCTTCAAAATGAGAGTTCAGATTCTTATGACTGATGTCAACCAGTTGCGAATCAACCAAAAAACAAGCTGCTAGCTATGAATGCCATGTGCATATTGACATACTGGGGCTGCAGTAGACTAATAACAGCATCAACAGAAATGCTACTACCCAGTGGTTATTTTGGTCTTTGTGTGATTACAGGGTGAGTCAGGTCAGATTGATATGGTCCATCCACACAGACTCCTCTCACAGCTTTCTTCTCACTTCATCATTTGATGCTGTCAACACCTCAGTGAGCTGAAGCTGAGCCTCTCCTCTCTGACCTTTCACTCTTTAATCAAAACGACTCGCATACTTTGGACTGAAAAACCATCCCAAAACTCTGTCTAACACCCCTGTGTGGCTCTCAAAAATACTTAACAATTTCCCAGGGTCTTTATTCGGGAACCTGAAACCCAAAGAAAGGAAATTTAGCTGCAAGTATAAAAGCCACAAGCTTCCAGGAACTTCCCATCTCTGGGCAACATTAATTAAGTTGTCAGCTACATTTGAATAGATGAGACCATGTAGAACATCCTCTCCTTATCATCTGCTCAATATGCTAACGCGCCTGGAGGCAGATTGGGAAGAGAACACTCACAAAGAAGCCTGAAAAACTAGGTTCTTATGGACTCAGAACAAGGAAATATTATGATGTGACTCAGTGATGTGTATACATATTTAGAGCTGAGCAACTATTTGAAAATAAGTAATAAGTAAACAAAAGTTATAATAAACATAGCAATTTCAAGAGGGTCCTTCCACACTTTCTGTACTCAGACCCTAAAACACTTTGTGACAAGAAGGCAGTCTATGGCAGTAAAAGCCGTACAATCTCCCCATCACCCATACTTTGATTAGCTGCACTTTCAGCTAATCAGCCACTCCCCCATAAGCCATCACCATAACAAACAATAACACAAACAAAAACACCCTAATAAAGGTGTGTGAAAGCATTACAAGCAAAGAGCTACTGAGATATCGTCTTCCACTCGCAGTTACTGTAAATTTGCAAGGAATGTTGTGATATTATGTTCCCATATATTCACACATTTGATCTTAATTTGAGTATAATTGAACAAATTGAACAAGTTCAGTCGATAATGTTGCTTTAAATGGACTGTGTTGTTTCAGGACATGATGATGATGAAGGGTTGAAGAGATTGGATGTCCATGTTTGTGTTAATTTTCTGAAAGCCTATGGATGCAGAGGAACCAGTTGAATTAATATTACACAGAAATTACAAAACAACTACAAAAAAGGAAAAATGTAGTTACGAAATGTTGTAACGTTACAATATGCATTACAGATATTACCAAAAAATGCATCGACAACAAAAATGTTGTGGGAATATAGGAATATATTTCACTGAACACTTTGGTGTGATAAAAATAATAATTGTGGGGGTCCTGAAATGAAATGGCTTCCCCTTGTGGAACTTCAAACTAAATCACTAGGACTGTATATTGGCGAGCTAGAAAGCATTTTCAAATCACTCACGTGAAATATCAACAATTTTCCTGTTCAAGATAATCTCGTAAATGGGAATTAATCACGATAAATTAATGCTCTTTCTTTAATGCATGTTATCGTTAGTCTCATCATCCCATCTTTGGGTCTGACAGTTAGCAGAACCCGGCTGACGGTAGAATATGTAGAAGAAGATGGGACCAGGCTTTCGCCACCGCAGCATTACTCGCACACAGGCCCATACTAACATTATATGCTGTGTGGGATACTCCATCTATTCTGAGCCACCAGTATTTTAGTTTAGCTGCCTCTGTCGGGGCCGAAACCCTCGCCGCTTACAACTCAAAAGTTTGTTTTCGCTAGCAGCTAAAGAGGACAACCATGACAGATGCCCCTCGCGACAGAGAGGCGTGTAGTCATACACCTGTTCCAGTAGCAGGAATAAATGAATAATAACAGGCACCGTGTCGAGAAACGGGACCAGACAGAGGAGCACTCACCTTCAGTCCCCGCTGCAGGAGTCTACAGCCCGTGTCGGACATCCATGTCACCGGGCGGGCTGCGACGGAGCAGCACGTACCGGCGTCGTTTTTCCTCACTTGACAAGGATTTAGCTCAGGTGTGGGATAGCGTAGCCCTGTTTGCCCCTCTGTTTTCCAACAGTGACACCACACGCCCGTCGCTGCAGTTGTTTTTAGAGCATCACATGCACTTCCGGCCATTCCTTTCGAAGTAAAATGCAATGTCAAAGAATGTATGACAAATGATTTTATTTCGAAAGCTACACGTATCTCACTTCCTGTTAGACGCCTCGTGTATGTCCCGCAACTTGATTGTGAAGATCGAGACCAAGCCCCTCCAATTCCGCTGCTTCCGGAATGCCAGGGGCTTTTACTATAATACAACAACAAAAAACCGTGAATTTAACATTTACGACAAACTGAAAATAATGGTTTTGAGCATAGTAAAAAAAAAACATTAACAGATATTTATTTTATTTTTTTGATAAACAAATCTTACCGCTTTCACCACAAGTGACGTTTTTTGTAGCTTGGTTTATCATCAGAACCAGAACTTAAGCCAGAGCATCTCTTCACACAGCTGCTGAAACATTTACTTCTTCTATTTTAAGCTTTTCTTTTTTAGTCCAGGCAATAATTCTTCATCAAAATAATTACACACACTTTCCTGCCTTCAAAGTATAAAGTGA
Source organism: Microchirus variegatus (assembly GCF_963457635.1). Classification (NCBI taxonomy): domain Eukaryota; kingdom Metazoa; phylum Chordata; class Actinopteri; order Pleuronectiformes; family Soleidae; genus Microchirus; species Microchirus variegatus. The sequence continues at coordinate 14,307,169 of NC_139811.1, forward strand.
GTTTGTTTTCCAATCATGTGCTTTGGTAGTGAATTATTTTGGAAATAGTCATTTCAGTTTTGATATAAACTATAATAAAATAAAACATTTCCCTACTAAGATTTCCAAAACTTAAGCTTTGTTCTTGGCACGTTTTATCTGTTCAAGTTTATTCTTGGGGAGAACTATGCATTTTATTTCTGTGCAAGGTGGTATACTAACATTAATTCTGATAATGAATGAATAATATATTCTATATATGATATCATTCAGAATTGAAGAATCAATAAAAATACAGATTCAACGTCATACAGATTTAAGAGTCACTGTGAACAATAAACAATCTGATAGATGCACAAATAGTGCAATTGTGCACTATTTGTAAATCTGTAAATACGTACAAATTAGAGCACTTTTTTCTCCACAGTTTTTATTTACTAATTAAAACACTGAAACACAATTTCAGAAAATGCATTAGGACTATAAATATATAGTTACAAGATTGCATACATTCACAAGTCATGGAAAGGTCTTGATCCAGTGATTGGTGTGACACTGTCACAACACCTGCTGCAGAGGGATATAAGCAAATGCAGCCTGTAAAAGAAAAGCATCTGTGCAGAGTGCAAACAGTCCCAATGGCCATCTAACAACAACAATGTTGGCTGCATCAGAGAGCCCACTGGACTGTAAAAATCTTTGACATGGGCAAGGTCAACTTGGTCACTGTCAAGACCTGTGGAAAGAGACAAACATATAAACCACTTCAGAATTATAGATGTCACTTTTCTGTAAAGGTCAATTATCAAAGGAAGACTTCACCAAGAATTCACCTTTGTGTCGCTGTGGTACATGAAATCACTGACTTTCTCCCCATTCGCCAAAACATAGCGGGGAGGTGAGGGCACTCCAAACACCCGCAGCCCTCCCAGCACCAGTTCATCCAGGGCCCCATTTAGCCTCAGAGGATCACTCACAACCTGAGACTGATTTGGAACCAAAGTCAGTAAGTTAGTAAACTGACGTTTGACTCAAGTGGAGCAGGATTTACATGCAAAATACGCTTCTAGGGTTTTGATAAGCACATTCCCATTACTCATCTCTTCCCTACCCGTCCAGCAGTGAAGACGACATAACAATAATCTTGCTTTTTGTAGGTGTCAAGACTGTCCCCATCGTCCCAGAACAAGTCTCCCCAGGCCCAGCCACCTGCTGAGAGTGCCACCGTCAGGAAGAAGGGGTTTCTGCGTGAGGCTGTGGTTGTCAGAGCAGGATCCTTTACAGATCAAAAACACAGATCGGACAAAACATTATACTATATTACAGAATACACATATTTTAATGATATGCTAATGTATTGTGTTTTTCTTTCATTTGACAAACAAGTCATGGACAGTGGCAAAACAAAAATTGCTATAAAACCAGATATTTACCAGTGATTCGTATAATCACACATGGATTCCAATCTCCTGCTGCATCCACTGATTCAATTCAATTTTGATTCATACAGTCCCAATTAAATTTGATTTAAGATCATTTCATTTGCCGATGTTTCACCGTCCAAAACAACATGGCTTGGGTATGAAATAGACTTAATCGTACAAAATGTTGATGTCTTTAATCTGGTGCATCACAAAAAATATGAATTTTTACATTTATATTGACCATAGTAAGTAGTTGTATTAATGCACTTCTTACTTAATATGACCACACAGTGCAACTCCACAGTAAAATCGTAGATGATAATTCAAACCATGACTTTGTCCAGTAGAGGCTTTGCTGTGGGAGCAGCTTTGCCTCTTTGATTATCAGAGGTAACAGTGATGTAATGTTGTACAAGGGAGGATATAAACAAAATAAACCTGAGCAGACATTTACAACACCAAAGCTTCTGAAAAGCAGCAGGTGGAAGCATTTCTGGTTCGACACCATAAATGACAAATTAATGAACAAATCTGCATTCTCAGCTGTGATCTCATGCAAGACTATCGTGGTCAAGTCTAGTGAGATTTGTCCCGAGGATATAGGAAATGGCATAAATTAAAAGGTCGATCAATATCAGATCTTTTAAATGAAATTCAGAATGAATCAGAAACTTGACACTCTCCGACTGAATGTTACATTTGTGTTGTGTTGTCAGCACAGACACTTACCTGCTGGGGGATAATGTGTCCCTCCCTCACATGTACGTTGATCGTGTCCAGAGGGGTTGAAAGGAGCAGGTACTGACCCTTACTGTAAAAAGGCTGACCCTAGAGTAGAGCGCAAAAGACAGAAGAGCAGACCCCACAGTGAAAGCGGTTAATGCTAATATCATGCATTACCACAGGACACAAAAATCATGCTGGCCTTTACCTGTTAACAAAATCTTACTGTACTGAACTGTATATATTATTGATTAAAGAAAAATAATGTGAAGCCACTCACATTATGCAGGTTGTACCAAATGCCAAAGGGTAGGTAGGCAGACAACTTGACTGAGCCTTGCTCCAAAATTGGGCTAATGAGGAGTGAACTCCCCCACAAGAACTGCCGGTCTATGGTCTGACAGTTGGGGTCAGTGGGAAACCTAAAAGGGAAGGAGGGATACACAAATGTGTCCTTTATTATATTTTTGTTTGTTTTTTCATGTGGGAAAAGTAGAGAGCCAGAAAAGTATGAGGGGAAGCAGAGAGGACGACATAACAATGATGATGAAATGATGAAACATACTCCATGAAGAGAGGCCTGGTCACAGTGTCCGCGGAGGTGTGTGCATGATGAAAGAGTGTGTAGAGAAAAGGGAGAAGGGAGTAACGAAGGTTCAGCGCGCTCCGCATGGCAGCCTGAGCCTCCTGCCCAAATACATACGGCTCCTGAGGCTAACGGGCACAGACACACAAAAACACAGAGACAATAGGAGGAGACACTGTAACCACTATTCATGATACATGACACAATGGGACTCATTTTAAACATTCAGGGCATGCCCTCCATCATAACCCCACCCCACCCCCTGAATGGTGCTGGGGCAGCACATACAGTATGAGAAGTGGAACGAACTCTTGAATCAGTACAAAGACACATATAGTCAAAACAAACAAACAAAAGAAAAAAGTGTTTGGAACTCACAGCATTGGAGTTGTCATTGTGGTTCCTCATAAACGGGTTAAAGGCCCCAAGCTGCATCCATCGTACACACAGCTCCTCAGTGGTGTTGCCTTCAAATCCACAGATGTCTGCCCCCACCAGAGGAACCCCGAACAGGCTAAACTGCAGCACAGCTGGGGGGGGGGGGGGGGTTGACTGATGTTTAATTTAACCATATACAGGTCCATAAAAAAAAAGACGACCACAGAATTGAACCCACTTTGTAACAAGACTGTTATTGTATTTCAGGCTGTGAACCTTTTGGAAACTACAGCTCATCTCCTCACCAGGGATGGAGAATCGCAGCTGCTCCCAGTCACTCCTGACGTCACCTGTCCACACTCCAGAGAAGCGTCCAATGCCAGAGTAAGAGGAGCGAGACAGGACAAACGGCCTCTTCCCTCGTATCTTTGTAAGAGCTCTGAGAGCAGCAACCAACCCCAGAATCAATATACAGAAGACAGAATAAATAACAAAAGCCAAACAACAACTACATCCATATATTCCACTGAGCCACATTATGGTCCACTGAAATAAATCTAGCACTTGCACAAAGAAAATCTGTCCTTTGTTGTTTTTGTTGTTTTTGTTGTTTGACAGCTACAGCAACTAATGACTTAATCTGCCAATACACCCCCTAAAGAACTCACTCTGCAAACATGGTTCGAACCTGTTTGTGGCATATGCTTCGGTCAGTCCGTACATATTGTGCAGGTTGTAGTGAGTGGATTGCCTCTGCTGAGCCGACATGCAGAGAGTTCCTGAGTTCAACTTTCCTCCGACGACTCCTGTTTTAATGAGATTCAGAGACACAGAGACAAAGATTTGAAGAAACACTCAGAACAAAGAAACCGGTATGCATCTGCAGAACATTCATGCACTGTATGTACTATAAAAGGCCCAGTATAGAAGAATTTGTTTAATCTAATGGGGAGGCTGCAGACTGTAATGAACAGATGACATCTCCAATCACCACTTCCTTTCTTAAGCTTATGTCAGGGCCTTCACATACCAGAAAGGACATTGTTTGTTTGTGTAGAAAGCTTCCGATTCAAACTACAAACTATGCTGTTAAGCAAGACCCTTGGTCAAAGTGCATATAAAGGGCTGATTCCAAAGCTCAGAAAGCCTAAATAATTGTTATTTACATTTGTATATAATGTATTGGTTATTAACTTATAAAAACATACTTATGGAGAGTGCATTTGATTTCAGCCAATAAACTCTGCTAAATGTTACACACTGGACCTTTAACATAACACAACTGACAGTATAATGTAAATACAAGATTGTTTTTTTTTATGATTTCAGATGCTGATCATTTGTGACAAAACACTAACTAGGTGTGTAAGGCGGGTCTTCAAGATCAGTGTGAGGACAACCCTCCATTGAGCCCTGGACAAAATTGGCTGGTTCATTCATATCCTGGATGGAGCATTGGAGATAGACAAAAATATATTAATTAGGTGCAAAGCAAACTACACACAGCCACTAAGAATATTCTAGAACTGACAACCCGATTTCACACATACTTGATATCTTGTGTTGTACTTTAATCATATCATTTGTGTCTTAATAACATACACACTCACAATCCACATTCCATCCACAGGCACTTTAGAATGAAAATCTCTGATGCAGTCTTCCCACCACTGTCTGGTCTCTGGGTTGGTGAAGTCAGGGAAGGCTGTAGGGCCAGGCCAAACCTGGAACACTATACAAGATGAAATTTCTTATCCAAACAACCAATGAATCATTGGTTGTTTGGATAAGAAATTTCAGTTAAATATATCATATAGGAGACAAACACGGTGATATTTGAGAAGTGAAATAAAGTTTATATGATTTACAGAAAGTGTGCAAGAATTTAAACAAAACTAGGCATGTGCATAAGTTTAATTTTGTGCAGCCTCCTTTTGCAGAAAGAACAGCCTATAAACACTTCCTATAGCTTCCAATTAGTGTCTGGATTCTGGCAGAAGGTATTTTGGACCATTCTTCTTTACAGAACATCTCCAGTTCAGTCAGGTTTGATGGTTTCTGAGCAATAATTTCAATAATATTCAGGTTTAGGGACTGAGATGGCCATTCCAGAACGTTGTATTTGTTCATCTGCATGAATGCCTTAGTAGATTTTGAACAGTGTTTAGGGTCGTTGTTCAGCCCCGGCGCAACTTCAGCTTTGTCACTGATTACTTGACATTGTTCTGCTGCAATCTGCTGATATTGAGTGGAATCCATGCAACCTCAACTTTAACAAGATTCCCAGTCCCTGCACTCGCCACACAGCCCCACAGCATGATGGAACCGGCACCACATTTTACTGTAGGTATCAAGTGTTTTGCTTGGAAAGCTGTGTTCTTTTTCCGTCATGCATAACGCCCCTGTGATCAAGCGAATAGCTTTCTGTATCCCTCCCCTAAACCATGATGTTGAACAGTCATTGTTTTCAGGTCATTTGAGAGTTTTTGAGGCTCCCATGTTGCCACTCTTCATAGATGCAAAGAGGAGAAACACTTACAATTGGCCTCCTTAAATACCCTTTCTCATGATTGGATTCACCTGTGTATGGAAGTCAAGGGTCACTGAGGTTACCAATAATTGGTGCTAAATTTATTGAAATCAATAAAATGACAAGGTGCCTAAATTTATGCCTAATGCCTAATTTTGTTCAAATAATTTGTGCACACTTTCAAAATCATATAAACTTTATTTCACTTCTCAAATATCACTGTTTGTCTCTTATATGATATATTTAACTGGAAAATCATGAAAATTTATAGGGGTACCCAAACTTTTGCATACCATATATAAAAAAGGGCTCTTACCTTCCCAATCAAAATGTGTCCTGTGACATTTTTAATGAAGACGTCTCGTTTCAGGCCATCATCAAAGGGAGGGTAAGTTCCAGTGGGGCTAGTGCTACTGATCCCTGGATCCTGGGGCAGAAACCAGGAGAGCACAGCAGTCAGAAGCTGAGAGGCATTTGCTGCCATCTACTAAACACACATTGTTTCATACACTGTAGTTTATTTTCAGTTAAACAGCTGATATAATATATGTCTGTTTTTATTAATTATCCTTTTTATATTATTATCATAATGCAGAAATATGTACACACGGTTGGATCTGAACCTTCAGGTTGAGGTCTAAGAAATTAAAACACACCAGAATAAGGATGTACTTCATGCCTCTCCTATGGAATTCTTCTACCATCTCTGGGAGGTCACCAAATCGCCAGGGGTCAAAAGTGAAAATCCTTCGATTGTCTGCGTAATCCAAATCATTCCACTGCACATCCTGATGGTGAGAAAAGGAGACAATCCATTTACTCAAGAGTCCAATTACAGCTTCTATGATTGTTCTTGTTGTCTATACCGTCTATTCATAACACTAACACATAAGGCCATAAGGAAATTATCTTGGAAATATCATTTACCAATGGAAAGTTGGCATTGTGCATGCGTTGCGCAACCTTGCGGGTTGTATTAGTGGTGGTGTAACCCCAGCGGCAAAGATGAAATCCCAGGGACCAATACGGGGGCATCATGGGATGGCCTTGGGATAAATAAAATATACTAAACAGATTAATGAATCTAACTCACTCTTTATACCTATTTAAACCGACACTTTTCATGTGTTATATACACAAGGAGCTGTAGTATCAACAGTCAACACGAAAAAAGATGCACCTTACCAATGAACTGAAGGTATTGTCGTATAACACTTTGAGGGTCAGGACCTAAAAAAATGTATAGGTCCAGGATTCCTCCAGTTGACACCCAGGTGAGAGCAGGAGTCGGCTGAAGCGTCACCTCTGCAGACACATTAAGGCATTCAGTAACAGTTTAGTATTTGCTCGGACAAAAATATTCAGCAGAAAATCTTATTGAAGAAATCATTTTGTACCAATTGCATTGCTGTTGAGAAGGAAAACTCCATGTGCTAATCCATCAGCCTCCTGTACAATGTAGAATGGATGGGAGCCATAAAGGTTAGCATGAGCCTGCAAAGAAACACACCATCAACAACCTGAACACACAACAGGGGGGATAAGTAGGAAATAACAAAATTATAGTATGGACAAACTTGGTTTAAAAGTGTGGTAAACACTATTTCAGATAACTGGCATCTGTTTAGATCATTGACATGGTCATAGACCAGGGATTATGATTTCTTATTTTTTTTGGAATGTAAAACAACTGTATGTTTCTTAATTATTATTAAGAAATGTATTTATTTTCTCTTGACACATTTAATGCAGTATATAGTGTGACTGCTTGAGGGCTCCCACAACTCAGGGTTTGTGTATTCGCAACAACAGACTCACATGAGGTGCCATGTCTCTGTTCCAGAGAGTAAGAGAAGTCCAGTAAAGGTCGAGGAGGAGGGAGGTGTAATGTTCCCCAAGGCCAGACACAAGGGAAGAGGCTAGTGTGGTGGACAACTGCAGGTACTGGTCAGCAAACAGCAGAGGTCCCACAGTGGTGTTTATACTAAAAAAAAAGGAAGGAAAGACACACAGAGAATTAACAAACAAACGAAAAAAAAAGAAATCTATTTTCTGTATTGCAGGTTGTAGGATGTAGGCTCTGTTGCCTCAATAGAAATATAAAACATAGACATACAATAACATGTACAAATGTAGTCTCATAAAGCTACAAATGAGGCTGATAACATGTTATTAGATGTGTCAAAGGTACTCAAATTACAATATGGTAGTACGTGTGATGTAGATGAAAACTGAAATGTACTCACATTGTGTTTCCAGTGGATTTACGTCGCACTATGAAACCAAATGGGTCAGACTGGTATTCGGTGGTGTAAAGGACATCAGAGTTATCTGCTCTGCTCTTGGGAACATCAGCAGGGAGCTTGACCTCATATCGCTGAGAGGACGGGTCCTTCAGCTTGAGGGTGAACATGTCACAGTTCAGTTTTGTCACATGAAGTCAAAGAATTCTATGGAAAAGTGTCAATCTAATGTCTTAATCATTTTATACATCAATAAAAAAGATACAAAGAAGATTCCAGGTGCTGAATATGCGAGATACAGGAATGTGCGTAAATGCTGCGTAAACTGAGTAAATGCTGAGTAAAGTGCGTATAGGTTAAACAAGGAGTGAAGCCTGTTTTGTTATTTTGGGCCACTACGTGTAATCTGTTAAATCATTATAGTATAAAATAAAATCCTAGTCCAACACAATAGACAGATTTACCCAGGTTATCTTATCTGTTAATATTTCAAATGTATTGGGAATTGAGGTATTGTATACTCAACAAAAAATATAAACGCACAAACAGACTGTCATGACATTTGCTCAGATTCTTGATGCATTTGTTTATGGAATGATTTATTTTGCTCAAACCCAGTAGTCCAGTTTCACTTGGCCACTCCTATTGACTCCAATCTCAGATTGAGTATTTCAACTCACGAGAGTGATGGAGCATGGCAGAGTGGTGGTCAATACGTGTGACCAGTACACAGACACTCCTTATGGTCTGGTCAATAAAAGGGCACACCAAAATGTGGACTTTTGTCACTTGTCAATATGCCACAGACGTCACAAATCATGAGGGAGCGTGCCATTGGCATGCTGAGTGCTGGGTTGAGCGTTACAGCTGTGGCAACACAACTGAATGTGCATCATTCCACTGTCAGCCGCCTGTGGACTCGTTTCAGAGAGACTGGAACGACAGCGAACCGTGCACATGCCCGCTAGCCACGTCTTACCGCGCCCGCTCAGGACCGGTACATGCGGCTCCAGCACCTCCGTGATCCGTTCCGCCCAATGACCAGAACTGCCGGTGAGACTGTTGATCTGCACAGACAGGCGGATTTCAGCGCAGACAGTCAGGAACCCCCTGTGGGAGGTGAATCTCCGAGCATGCCGACCGCACTAGGGTCTTGACCTCACAGCAGCCCAGCAGAAATTGATCCTAATGCTTGCAAATTAAAGCCACTTAATTGACAAAGTTGTACTGTTATTTTTGGATAGTTACTCTGTTTTGTCACATAACAATAACTTTAGTTTTTCTTTGTGCGTTTATATTTCTGTTGAGTGTACTTTCTTCATCACAATTATTCGAATGGTTGCAGCAGATTAAAAAAAACATCAACACAGTATTGGATACTCACAGTGAGGTGCAAGCAGTCTGTGGTATCCTCAATGATTTCCAGTCTTAGTGTGGAGATATCTCTGGGCAGGTACGAGGGCTTGGCACGAGTCAGGGTGGCAGCCAGGCCTCGTTTTGTTGGAATGAAGGGACCCAGTTTATAGCCAGGGTACAAACTGGGGTAGAAGCACCAAGGTGGTCCAGCAGAGTTGGGCAGAGGTGTGTAACAGCAACCCCTTTCCTCACACTGTCTCTTACTGAGAACCCTGTCCCTGGCACAGTCAAACCGACTTTGTGGGGCCATGGTGCATTTGTCATCTCTATAATTACTAGTCTCTTGGAAACTTTCAGGGTGATTTTCACTTGAAAGTACCGATTTATTGTGTGTTTCAGCTGGATTAGTAATACATGCTATGCTCTTGTTTGGCTCGGCACAGACAGGCCTGACCAGTGTGGTTTCACGATCAGACAAGTTGTTCATGTAGAAACAATTTGACAAAGCAAAAGCGATGAGGACAAGAACAGCGACTGTAAAGTTAGACAACACAGCCATGCTAGCACAACAGATACAATGGCAGGTCAATGAGCCCTAAAGTTTAGCTCTGCACACACACATTGGTCAATTTTAAACTAAGCTGTTAGTGGCACAAAAGCCGTGATGAATATATGGGTTACACAATACATAATCGTTCGTTATTAATAACCAAGTACTTTTCATTGACCCACTTCATGAGCTAGCTTTACATGAACTAGCTGTTAGCTTGCGATTAGCTACCAAACAGCTCAGTGCGGAACTACATTTAACTCTCCCCGCAAAATGATTTACCTGCGAGCAGTGACAGACAGGGCGTTTTGTGAAAAGGCTGCGAAAATGGCAATTTATATAAAATAAGACGTCTGTAAAGACGGCGCACGTCTGCTCCACATTTGACAACAACAATAACAACGTGCAGGTACGGTAAGCACACTGGGACAAAAAACGCTCAAAGTGACTGCTGCCAGACCATAGATATTTAAAAGGGTAGATGTCTTACGGCGTAGTGTCGAACGTCCGCGATGGCGGCCATCTTGCCCCAGTCCATCTCTCTGGTGGGATCTGTGGAACCCGAGGTAAGTTAGTGATCTGCACGCAAATGCTCTTATCTCACTGAAATCTTGACGGATTTACAAACGGTTTGGTTTCTTACAAACATTATTAACGTTGTCTTAATTCTGGATGCTTTAACATATTGAAACTGCAGCTTTTCTCTTCGTAAAACAACTTAATCGTGCAGCTTAGTTGTGTATCACGGCTCGGCTACATTATCTAGCCTACTTGCGCAAGTTATCAAGGTTGATATTTTCCATTATATAGCTAGGTTTTACTAACCACAATAACAAACTTAAGTTGCACATGATTTCCAATCGGGTTGGTTTGTTAAAAACATCTTACATTATGATTTCTACAGGAAATTGCTGACCAGGGAAGATGCCAGACTTTTGTGCAGCCTACGGATGCTCTAATCGCCGTGGGTGTGATTTTTCTGTTTTTTACCAGAATTCCGTTTTTTTCGGCCTGAAAATGAGCCTCACGTGAATCATTTATTTTTTTAGGCTTAAATGTAATAGAGACAAAGTGGAGTTCCCATTTTGCCGTCACGTCATGGTAGGTGCACTGTATATTTTCCTTTTTTTTGTCCTTTGCCAATCACACCCCTGTTTAAATTTAGGACAATCGTTAGTTACTTAGTGGAAGTATGTACAATACAGGTCCTGTTACACAGGAACAGTGTTGCTATGACATAATAGTATTGCAAGATTGTTTGTTAATACAAGGCTTTTTAGAATATGTTTGTTTACACAATCTCTGAATGTTTCTGTTTTTAGTGTGGTTATCTTATGCTTAAATTACAAACATGCATGAATACATACTACAATTACCCTATAAATATGATAATTTAGGTGTGTATTTGTGTGTGCGTGTCTCTCTCTGTGTTTTGGTTTTTTATTTGGTTTTACAGGACTGATTTTTGCACCACACTTTTGGTTCCTTCCACTTACTGATTTACACCAATCTCCCGTTACTTTATATTCTTCACTATTGTTAATCCTTATCATTGAATAAATATTATTTATATATTATTTAATATGTGTATACCTCCAAAGTAGTCTAGTTCTCTTTACAGTGTGGGGATTTCAACATACAGCATTTCTTGATTTCTTGTATATTTGTAAAGGGAAATCTTGCATCTATTTTTTTTTTTTAACTGCAAATAAATGTCACTTTTATAAAAAAAATTATTACTTGTTTAAACTAAACAAGTGATATTTCAAATGATTTTAATAAGAATATTACTAATATCCAATTATTTGAATTATTACTTGTTTAAACTAAATATGTAATAATTCAAATTATTTTATTGTATTAGAAATATTCCTATATAAAACTTTATATCTCATGCCATTCTATATCCTGAGTTTTAGTAGCCCATATATTGATTTAACATAAATACCTTGCCTGTGTGTACATTCATTGCACCTTTTTGTTCTGTTTAATGTTATTTAAAGCCCATGGCTTTAATTATTCATAAATATGCAGTGACATAATAACTACATCTCTGACGTTTATAACAAACCAAACCGTTTGGAAATTGGTAGAAAATTGAGCAAGTTATGGTTATTTTAAAAAGTCCATGTACCACAACAACACATGTTATTTGTGAGCGAGCTTACTGTGACAAGATGGCCGCCAGAGCGGACGAGACATCTACCCTGTATTATATCTATGTGCCAGACTCCCTGTCCCACTTCCATCTCAGTCTTCTTTATTGTTTAATGGCACTTGGCACACAACTTTTAAGGGCATTACTGATGTTATGGTGAATTCTGCGTGTAAATCTCCACAGCAAAAAAGAATGGACTCAGGTGAAAAGTTCTTCATCTTAAGCATTTATTGAGACAATAAAACATACAACATAGTAATAATAATCACCAAAACTATTCTGCCTACTTTGCAAGCTGCCCCCATGTCATCATGTGAAGAGTATGTTATGACGAGTATGTTGTCATTCTCACATATCAAGTTTCAATACAATACAATACAATTTTAACATGGGAGTCAATGGGAGCTGTGCCCAGAAATCTCCGCGCTTTTAGGTGATTTTAAGATAAAACGCAAGCCATATGAAAATAAAAACAACACACAGGCTTAGACAACAACCGTAGCAACGAGGGCTGCTTCTTCAAGAAAGAAGCAGCCCTCAAGTTGATCAAATGTGTGAGGCATACTGTCACCACGACAACCTCATGCTACTAAACATTGAAATATTAACATTTCAGCTTGGAATCATGTGTTTTTTCCCACATAAGAGATATGTCTTCGGGAGGGTATCCGTGCGACCATAAAATGTCTTGATAAAAGCAAGGGTCATATTTATTCACTTTGTTTATTCCAGCAGCCCACACACCCTTAAGGGGAAAAGGCCTAAGTCCTGCTTCGGCCAGGCACATCCCCAGGTAAACATCATCCATAGGAAAAATGGGAATGGACTGAGACATGATGTATATGACCTTAGCTGTATAGTGAGACAGGAGGATGCTCCCACCACTACAATAAGGGGGGTATGAATTTGACTCTTGTACTTGAACAGGGACAAAATATTTGCTAAGTGGGTTTCTGACGGGTACATCACTCAGCTTCACATTCCCGACAAAGAGATGTTTGCTTCCGTCATTGTCCTCCAGGCCTTGGAGATACTTCATCATGTTGTCTGTGTTGGCAAAAACATCATCATCACCATTAAGCAAGAAGCGAGCATTCGGACAGGTCTTCTCCATCCACTCCAGGAAGAGTATCTGCTTCACTGTGAGGTTCATGTGTGTGTCCACAAGGTCCCATTGGAGAATGTCATTGTACTCATAATGCTCCAGTTCAAGTAGTTTGTTCTGTCTCAATTTTTTCAAACCAGTGTAAGTTGTTCCTGTGATGAAGACCCTGCGAATCTTCTTACCATTGTGTAGCCTCTCTTTAGCCCAGGTTTTGCGAAGAACCTCTCTACGTTTGTAGTTTCCGGGGGAGGTCTTAATGACCAGAAGGAAGAAGACATCTGCAGATTTATCAGCTCCTCCACATTTGTCTGGAACGTCCAGTAGCATGGAGAAATGGCGACAGTGTCGATAGGACAGAAAGTCTTTAATTTGACTAGGAAAAGAGCTGAAACCTGTGATGTTCGCAGCAGATGTATTTTCTTGACATTTTGGTCTGGGGATGACTTGATGGCTTGGTTCTTTTTGTCTCATTTGACTGTCTTCCTCTGGTCCCTCATCAATATTGATGTGTATGTTTATGGGGCGATGATTCTTTATTAGGTAACTACAATTCCTCCAGTGAATGAGGAGCCTCACAGCAAGGACGACTGCCAGCCAGAAAATAGCATGTCTGATTTTATTCATCCTTGAAACTCTGCAGAGAAAAAAAAAACTTTAATCAGCATATCTGTAGTGGCGCATTTCAAACGGCTCACTTCACCTCGGCACGGTTAAGTTGCGTGTCCACTACCATAATACCAAGTACCAGGTACTTTTTTAGTACCTGCCAAAGGCTTAAGACCAACAGTTGACATTTACTACATTAGAAGTTCACAAATCACACCGTAACAAGTAATCCTGCACCAACCACCCGAACCAACCCTAAACTAAACCTAACCCCACATTGGCTCCTACAAGTTTGAGTTAATTTTTTCATTCAAGCAGGGACAATACATATTAATGAACATATACATGTAAATATGCAAGATCATAGCCAAACGGCTAATTTCCATCTTTAGTCCCTTTGGCAGGTTGATAGTAAAATCATTAAAACAACAATAACAACAAATAGAATAGTTAGCCTTCATGGCTAGTATGAGTAGGAGGAATAATTACACTGAGAAAAAACACAATAGAACAGAAAATAAAAAAAGAAAAGAAAGAACATGGAAGAGTTTAATGGATCGTGAAACATGTGCACCACACAATATACATGTTTAGGGCTGTGGCAACAGTGCTGTTCTTCCAATAGCCAAACTTTAAGATGTTTGGTAAAAGAGGTCAGAGTCAGTGGTATTAAATTCCAGGTTTGAGAAGCACAAACAGAAAACGTGGTTTGGCTAAAGGCACTCTTTCTAAGAGGAACTACACAGTCTCCTCCAGAGCCAGCTCTTGTTGATCTGTTTGAGTTTTTTTTCTTCACAAATTCTTGTAATGGAGGAGGTGCTTTGCCATGGAAGATTTTGCAAGTCAAGGTAGCGTCGGTGAGTTTTTAAGCGCTCATGTTTTTTTAATATCTGACAGTGATGGTACGTTTTCGTTTTTTTGTCGATCACGTTCATTGCTTGTTTATAAACTGTTTCAATTGGTTTTTAGTGTTGTTTTACAGGCCGATGCCCAACTTGTTACAATAAGACATGTATGACATCATAGTGTCAAGAGTTAGATTGTTCTAATAAACCTAAAGTTGGACAAGATGAACTTAATTTTATTCACAATGTTTTTTATCTGTCGTTTGAAAAGAAGTTGTGAGTCAAGTATAGTGGCGAAAGTACACTTAATTCCAAAGCCACTGAAAGTCTTCAGCTATGGCAAGGTTCTAATGGGCTTGACTTGTAGGCACTGTTTTAATTAATCAATCATGCAGGCAAGAGAAAGTCATATGAAGGGTTTGTACATTTATTTCCACTTGCCGTACATCCAAGTTATATTCCTGTTCACATGTATCCAAGCCTGTCCAGGATCACCAATGCATGGAAATATTCCTTTGATGCTCCAGGTTGTGAATGACGATCAATAGGTTCAAACAGTAAGACAACGTAATCCAATATCACATAGTGATCTGAGGGTCAAAAAACCTTATTACGCCTAACTTAGTGAGCTAAAACGGACACATGAAGCCCTAGCCTGCTAGACATTCTAGCAGGGGTCGGCCAGTGTATAGGGATGATTTGGGCGACGCCCTCCCAACTAGGAGGAGAAAGATAAGCAAGTCCAAGGGTCTTTAGTACTCATATTCCTTTCAGTCGTCTCTTCCAGCAAAGATAGTTATTATCAGTGTTCTAGACATATTATCTGTCATCGTCCAATCAGAATCGTCAGATTCAAGTCACGTTTTATGGTTCCGCCTCTTCTGGGGCGATTTGACTGACGTGGAGAATCGCCCAAAAATTCTCCCATTGACTCTCATGTTAAAAAAGTTTTTTTCGAAAAACATACCCTCCAATGCATTTTTAATGAGGATTTATGTGCATGCACTAATGTGCTTACATCATATGTAAATTGAGCAAAGAGAGGAGGGGATACCTTCTCTTCACTTCACGTCTCTCGATAAGTTGCTCTTTCTCTGGCGCCGCGTTGAGCGAAGCGAAACTCACCGTTTTTAAAAATACACGGAGGATTGTGCTCGTTTAATCGTTCCCAGCACGAACGGATAAGTACACATAGTTTTACCAGTGCCACGGAGTTCGCGATTTCGTACGTGTTAGCTGTTTATGGCTCGTAGCAGCGGACAGCAATCATTTGAAGCTACGTTCGTTAGCTTGTTTGCTAACATTGTTGATGTTTGTATCGCTCAGGGTTTAACTGCAGGTTAAACTTCACACAAATCAGACAATCGGACTGTTTTGTGTAAGAGAGTATTGTTAGATGCATTTAGCAACACATCTACAGATCAAATTATGCACTTTCCTTTACACTTAATGAATAATTTGACTGCGCTATCTTGTCATATGTTTGTTGTTTGTGTGTGGTAAAAGTTGTGAAAGCTCTTGATCCTTGGTCATACATTAGATTCATGTAAATCAGGGGTCACCAACGTGGTGCCCGCGGGCACCTGGTAGCCCGCAGGCAGCCAAAACGGTGCCCGCGGGCTCACTTCACTTCACCTCACTTGCATGTATCCGTATGATCTCTCAGTAAAATATCTTTGATATTGTTTATAAAAACTGGTAATCGTTAGGAGTAAGCACTGGAATGAATGTGTATGCAGTTAAATGCATAATATTAATCATTTAAATTGTAAACAAACAAAAAAATATTATATGGTAGCCCTCCATATTATTTTTTACCCTTAAGGTAGCTCTCTGTCTCAAAAAGGTTGGTGACCCCTGATGTAAATAATATTTGTTTATCAATTTGCCATCTGGACACAAGGAGGACTATTAATCATCTAACAACACAATGATACTGTCTTTCTTTAAGCAAATATTGAATGAGTCACCTTATCATTATCAGAAAAAATTGAAATTATGAAACACCTGAAATTTTCTTCAGGAGCCGCCGCCCGCCACTGCATTCTAGTACATTTATCTCAATGCCTCTTTATATCATAGCCAGTTAAGACATCAAAGTGCCCATGGTGATACATCAGGTAATGATGGAGCTGTCCATCATACCGGCAG
Source organism: Microchirus variegatus (assembly GCF_963457635.1). Taxonomy (NCBI): domain Eukaryota; kingdom Metazoa; phylum Chordata; class Actinopteri; order Pleuronectiformes; family Soleidae; genus Microchirus; species Microchirus variegatus. The sequence continues at coordinate 14,323,803 of NC_139811.1, forward strand.
GTAGTGACAAAATAAAGAAGTATGCAAAACATGTATATTGTAGTGATGGCAGTATACTGTGTGTATATATATACTGGCAGTATGGAAAATTATTATTTTACATACTATTATTATATTCTCTAACTCTAGCCAAACTCTATCCAAACTCAGGGTTTGGATAGGCCACGGCGTTATTGTAAGACATTTATTAACAAGACACACTCTTTAAATTAAATATATAATATCAATTTTTTCACTACAATACTAAGTAGTCGGCCAATGAATCTTAAACCAAGCCATGCAATGGTTACATTTAAAAGTAAAATAAATCAACAAGGCGATCTTGAGTGTCATGAAATATAATGCATTATTATTATTATGATTATTATTATTATTATTATAATAAATAAAAAAGTCGTAGTGCCCCCTCATCTGCCTAATCTGGTGCAGACAAACTGCCCATTTATTTCTGCGCACCGCCCCTGCGCTGTTCTCTTCTCCCTCTCCTGCGCTTCTGCGTCTCCAAGCGGTCTTTATGACGAGGATGGAGTACAGTCGCGATAAAGTGCAGTTGATCCGCGCAGATCTGAGTAAAACGGTGACAGACTCTGAAGAGCAGAGCGCACTTTTCATCGTTTTTACTCCGTGGTCTCAGTATTTATGAAGAAGACACTTTAGCGCTGTAATTAAGGGAATAACAGATGAATCAGATGAGCTGATGTCTTTAGTTAACTGCTCGAAGAGAGAGAATGTTCTCTGGTGTGAAGTGAATATCGCGGGGGAGTTCATAATCTGTGCCGCACGCAGCCAATTTTCGCTTTTGCGCAGAGACTTTCCAGCGTTTAACAGGTGCTGTTCCACAGTGTACTCGCTGTGTTTCGACCGCCGAATTATCGTTGCATCCCTAAATATAACATCTTTGTTGACAAGAACAATGTAACTGTAATAATGACGCACTCATAGTGGGACTTGGGTTTCAATCGGCACCTGGAAAAGCGTGCGCTGCGCCGATTACATGGGGAAGCATGCGCCGTCATCATTTTCATTTTTTTCATTTTCAGCTTCTCCCTAAAAAAGCCTCGATACAGAACGTCACATTACTACCGGCAGGATTGAATCCCTGCAGAAAGCCTTTGCTGTTGTCCAGCACTCATTACTTAACCGGAAACTTGTTCTCAATGCAGACAAGATAAAGCTTAGGTTGTGAGTTGGAAACAGTGTCCACTCTGGAGAGAAATGATATAGAGGTGGTTCACATGTATAATGGGTGTCATAATTGATGATTCCTCTCTTTCAAATCACATGTGGAGAAACTCGGGAAGAAGGAGAGGCTAAAATTGGGTTTTTATTTTCAAAACTGGTTGTGTTTTTCTTTTGTTGCAAAAAACAGATTGTCACTGCAACTTTTTTGTCAGGCCCACAGCAAAATAATTTGCACGCCAAAGAGGCTCTGGGTAATAATATTGTGGAACACTGCACTAAATATGAGCGAAAATAGCAGACAGCAGAAAAGGGCTACAAGGCTGTATAAACTATTTTAAATGTGACAAATACAACTCAAATAACTAAATGAATTACTACATATCAAACTTCGTATGGCAACACTTCTTCCAAAACACACTCCATACAGCTTGAATGAAAGCACTGAGCAGAGACTCCACGGAGTCTGAGGATATATGTCAAGGCACTCGACACCAAAGCACCTCAGAGATAAAAGCCAAAGAATAAAGTCAATAGAAATCCTTCGCCAAAACCACAGTTGTAAAATTGCCTTTACCGTTGATGCTTCTCCGTCAATAGTTGACAATGTGAACCTGAACTTCTCTGTCTGCAAAGCTGAAGCATTCTGAGAGAATTCTCTTCACTGCCACTGGATGGTTGTTAAACTGGCCCCTTGTGGTGAAACAATGACAAAACATTTTGATGAAGTGATATTGCTTAATATCTTCAAGAAGATTCAATAGAAAGCTATAAATAACAGTTGACTTGTTGTTGAGACTGACTTGTAAACAATGGTGCCCTCAGCACCATGACCCAAGACCTCTTTGGGATGAAACTCAGACAACAATGGATTCTTCCTCTGCAAAGGGAGAATTTTACACAGTGGAGAACTGGTTTGTCACCAAAATGTCAAAAATGTGAACACAATCTCAATCTTTACCTCCATCTTCATGCTCATTGGCTGAAATGCCCACCTCTGACACAGAAAGATTGGAAGCGCGGGGGGTGATGTTCGAGGTGCTGCTATCTGAACATTCAGAGTGGGTGCGGGTGACGTCCAGGTAGTCACTGTCTTGTAACCCCAAGCTCACGTTTGCAGGGGGAAGTCTCGGGAGATGTTCCAGCATCTCCTCCATCTGTCTCTGAAACTCCTGATGCTGAAGCTGCTGCTGCTTGTGGACACTCTGTGGCAAGAGACGACCCTGGACAAAATTGGCTGGTTCAACAATGTTCTCCCTCTCTTTTGCTGCTGCGGTGTTACACTTTCTTCTAAAAACATGCTCAAACTCACCGTATGAGCGCATTAATATTTTCAACTCCAGTGGGTGAAGAACGTCGCCCTCCGCTTCCCCGTTGTCATGGTGACTAGTCGAAACGGGGTTCCATTGAGGCTGTCTTTTTATACTTAACTCCAGGTGAAACTACTCCGGGTTGAACAAACTAACTCAAATCAGCTGTTGTGGAACCGAAAACTAGAAAAGAGTTTCCTTTCTCAGAGTAGATCAACTCAGAGTTCAGGGTTAGACTCAGAGTTTGTTGAACCTGCTTTGTGAAACGGACCCCTGGGTGGAGCACTGGAGATAAATAAATTTGTCTTTTTGTGACTCCATGGTGCAAGTCAAACTAAACACTAAACCACTAAGAACATTCCAGAACTGAGAGCCTGATTTCACACATGCTTGACATCTTGTGTTTTAATCATATCATTGGTGTCTCAATTTATTTTCAGTTAAACAGCTGATGTAATGTCTGTTTTTATTCATTTACCTTTTTATATTATTATCATAATGCAGAAACATTTACTCATGGTTGGATCTGAACCTTCAGTTTCGGTTTAAGAAATTAAAACGCACCAGGATAAGGATGTACTTCATGCCTCTCCTCTCTCCAAATTGCAGGGGTCAAAAGTGAAAATCCTTTGCTTCCACTGCACAACCTGATGGTGACAAAAGGAGACAATCTATTTACTCAAGAGTCCAATTACAGCTTCTATGATTGTTCTTGTTGTTGATACTGAATTCCTAAGACTAACACATAAGGCCATAAGGAAATGATCTTGGAAATGTCATTTACCAATGGACAGTTGGCATTGTGCATGTGTTGTGCAACCTTGTAGGTTGTATTAGTGGTGGTGTAACCCCAGCGGCAAAGACGAAATCCCTCTGCAAAGGGAGAAAATGACATTTTTCATTTGTTATATACACAAGGAGCTGTAGTATCAACAGTCAACATGAAAAAAGATGCACCTTACCAATGATCTGAAGATACTGTCATATAACACTTTTAGGGTCAGGACCTAAAAAAATGTATAGGTCCAGGATTCCTCCAGTTGACACCCAAGTGAGAGCAGGAGTCGGCTGAAGCGTCACCTCTGCAGACGCATTAAGGCATTCAGTAACAGTTTAGTATTTGCTCGGACAAAAATATCCAGCGGAAAATCTTATTGAAGTAATGGTTTTGTACCACTTTTGGTCTTGACAAAAAATAAAAGAGCTAGACAGCAATTGAAAGCTGACTTTTTTTAAAACGTTTATCAAAATTTGAATAGATGATAAACGTTTTAAAAAAAACATTTAATGGTTGCAGCAGATAAAAAAAAACATCAACACAGTATTGGATACTCACAGTGAGGTGCAAGCAGTCTGTGGTCTCCTCAATGATTTCCAGCCTTAATGTGGCGATGTCTCTGGGCAGGTATGAGGGCTTGGCACGAGTCAGGGTGGCAGCCAGGCCTCGTTTTGTTGTAGCCAGGGTACAAACTGGGGTAGAAGCACCAAGGTGGTCCAGCAGAGTTGGGCAGAGGTGTGTAACAGCAACCCCTCTCATCACACTGTCTCTTACTGAGAACCCTGTCCCTGGCACAGTCAAACTGACTTTGTGGGGCCATGGTGCATTTGTCGTCTCTATAATTACTAGTCTCTTGGAAACTTTCAATGTGATTTTCACTTGAAAGTACCGATTTATTGTGTGTTTCAGCTGGATTAGTAATACATCTGAATACATACAAGATCAGAAGTTGTTCATGAAGAAACAATTTGACAAAGCGACGAGGAAAGAAAACAGAGACTGTAAAGTTAGACAACACAGCCATGCTAGCACAACAGATACAATGGCAGGTCAATGAGCACTAAAGTTTAGCTTTAGTTCTTTACTTCTAAACTACCCATTTCTGAAGTGAGAGTGTTCACTTTGTTGATTGAAGTTATTACGTGCCAAGGTGCCGAGTTGAGGCACCTGTTGAAAAAGCAGAGATGGGCGGACCCACAAAGCACACCAAGAAACAGGATGCCTCACTCAGCACCTTGGCACGTAATGACATCAGTGGGGCATATGGGGACATATGGGGCATCAGTGGAAAGGTGGAAGATGTAGTATTCAAATCAGGTGAGACATTCAACGGGAAACCTTATTTGTCCATTAGGTGGCACTGCAAAGTCAGCAAGTGTTGCAATGAAAACGTCAAAATGTTGATATTTGAAGTGGATCTTCTCCAAAATTCCACTGTAAATATGGACATATGGGGCATCACTGGAAAGGTGAGAAGCTGTAGTATTCGAATCAGGTTAGACATTCAACGGGAAACCTTATTTGTCCATTAGGTGGCACTGCAAAGTCAGCAACTGTTGCAATAAAAACGTCAAAATGTTGATTTTTGAAGTGGATTTTCTCCAAAATTCCACAGTAAATATGGACATATGGGGCATCAGTGGAAAGGTGGAAGATGTAGTATTCAAATCAGGTGAGACATTCAACGGGAAACCTTATTTGTCCATTAGGTGGCACTGCAAAGTCAGCAAGTGTTGCAATGAAAACGTCAAAATGTTGATATTTGAAGTGGATCTTCTCCAAAATTCCACAGTAAATATGGACATATGGGGCATCACTGGAAAGGTGAGAAGCTGTAGTATTCGAATCAGGTGAGACATTCAACGGGAAACCTTATTTGTCCATTAGGTGGCACTGCAAAGTCAGCAACTATTGCAATGAAAACGTCAAAATGTTGATATTTGAAGTGGATTTTCTCCAAAATTCCACAGTAGATATGGACATATGGGGCATCACTGAAAAGGTGAGAAGGTGTAGTATGTGAATCAGGTGAGACATTCAAGAAACCTTATTTGTCCATTAGGTGGCACTGCAAAGTCAGCAATTGTTGCAATAAAAACGTCAAAATGTAAACACACAGTAAACGTGGACATATTTATGTTATATCAGTAACATTATAACAATTTATATGAACAATCTCCCCCTCACAGAACTAAAAATATATCAAAATTAAAATGACTAAATATTATTGAATGCTGTTCTTGTAAAGTTTTTAGTTTTTTTGTTGTTTAATAAATACAAGTATGCACCAGCATATTTTTATCTATTGTATGTATATGCACCTGTATGTGCTGGCAAGTTTTTTTTAACAAAAAAAACAAAAACACCCCCACATCAACAGCTGTGTGATCAGCACTGCTCTGCAGAATAGCTTGCCACCCAGTGGCCGAAACTTGCGCTTTTTAAGGTGGAACGGAAAATTAAAGAGAACCGGAAGCGAATGTGGTGCCAACTTCAGCGTGGTAGAATGAGGACAGTTGATCAAGGAAAATCTTGAAAGATGGAGGGGAATCATTCTTCCAAAACAAAAGTATGCATTTGCATTGGTCAATTTTAAACTAAGCTGTTAGTGGCACAAAAGCCGTGATGAATATATGGGTTACATAAAACATAATCGTTCGTTATTAATAACCAAGTACTTTTCATAGACCCACTTCATGAGCTAGCTTTACATGAACTAGCTGTTAGCTTGCGATTAGCTACCAAACAGCTCAGTGCGGAGCTAAATTTAACTCTCCCCGCAAAATGATTTACCTGCGAGCAGTGACAGACAGGGCGTTTTGTGAAAAAGGCTGCGAAAACAGCAATTTATATAAAATAAGACGTCTGTAAAGACGGCGCACATCTGCTCAACACTTGACAACAACAATAGCAACGTGCAGGTACGGTAAGCAGTGCAGTGTCGATGCTTCGGAGCGTGTGTCGAGAAATCCCGGAAATCTTTAGTGGAGCGCGTATCGACGATTGTGTTGTTTAGGGCGAGTTACGTCACTGATGACGTTTGAAGCCTCGGTGGTTCCTCAATACCATGCGAAAGAGGTTTTTCAAAAGCTGCAGATTTTGTCTCCAAGAACAAAGTAGTACGTGCGGCGTATAGCTCACCTGGTAGAGCTGCCGTCCCCCATTGGGGCGACAGTCCTGATTGCGGGTGGCCCCCGGTTCGAGTCCATTTGGCAGCTCTTTCTTGCACGTAATTTCCCCTGTCTCTCTTTACTTATACATTCGATCAAAGGCAATAAAAAGCCCAAAAAAATACCTATAATATAACCCTAACCCTAACCCTATAAAAAAAAGAGTCCCCCCCACTGTTGAGTTTGTAGTTTATTTTTATTTGTTTTATTTTTTCATTTTTTTAGCGTTTGTTGTTTTTAAACAACAACAAATAAAGTCACAATCGCAATTGATGTCCCATCTTTGTCCCATCCTTTGAAAACACTGTAATACTTTCAACAAATATCAATGATTTATTTAATCATTGACTTAATGATACTGGTAAAGTAAGCAATAATAATAATAAGCATTATTATTATTGTTATTAATTATTAATTATAATGAATTATTATTAGTAATTTCTAATACACCACTATTAGCATTACCCACATATTAAGTTTTTCTCAAATGCTAAAACACAAAAGGCCAATCCTCTAAACCAAATGACCAGTTGTCTAAACACATTTACTAAATCTAGCCATAATTTTCCAATATCATAAACATATTTCACATGAAGACACAATTCACAAAACACAATCCTCCGTTCTCATAAATCTAAACACATGTTTCCTTGCTAAAAGAACATATTCTCAAATGAAAGTTCATGTGATGCAAAATGCTTGCCACAGTCGGCAATAATTGAACACTATGAACACTTGTTGCTAATGCTGTGACCACACCTATAAAAGCGGGCGTTTTTCCCGCGGTGCCTAGCAAGAGACAATATAGCCTGCGATGTGGATGAGGTGATGTGGCCCGATGCAGCTTGGCGACATGACACCGCACAGTGACTGTGGTGTGTGTGTGGGTGTGGTGTGAATGAAGAAAATAAAAAAACGTCACACCCTGATCATGTTTTCAAGAGTACTGTTGCGTGCAATAGATTCTGTTTTTTGCATTGAGTTGTGTCACAGTAGTGTACTTGCAGAATTTTCTGTACTCTTCATATGAAACTCACAACTCTAAATGCCTAATCCTCTGCAGAGAGCTAAGAATATCCGTTACTCTAAAGTTTTTAAAAAAATATGCATTGGCAGTTATGAAACAAAGAACCTTCTCACAAATTGAGCATTGTGTTTTAAATTGTTTTGCTGTAGTGTGTAATGATGTGTATAGTGTTTACATTTTTGAAAGCTTCGAGCTGCTCTTTTGGTGTGAAAGTTTGAGTTTTGAAGTGAGAAGGTGTGGTTGTGCTTATGTAGCTTTAGAAAAGGGTATTGTGTTTAGACATTGAGGAACATGGAGGAAACGTTTGTGAAATGTGTTTTAGCATTTGAGAAAAACTGTAATCAAAACAGAATAGATGAATAAATGAATGAACCACACAAAATCTATTAAATTTCTGTTGGCAGTGATTATTCCCATGTAAGGAAGAGGATTAGGGCCACGGAGGAAAAAAATAATTGAGATCTGACTTTATTCTCAGAATTCTGACTTTAAAGTCAGATCTCAAATATTTTTTTCCACCGTGGCTCTAATCCTCTTCTGTACCCATGCACCAAGAGGCCTCACAAACAGTTTAAATGTCAATAAAGGCTTTGGCCAGCAGGGGGTTTGTGTGCACATGAAGCCTCAAGAAATGAACCTTTTCTGGAACCAGTTGGCTGGAAAGGTTCAAGGCTTCATCTGCCCATCACTAGAAGCACACTGGGACAAAAAAACGCTCTAATTGACTGCTGCCAGACTCCCTGTCCCACTTCCCTCTCAGTCTTCTTTATTCGTTTAATGGCACTTGGCAAACAACTAATCAGAGCATAACTGATGTTACGGTGAATTCTGCGTGTAAATATCGGCAGCAAAAATGAATGGACTCAGATCAAGAACACTCTATTTTAATATATTAAACAATCATTTATTGGGACTATAAAAAATAACAACATAGTAATAATAATCACTAAAACAAACAAATTGAAATCATGTACAATTCTGTCTGTTTTGCAAGCTGCCCCCATGTCATCATGTGAAGAGTATGTTATGACGAGTATGTTGTCATTCTGACAGAATTATGCATATTATGCAAAGGACTCAAACCGCAAGTTAGTATAAACTAAGAATTTATTGTGATTAAATAAGATGAAGTGATCCGAATTCTATTTGGAAAGTGAAAAAAAACTGAGGAAAAAGTAAAGAGACACCCAGACGATCAGGAAGAAGCTAGGCCTCACTAGTCTTCAATGGCTTGCCGAGCTCGAGGCTGTAAGAGAAAAACATTATTCGGCCTTCTCTAAAGTTATCAGCTCCCATTCCTAAGCGCAAGCCTAAACAATTCAGGACAGCGCCTGCGGAAACTGTTGTTGTCACATAGACCTCGGTACAGCACTGTTGTCTACAGAATTCGTCTCTTCATGTTTTCGCTGAGCCTGACCGGAATGGGGCAGAGGACTGACGCTACTGCGCAGTCCTCCCCAAGGTCAGCTCCATGCATCAGCAGAAGAAGCACCTTTAAGTATCCTAACTCTGGGACTCACAGGCAGACTGACAGAGGATGCCCAACTGTTAACATACTTGTTTTATGTTCGGCATTGTCTCAGTTCTGAGCTGCTCCCAATAAAGCTTTTCGACTTAACTCATCTCTGACTCCAGGAAACTCCATCTTTGGTCGACTCACTTAATAAACAAATCTCCGCAACAGAGGCGACTTTGAACGCTGAACTCAGTGCATCGACTACAACAACAACAACAACACTGCGAAGCGTACCTCCACTCAGGATTACCACCAAACATAAGAAAGGCAAGGTTGTGACACCTGCCCGGTGGCTAACTCAAATAAATGAAACAAATAAGATGCTACTAAATGTCCACACTTAATTCACCTCATGGACGTTCAGATCTGGACCAATCCTGGACAATCGATACATCCAGGTAGGGCTGGGCGGTATACCGGTTCACACCGAATACAGGTTTTTATTTTCGTTATGATATGAAGTTTTAATATACCGCCATACCGGTGTATGAGCAGAGAGCGTGAAGCCTTGTTGGCACGGGGCAGGTGAGAGAGAGAGCGAGTGCGAGAGAGTGAGGTCTGCGCTCTTGGTCATTAGTTCATTTACTTATTTTTGTGTAGGTAATATGTTGTGAAATATGTTTAAACCTAAATAAACTACATCTACAGGTAGTTATGTCTCGTTGTATTAGTTCGTCCTATTGTTGACGTCATGCTGTCATCGCCTGACAGTCTGGCTGATTGAAAGCCTCCAGATGCAGCGGAAGCAACGCACCTCAGATGCGCGATGCAAATACTATGCGAATATATTCGAATATCTGTGTTTTTTTTAGAGGGAATATTCGAATATCATTTTCCAGCAATTTTGACAGCCCTAGTAAGCATGTCTTGGATTATCAAGAATGCATGAGGTTAAGGTCGGCACCCTCCACATCAGCAGGTAACATGGGGAATTTTTTATAAAAGATGTTGATTTGCACAGTCAAAGTTCTGTATTTTGACTGCAATTGTCTTTGCATTGCGATTCCTCACTTCATTAGAATCACGAGCAGCTCTTCTTTGTAAACAGCATCATTTTCTGGGGCCATGTGAACCTGTACTAGTGTGGAGTTATTCTACAGTATTCATGTCAGTAAAATAGACCATATCCTAAGTTAATCTACTGCAGTAATGCTGTTCTCAACCAGTAGAAAATACTGTGAACACCTGATTATGCATGAAAAAAAAAATACAGTGAAACCGTTCGAATTTTGAAAAATACCGCAATATATATAAAATTTGTATATTTTATTCTTTGGCTGTAATCTGTGCGGTGCTTTGGTATAGAGTGCTTTGACTGAATATCATCAGAATCCATGGAGTCTTGCTTTCATTCATGCCGGGTTGACACAACAGTATTGTACGTGAGTTTTATATGTAGTCATTCATTTGGTTGTTAGTTGAGCTGTGTTTGTCATATTTAAAACAGTTTAATTTGATGTGCAACATCACTATATTCTGTTGTCTTTAGTGCAGCGTTCCACAATATTTTCGCCTCAAACCTCTTGGGGGACCTTCAGCCTTAAAGGGTTAATAAACACTAGTTAACACCAACATGCACTCCATGTTCTTACAATAAATTGTGGATATTTCAATTTGACACATTTCAAGTAATCTGTTAGAATTATCTTATTTCTTTTTACTGTTATTTCAGGTCGGTGCTTTTATTTTTGATAGATTGTAACCGGAAACGGAAAAAGGTCGAAGCTGAGAATAGTTAAGCGTCTGCACAGCATTAATGGGTCTGTTAGGTTAAGAAAATGTTTACTAATAAGTTAGTTAAGCACCTGGCTGATAAGGGGCACAATGTTTGTCAACATTTCGTTTTAATGTGGTGCATAATGAATAAACACTACACTTACCATGATGTCTCCAAACTCCTCATGGATGTTTTGTAAAATGTAATGTAGATCAGATAGATATTTACTTCTATAAATATCTACCATCACCCAGGAAGTGGTGGAAGTACCGTGGCAAAGCAAGTGTTGTACACAACATGCAGTTGATCTAAGAGAATATGAAGAAAAAGATCACAAAGGTGTCTTCCAGTGCGGCTCCTAATTGAAGACTCAAAGAATACCTTGTCGCCATGATGACTCGACACACTTAGAAAAGTCATACCACACCATTCCCGATTAAACTGCACGTTTTGGTATAGGATGTGTGGGGGTTTTCTCAAAAGTGTGGGTGGAGTTGTGGTGCAAAATTTTGGGTTGGCAGAAGAACAATACGATACAGAGAGAGACTCACAAGCCCCTCACTCAGGCATACACCTGTGGTTAACTGTCAAACAAACAACATGTTTTAAAGTTGTCATATTTCAACAGTAGATGATAGAGATCATTTTTGGTTTGTGAGCGTCACAAGGCTTTCAGCAGCGCCCAAATCTCATTTTGTAAAAAAGTGGGTGTGAATCGACTGAGAAATGATAGTTTTAATTCACCCTCGTCTCTATTTTTCCAAAACTCCAAATCAACAATTTTAACACGGGAGTCAATGGGAGCTGTGACCAGAACTCTCTGCGCTTTTAGGTGATTTTAAGATAAAACGCAAACCATATGAAAAACAACACACATGCTTAGACAACAACCGTAGCAACGTTTTGATGTACAAAATGTCTGCTTTAATTTTGTGCAAGAAAGAAGCAGCCCTCAAGTTGATCAAATGTGTGAGGCATACTGTCACCACGACAACCTCATGCTACCAAACATTGAAATATTAACATTTCAGCTTGGAATCATGTGTTTTTTCCCACATAAGAGATATGTCATCGGGAGGGTATCCGTGCGCCCATAAAAGGTCTCGATAAAAGCAAGGGTCATATTTATTCACTTTGTTTATTCCAAAAGCCCACACACCCTTAAGGGAAAAAGGCCTAAGTCCTGCTTCGGCCAGGCACATCCCCAGGTAAACATCATCCATAGGAAAAATGGGAATGGACTGAGACATGATGTATATGACCTTAGCTGTATAGTGAGACAGGAGGATGCTCCCACCACTACAATAAGTGGGGTATGAATTTGACTCTTGTACTTGAACAGGGACAAAATATTTGCTAAGTGGGTCTCTGATGGGTACATCACTCAGCTTCAAATAGCCGACAAAGAGATGTTTGCTTCCGTCATTGTCCTCCAGGCCTTGGAGATACTTCATCATGTTGTCTGTGTTGGCAAAAACATCATCATCACCATTAAGCAAGAAGCGAGCATTCGGACAGGTCTTCTCCATCCACTCCAGGAAGAGTATCTGCTTCACTGTGAGGTTCATGTGTGTGTCCACAAGGTCCCATTGGAGAATGTCATTGTACTCATGATGCTCCAGTTCAAGTAGTTTGTTCTGTCTCAATTTTTTCAAACCAGTGTAAGTTGTTCCTGTGATGAAGACCCTGCGAATCTTCTTACCATTGTGTAGCCTCTCTTTAGCCCAGGTTTTGCGAAGAACCTCTCTACGTTCGTAGTTTCCGGGGGAGGTCTTAATGACCAGAAGGAAGAAGACATCTGCAGATTTATCAGCTCCTCCACATTTGTCTGGAACGTCCAGTAGCATGGAGAAATGGCGACAGTGTCGATAGGACAGAAAGTCTTTAATTTGACTAGGAAAAGAGCTGAAACCTGTGATGTTCGCAGCAGATGTATTTTCTTGACATTTTGGTCTGGGGATGACTTGATGGCTCGGTTCTTTTTGTCTCATTTGACTGTCTTCCTCTGGTCCCTCATCATTATTGATGTGTATGTTTATGGGGCGATGATTCTCACAATTCCTCAAGTGAATGAGGAGCCTCACAGCAAGGACGACTGCCAGCCAGAAAATACCATGTCTGATTTTATTCATCCTTGAAACTCTGCAGAGAAAAAAAAAACTTTAATCAGCATATCTGTAGTGGCGCATTTCAAACGGCTCACTTCACCTCGGCACGGTTATGTCCACTACCATAATACCTGGTACCAGGTACTTTTTTAGTACCTGCCAAAGGCTTAAGACCAACAGTTGACATTAACTACATTAGAAGTTCACAAATCACACCGTAACAAGTAATCCTGCACCAACCACCCGAACCAACCCTAAACTAAACCTAACCCCACATTGGCTCCTACAAGTTTGAGTTAATTTTTTCATTTAAGCAGGGACAATACATATTAATGAACATATACATGTAAATATGCAAGATCATAGCCAAACGGCTAATTTCCATCTTTAGTCCCTTTAGTTAGCCTTCATGGAGTAGGAGGAATAATTACACAGAGAAAAAACACAATAGAACAGAAAATAAAAAAGAAAAGAAAGAACAATGAAGAGTTTAAAGCTCACATAGACATACATTAACTTCTTTTTATGGTCAAAAACCTCCTAGTTGCTGTAAACGAGCAAATAGAAATCTGTCTTTTTTCTTTTTCTCGTCAGCTGCGATATTTCAGACAAACATCTCACCCCCAGAAGACAGACTGTGTTGTGATTGGCCAGCCAGCGAGGGCTTTCCCAACTGTCTTGTGATTGGCCAATACCTGGAAGGGACGTAATCAGCACACCTGCTCTCAGAAGCGCAGCTCCCCCTCTGGAACGGTGGATGCACTGCTACTCATTATCAAAACATTGTTTTAACAATGTTTAAAAATAGCTTTGTCACAACTCCCCATATAATGACCAGCAGGTGGTGCAGTCCCTTTTACGCCTTTGACCCAGAGATGAATCCAGACTCAGAAAACCCTGTCGCTCGTGAAACACCACCACAACGTTATTCTTCTTCTGCGGTTCAATGTACGCAACCGGATGTGCCCTGACTAGTGCCCGGAGCAGGAGGATCCGCTGTTTATGAGATATGCTGTTTACATAACCAGAACAGCTTTTCTCAGAAATCTCGCTGAGCACGAGATTACAATACAACACAGTGTTGTCAGCAGTGGCTGAACTGTTTGTTTTCGAACAACGAGGTAATAGCGAAGATGCACACCAAAAACACAGCGTTAAGTACTTCTGTTCTATGGGAGCTTTAATAAAAAAATTTGCTTTAGCGAATCGAATTTCCTCCACTTTATTTCTAAGAGAAGTAAATCTCTGTCTATTATTCACTTCGAGGAACTTGAAAAAATATAATTGTCCAAGTCCACTGCTTTCCTATAAATATAGTTTGATTATTTATAAATAATTTAGTCCACATCAGGAAATCACAGGAAGTTAGCATCCGCTGCGTGAAAATAATCAAACTATTTATAAGAAAGCAGTAGACTTGGACAATGATCTAAGTTTTGTTGCAAAAAAACTCCACTGACTTGTTAAAACCAAAATGAACAGTTGAGCAAATTCAAATTCCGAGTTTCCAGTTGTCCTTGAACCCATCACACGTTACCTTATGTCTTCCTGTACAGATTTTCAAGCGCAAGCTACCAGCTATATTTTCATTCAGAATGTTCAGGAACTCAGAAAGTTTTCTTATACGATCGATCGCCCTCTGTACTGAGCTCGAGCCGGGACTGCCGCTCAGAAACATTCAGAAACGTTCAGAAACATACATGCGCTGTCTGTCAGTGTTGAACAGCATACTCTGATTGACCCTGTTTGAAGATCGTTAGATTCTAAGAGTTTATGTACCATCATTAAGTTGCATCCATCGCTATCAAGGGGGGACGGTCCTTGTCGCCACCGGAGAGATTAAATTAATTTTTGAGATAACTTTTCATCAGGAGATCCAGAATAAGCAAGGAGATGAACATGATACTTTATTCTCTCCTCCAACTCTTTTGAATGCATCACCTGCATGTGATATGTTGCCTTGCAGATTAGTTTACTTTTCCCAACGCAGCTGCTGACGACGTGTATTTTATTTTTTTTCCTTTATCGCCAGTGACCTGAATTCCCTTTGTTAACTGCTGTGTGTAAATGCCAGGGGGGGAGTTCTGATAATGTTATATTGTGTAGGTGTGTTATTAAGTGTTACTATGTGTATTTGTTCATAATGCTATCCGATACGAGCATGACATTTGGTATGAGAATAAGATAAGATAATTAATGCTGCCTGTAAGCCTCTTGTGTGGTGATATGTCCACGATCCCTTTCTGTAACCTTAGCTCTATGATTATGTTTATATTGAATGTATGCTTTTAATTTATTTTTGACATTTATTAATTTTATTTTATTTAAATTGGCAGCTGATTTTTGTAGCAGAGCATCTTACAATCCTTTTTAATCTCATGGTAAAAAAGATCCTTCTGTATGGAAATCAGCTTTTATTCTCCCTTTATTAAAAGGGAGTGATCCAGCACACACACAAATAATAATAGACCAATATTTACTTTGTCAGTGCTGTTCCCTGCTGAGTGAGCAAGTAAAGGGGTTTTTATATTCCAATGCTATCTTTTTGAAATATCAATCGGGCTTCAGAAAAAAAACAGTACCATCACAACTGGAATGAAGGTAGTAAATGACATTATTGTTGCACTTGACAAGAAGCAACAAAAGTGTTTGACATTGTAGACCACCGTAGGTCCCCTCTTGTTCATTATTTATGTCAGTGATCTGGGTCTAAATGTGTCGGATGCTAACATGAACTTTTATGCTGACAGACAGAGTTATTTACTGCTGTAGATCAACTCTTGTTCAGGCCATTGAATCCCTGCGGAAAGCCTTTGCTGCTGTCCAGCACTCATTACTTAACCTGATGATCATAATTAACTCCCTCTCTTTCAAATCACATGTGGAGAAACTCGGGAAGAAGGAGAGACTAAAATTATTGGGTTTTTATTTTCAAAACTAGTTGTGTTTTTCTTTTGTTGCAAAAAACAGATTGTCACTGCAACTTTTTTGTCAGGCCCACAGCAAAATAATTTGCACGCCAAAGAGGCTCTGGGTAATAATATTGTGGAACACTGCACTAAATATGAGCGAAAATAGCAGACAGCAGAAAAGGGCTACAAGGCTGTATAAACTATTTTAAATGTGACAAATACAACTCAAATAACTAAATGAATTACTACATATCAAACTTCGTACGGCAACACTTCTTCCAAAACACACTCCATACAGCTTGAATGAAAGCAGAGACTCCACGGAGTCTGAGGATATATGTCAAAGCACTCGACACCAAAGCACCTCAGAGATAAAAGCCAAAGAATAAAGTCAATAGAAATCCTTCGGCAAAACCACAGCTTTAAAATTGCCCTTACCGTTGATGCTTCTCCGTCAATAGTTGACAATGTGAACCTGAACTTCTCTGTCTGCAAAGCTGAAGCATTCTGAGAGAATTCTCTTCACTGCCACTGGATGGTTGTCAAACTGACCCCTTGTGGTGAAACAATGACAAAACATTTTGATGAAGTGATATTGCTTAATATCTTCAAGAAGATTCAATAGAAAGCTATAAATAACAGTTGTTGTTGAGACTGACTTGTAAACAATGGTGCCCTCAGCACCATGACCCAAGACCTCTTTGGGATGAAACTCAGACAACAATGGATTCTTCCTCTGCAAAGGGAGAATTTTACACAGTGAAGAACTGGTTTGTCACCAAAATGTCAAAAATTTGAACACAATCTCAATCTTTACCTCCATCTTCATGCTCATTGGTTGAAATGCCCACCTCTGACAGATAGATTGGAAGCGCGGGGGGTGATGTTCGAGGTGCTGCTATCTGAACATTCAGAGTGGGTGCGGGTGACGTGCAGGGGGAAATGGCTGCTGTCTCTGGAGAAGCTCCAGCATCTCCTCCATCTGTCTCTGAAACTCCTGATGCTGAAGCTGCTGCTGCTTGTGGACACTCTGTGGCAAGAGACGACCCTGGACAAAATTGGCTGGTTCATTCATTTCCTGGGGTCCGTTTCACAAAGTAGGTTTAGTGAAAACTCTGAGTCTGTTAACCCTGAAATGAGGGAAACTCTGAGTTTTCCGTTTCACAAAAGGAGGTTAGTCAAACCAGAGAAAGAGGAGTAACTCTAGCCTGTTTCACAGAGAGAGGTAACTTAAGCTCTCGGTCAGTTACCATGGTAACATGCTCTATGAACCTCAACAAACCTTGAGTTTCTCTCTGTCTCCGCCCTCTTTCAGACACACATGGTATTTGATTTCCTCATTCATTCAGTCAGCAGACGAGTTCTGCCTTTTGTTCTGCGTCTACATTAGAAGTTATATTAGGTGGCGACTATTTTCAATACCATGTCCTTTTGACTATGATCCCGTGGATGAAGGTGCAGCATTACTGCGCAGATAATTAAATATTCCTCGGGAGATGATTATCAGACCGCGCATAGATTTTCAGACACTTATCTTTTTGAGCGGTACCGTTTCACGTCACAGTCCATCATTTACATACACAACCTAATCTGTCCTTACATTTCCAACATTACCAACCAAAGTCATGCTCTCACATCCCAGCGTGTGTTTCATGTGTGTGAAAACATCATTATGTTGGGGATAAAACAACTGTCCAATCAAACAGCCACTTCATATTTACTTTATGTAAAACATGATCAAAATGAGGTAATCCCATGAGATTATACCGAGGTCTTACCTGTTTGAACAGTGTTTTTATGTTTTATATTAAACTGTTGTCAATTGCGCTTCTCCCCCGCGGGATTAAACCTAAATGGAATAAATGAACATAAATGAACTCCTCCTTGAACTGCCACCTTATCGTGGTGGGGGGGTTTGAGTATCCGTATGATCCTAGGAGCTATGTTGTCCGGGGCTTAATGCCCCTGGTAGGGTCTCCTATGGCAAACAGGTCCGAGGTGACGGATCAGACTAAGAGCAGTTCACTAACCCTTATGAAGCAAAAGAACAGGAAGACGTTAACGTCGCCCGGATTGGCGTCACTGGGGCCCCACCCTGGAGCCAGGCCCGGGAGTGGGGCTCGCAGGCGAGCGCCTGGTGGCCGGGTCTTTGCTCGCGGGACCCGGCCGGGCTCAGCCCGAACGAGCCACGTGGGCGCCTCTCCAAGTGGGCTCACCACCTGCATTGAGGGCCATAAGGGGTCGGTGCTGTGTGATTTGGGTGGCAGTCGTGGGCGGGGGCCCCGGCGGCCCAATCGCGGGACAACAACTCTAGCTATGGGGACATGCTAGAGTTGTTCCGGGCATGTGTTCCGGGCATGTCCCACCGGGAGGAGACCCAGAGGAAGACCCAGGACACGCTGGAGTGACTATGTCACTCGGCTGGCCTGGGAAAGTCTGGGCATCCCTTCTCAGACTGCTGCCCCCGCGACCCGGCCCCGGATAAGCGGAAGAAGATGGATGGATGGATGGATGGAATAAATGAATAGGCTACAACTCAAGCAGTTTCCCCCTGTGATATTATTGTGATTGTGCAAAGGACGACATTTAAACTTACGCATTGACCCAAGCATCTCCTCCATCTGTCTCTGAAACTCCTGATGCTGAAGCTGCTGCTGCTTGTGGACACTCTGTGGCAAGAGACGACCCTGGACAAAATTGGCTGGTTCAACAATGTTCTCCCTCTCTTTTGCTGCTGCGGTGTTACACTTTCTTCTAAAAACATGCTCAAACTCACCGTATGAGCGCATTAATATTTTCAACTCCAGTGGGTGAAGAACGTCGCCCTCCACTTCCCCGTTGTCATGGTGACTAGTCGAAACGGGGCTCCATTGAGGCTGTCTTTTTATACTTGTGGTGCACGCGCTTAACTCAAGGTGAAACTACTCCGGGTTGAACAAACTAACTCAAATCAGCTGTTGTGGAACCGAAAACTAGAAAAGAGTTTCCTTTCTCAGAGTAGATCAACTCAGAGTTCAGGGTTAGACTCAGAGTTTGTTGAACCTGCTTTGTGAAACGGACCCCTGGGTGGAGCACTGGAGATAAACAACAACATATAAATTTGTCTTTTTGTGACTCCATGGTGCAAATCAAACTAAACACTAAACCACTAAGAACATTCCAGAACTGAGAGCCTGATTTCACACATGCTTGACATCTTGTGTTTTAATCATATCATTGGTGTCTCAATTTATTTTCAGTTAAACAGCTGATGTAATGTCTGTTTTTATTCATTTACCTTTTTATATCATTATCATAATGCAGAAACATTTACTCATGGTTGGATCTGAACCTTCAGTTTCGGTTTAAGAAATTAAAACGCACCAGGATAAGGATGTACTTGATGCCTCTCCTATGGATTTCTTCCACCATCTCTGGGAGGTCACCAAATCGCCAGGGGTCAAAAGTGAAAATCCTTTGCTTGTCTGCGTAATCCAAACCATTCCACTGCACATCCTGATGGTGACAAAAGGAGACAATCTATTTAATCAAGAGTCCAATTACAGCTTCTATGATTGTTCTTGTCGTTGATACTGAATTCATAACACTAACACTTTAGGCCATAAGGTAATGATCTTGGAAAGTTGGCATTGTGCATGTGTTGTGCAACCTTGCCGGTTGTATTAGTGGTGGTGTAACCCCAGCGGCAAAGATGAAATCCCAGCGACCAATGTCCCACTTTTTTGGTTTTTGTTTTGTAATTTAATGTGATCTGACATGAAGGGACATGTCTTTTTTTGAAACAAACAAAGCAACATAGGTCCTCTCTGAAAATGCTGACAGTCAACCATTGTGATGAAACAAGCAAAGACTTTTTTACCATGTTGGTGGAGTGACATGGTTGCACAAGATGTGCTTGAACTGCACACTTTCAGCTTTAATTTGAGGGTATTTCCATCCAAATCAGGTGAACGTTGTAGGAATTACAACACTTTCTATATGGTAAGCTAATTTATGCTAGCTGTAAGCCTCTTGTGTGGTAATTATATCCGCGAGAAATGCGGATATTATGGAATTGGTCTTGCGCGTCCGCAGATTTTAGCCGTTAACGCGATAACTGGAAAGGCGTTTGAGATTAATTTTTTTTTTATGGGTCACGTACCCCCTGTAGATGATCCCTATGGATTTTGAGCTGTCATCCATTATTATTAATTAGTTAATTAGTTAATTAGTTAATTAGTTAATTAATTAATTAATGATATATAAACCATATTTTCGCCTGTATCTTCCAAAGTATTGCAGGTATTGGCTTCAAATTTTGCATGGGCATCACATACCACCTGAGAAGTATCCCTATCTTTGTAACTTTATTATTAATTAGCAAATTTATTTATTTATTATGCTAAAAACACATTTTCGGCTTTATCTTCCAGACTGATGGAGATATTGCCTTCAAATTTTATACAATGATTCATGTAACAACTATCTACAAGTACAATCATTATTACTTTGGCTATGATTGGTAATAGTTACATAATACGTTAACTGGTTAACTTATTAGTGAACACAGAAAAAATAGTTACGGCATTTTTTCTTTAATATTGAGCTCATTTGGACACATTGAGGATATCATGGGTTTATTTAGCACTTATTCATAATATTTATTACATTATAATTATTCTGTCCTTCCTTGGACTTTCAGTTTCATTTATTGTGGTTATCGCCATCTAGTGGTAAAGTTGAATATGTTCAATTGTCGATAAAGTTATGAGTTTGAAGCAGCCATTTTGAGGAACGTTGCACACAGTGAAGAGAGCTCCAGTCAATCTTCTTCCATCTTCGTTGGTTTGCTCATAAGGAAGCACAATCTGTGAGTTTATTTGTTTATATATTACTAGTGTGTAATATTTTGGTGTTATTGTATACATTTATTTACAGAATGATTAGTTTATTTGATGTTTTGAGAGTTGTTTATGTATGTATGCAGTCTTAACTGAGTGTGTATTTTGTATTGTTTACAGTTTTACACGGCTTCCATTAAAGTCACTGAAAGACAACTCTTGTCTCTGGTGCTCTATGGGAGAGTGTTTGAGTCGCTGCATATCTGTGTAGACGAACACACAGTGAGGGCAGCAGAGTAAAAGAAAAAATTACTTCACCACAAGAGCGTCTACGCTGGCTGGAAAACCACATCAACGCTGAGAGCAACATGTCGGTTACATCAAAACCCAGCAACCAAAGCGACTTGGAGGTCAGGTCAGAATGCAAAGCATTATCATCATCAGCAACTGGACACTCGCGGAAATCTGGTGGCAGTACACGTTCTAGTAGATCCAATGTCAGCGTCGCAGCAATGGATGCCCGTGCAAAAGCTGAAGCTGCACGCGTAAAAGCTACATATGCAAAACGACAATAGAGATGACAGTAGAAAAAGCCTGTGTGAATGCCACATTAAATGCTATGAAAGAGGAAGGTGAGGCGGAGGCTGCATTAGTAGCTGCAGAAGTGTTCGAAGCAGCCACAGGCCTAGAGAAGGAGAATGTAATGGCTTTGAAGGCCAGCACCATGGTCTTAAATCTAATGCTGGCCGCAACAAGAAGCCAGTGGAGATCACGGAGGAGGGGGGTCACATGGGAGAATTTGGGTAGATTGAAAACGAGGCGCACTGCAGCGTTCTGGATACGTTGCAACGGTTTAGTCGCAGAGGCAGGGAGTCCAGCCAATAGCGAGTTGCAGTAGTCGAGGCGGGAGATGACCAGGGATTGAACCAGGAGTTGCGTTGCTTCCTTTGTGAGGAGGGGCCGGATCCTTTGGATGTTGTAGAGGGCAAATCTGCAGGATCGGGCAACCGCGATGATGTTGGGGGTGCAGGAAAGTCCAGCATTACAGCTTGTATGATTGTTCTTGTTGTCGATACTGAACTCATAACACTAACACTAACTTCTTTCTGACACTAAGGCCATAAGGAAATTATCTTGTAAGAGTCATTTACCAATGAAAATTTGGCACTGTGCATGGCATTGAGAAGGAAACTCCATGTGCTAATCCATCAGCCTCCTGTACAATGTAGAATGGGTGGGAGCCATATAGGTTAGCATGAGCCTGCAAAGAAATACACCATCAACAACCGGGACTGATGAGTTCAGTTTTGTCACATGAAGTCAACGAGTTCTATGGAAAAGTGTCAATCTTGTAGTAAACTAATAAGTACTTTCACTTGACTCACTTCCTGAGCTGACTTTACCTGGACTAGCAGTTAGCTTGCGATTAGCTACCAAACAGCTCATTGTGGAGCTAAAATG
Source organism: Microchirus variegatus (assembly GCF_963457635.1). Lineage (NCBI taxonomy): Eukaryota > Metazoa > Chordata > Actinopteri > Pleuronectiformes > Soleidae > Microchirus > Microchirus variegatus. The sequence continues at coordinate 14,345,801 of NC_139811.1, forward strand.
TAACTCTTACATTGAATCCAGGTAAATAATTGTTTAGCTGGAGCAGTTACAGACAGGGCGTTTTGTCAAAAGGCTCAGAAAACGTCAATTTACGAAACAGAAAATAAGACGTTTGCAAAGGCGGAGCACGTCTGTGTAACATTTGAAAACAACACTAGCAAAGTACATGTACGGTAAGCATACTGGGACAAAACCGCTCAAAATTACTGCTGTGAGATTCCTGTCCCACTTCCCTCTCAGTCCTCTTTATTAGTTTAATGGCAGTTGGCCAGGAAGTGGAAGTAAATATGATGATCATCAAGGTATTCTTTGTCAGAGTCTTCAATTAGGAGCAGCACTGGAAGACACCTTTGTGGATCTTTTTCTTCATATTCTCTTAGATCAACTGCATGTTGCGTAACATCAGCAACTGAGTATGAAGGCTTCACAACTGCACATCTTAGTTCTTTCCTGTTCTGCCACAACACTTGTCTTGCCACGGTACTTCCACGATGTTAGATGTTTATAGAAATAACTGGGGTCTGATCTACGTTATATTTCAAAACATCCATGAGGAGTTTGGAGACATCGTGATAAGCATCTCGTTCTATTACCTCTCCAACATCCTTGTGCTCAGCCAGCCAAAAGTTCAACCATGTCACTCTACCACCACGGTAAAACTGGTGTTCAATATTTGCCTTCTCCTCTTTAATGAAGTCTTCGCTTGTGTCATCACAATGGTTGACTGTCAGTATTTCCAGAGAAGCCATATGTTCCTCTTTCTTTGTTTCAAGAAGACATGTCCCCTTCACAAAGACTGGCAAGTGTTTTTTGGCACAGGCTTTTACTGGTTGTATCATTTGCACAGTTACATTAATGTGACTCATTTTCATCCCAACACTGAAGTTGTTCACGGTTTGTGTTCCACATGACCCCTCTGCAAAACTTTGCCACTTCTGGAAGTTTGTTTCTGATTCACAGATGCAGATGATGTCTGTGTGGCCTTCCATGTCTGTGAAAAACTCTAAAAAGGTGTTCAAGAGAGGTTTCTCTACTGGTGATGTGAGAAGAAAAATCACCTGTAATGTCCCTTTTGGCAAGATTTGTTTACAAATCAAAGACACAAATTCCCTCAAAAGGGTAATTTGTGTCTTGATCCAAGTCATTTCATTTTTCTGTGAATTCTTTGATGCTCATGTCACTGGATTTGCTGTAGCTCTGCAGGGAATGCATGTTTGCAGCATGATGCTCAAGGTATTTGCTGCAAAGGCCTGATATCTTTGAGTCTGGGTCAAAATCAAACACAGAGAAAATCTTCATATTCAGCAGCCACTCAATGTGAGAAAGGTCATCAGGTTTGAATTTGTGTGTAATGAGTATGAACCATTTATCATTTTCAATGAATTTCTTCCCACTAGTTATCAGCATTGTGAGTTTCCTTCCAAGGTCTTGAGAGAATGGAGTACTGAAGACTAGCGTTTTCTCTGCCTCTTCTCTTCGAGCATCCCGTCCTTTACTCTGTGATAGAAATCACTTAAATCATTGTCACCCACTGGCTCTGTTTTAGAACCTACCCTTCGCAAATTGACCAAAAAACTGAGAAAACAAGCTTTTTGTGAAAAGAAGCATGCCCAGCAGATCAGTGACTTTGGGGCTAATATTTTTTTCTTTAGTGACACCTCAAACATCTGAACAACAAATACAACACTCAGAAAGGGCTTTTGATTGCAAAAACAATAATTTATTTACAAATATACAATATAATAAACTTTTTTTATGTATGTTTGTGTGCGTCTGTTCTCCACTCAGAAAGGGACGAACAATAACTTATTTACAAATATACAACATTATATGAACGTGTGTGTGTGTGTGTGTTCTCATGACTCTACACCATAGTTCTGCTTTAGGTGATACCCAGTAAAACAGTCTCCACAACAGGGGACACAACAGGACTTGCACTACATATTAGTCTCACTGCGCTTGCCCCTGCGTGCGCAGACCCTACACCTCCTTGCTGGGCGAGACTTCTTGCTGGTAGGCTGGAGGTGTTCAAGTATGTGCTTGCCCATGTTTCTGTCTAGCCTGCTAGCTAGGTCGGTTCTGTACGGGGCCCTAGAATTATGTCGACCTTCCTCCAAGTCCCCACCTCCCTCAGCCCCCAAACCTGCAACTTCCTCCTGCTCCTGCTCCTGCTCCTGCTCCTCACCCACAACTGGTCTTGCAGTCCAGGACCTGGCAACCCCACGCATGAACTCCAGGAGAGGTCTACACTGCCCTGGGTTTTTAGCCCTGTATAGGACATGTGTGTTAAACATGCACAGCTGGAAAAGATAGGCGACAAATTTTTTCGACCAGTTGAGTGACCTTCGAATGAAGGGGTAGTACGCAATGTTCTGGTCCAACTTATCCACCCCATTCATTGATAAGTTGTAATAGACGACACACTCCGGCTTGATTTGAGCAACCTTCGTTTTGTGCCCCTTCTGCCACACGTCAGGGGCGATCAAAGTGATCCGCCATCTCCCCTTTAGCCAAAGCTAAAAAAGTTAGCCCGTTCTCCTTCCCGATTCAGACGACAACCTCCGGGTCCGGTTCGCTAAATCCGTCAGATTCGTCCGATGAATTTATAACGGGTGCAACAGTCACATGCGCAAGCAATGCGGCCTCTCACCGCTATGTCCCGGTCGATCTTGGTGGGCGCACGCAATTGCAAGCATGCTCTTTGTCAGTTGAGAAACACTTTTCAATGTAGTCCAAAGCATCCACATACATGTCTTTGTCTTTTTTTGGGAGGCCAATTACCTCACCATGTACATATCCTGTATCCTCCTTGCTGTCCATTACACCGAAATGTATTGTGCCATTTGATCGGATATTCATACAACCAGTTCCAAATTTTAGAACCTCTTTGGCAAACAGCTTGGAGTCTTGTGCGATCCAATTCAGCAGCGACAGCAAAAGATTTGAATTCATGGCAGGGAGAGATCAAATCAAAAGCTCCCGATTCAGGTTGCAGAACTCTGTGCTTTACATATAGGAAATCAATGCCTTCTTGATCAAATGGCCGTGGTCTGCAGTCTTCCTTTGAAGTCAATATGTACTGTTGTTGGGAGGTTTGACTTTCTTCTAAAGCACACTCATCTCTAGCATGTACCTGTGCAGTGGGAACTTCACTTGAATTTGAATTGTTTTTCTGCTGCAACTCAGTTTTTTTCGTCCTGGTAGGCTTTGCATTCTGCTGAACCGTTTGCTGGGAATTAGTAGTATCCAGTATTTTGATTAAACTGCTGCCAGGGTCCCTGACACAGGGGTGGGCAGCAGCCGGCTAGTCGTCACACCCCTCTTCCATGCAGCTCTGTCCAGGGGGTTCACGCTGGTCAGGCCGCACACCTTCATGTCCTTCCTGACACACTCCATCCACGATTTCCTAGGTCTACTTTACTTTACTTCTTCTTCAAGGAACTTCTTTATGTATTGTTCTTTCACACCAAGTGTTTGTAGCCAGGTGCTTACTTGAGTTTCAGTCCAATTCTCAGGTGACTGCACAAGATTGTCAGCTGAATAATGAGGGGGAAAAAAGACATTGGTTTATTCATAAATGACAGAATAAGAGATTGTTCTCCACATTTAAAAATAGGGATGCACTGATTAATCGGCCAGTGACCGGACCCGGCCGATTTTCACGTGATTGGCTGCAATCGGCGACCGGCAGGTCAGACAGAAACATTCCGTTTTTAATAAGCTGGTCAAATGCACCCGCATCGCGCAGCAACACACGTAGGGCCCTATGATTTCCGTGTTAACGGAATCGCGGAATTGGCCAATAAAAACGGAATCTAATGTTAAACGCGGAATATCGCGGAAATTGACATAATGTGACTGAAATGCTGTCATCGTGAGGAGAAGGAACGTTTGTCTGGAGAAATGTTCCGGGGAACGCTCATTCGTGGCACCACCCGTGCATCTCCCCACAAACACTCACCCGGCCAGGGTCTCCCCCAGTGCGTGTTGCTATATACACTTTTTTTTTTCTAAACCGCGGAACAAATGCGCTGCGCACGCATGTAACCGGCGGGCGTCCCCTTGTCCAGGTGCCAATTGAAACCCAAGTCACACCATCAAATACGCCATTATTACGGTTATATTGTTATTGTCAATAAAGATGTTTTATTAAGGAATGCACCAATAATTCGGCGGCCGAAACACGGCGAGTAAACTGTGGAACATCGCCTGTTAAATGCTGAAAAGTCTCTGCGCAAAAGTGAAACTTATGAACTCCCTGTGACTTTCACTTCACAGCAGAGAACATTCTCTCTCTTTGAACAGTTAACTAAAGACATCAGCTCATCTGATGCATCTGTTATTCCCTTAATTGCAGAGTTGTAGGGGTAATATTGCGTGTAGAGAATTGATCCAGTCGGATATGGAGAAGCGCAGGAGAGGGAGAACAGTACAGCGCAGAGGCGGTGCTCAGAAATCCGTCTGCACCAGATGAGGGGGCACTACTTTTTTTATGTTAATTATTTTACTTTTAAATGTGACCAGCATTGCATGGCTTGTTTTAAGATTCACTGGCATTTACTTAATTAGGATTTAACTTAAGTCAAAACAATTGAACAATTGAGAAGTCAGTGGATTCAAGAAGAAAGTTGCATTTCAGTGGACATTTTATTCACTGACAAAAAGCACACATTATATGGTGGTAAAGTAAGTATAAAAGGTAAAAAAAACAGAATAAAAAAAAATAAAACGGAATTCTAAAAAATTAAAACGGAAAAAACGGAATTTGGAAAAAAATAAAACGGAATTTGGAAAAAAATAAAACGGATTTCATAGGGCCCTACACACGTGCACGTGGCTACACGCACATGTAGTAGAGTGTAGGGCTGGGCGGTATACCGGTTCACACCGAATACCATTATTTTCCCGTTATGATATGAATTTTTAATATACCGCCACACCGGTGTATTTGATTACACAACATCCGCGCAGCCGTGACGCTGCTGTCTGCTTTGCGAGTGGGCGCTCTGCATGTAAATGTTTCATTAATGTTTATATATTTGTTTCAATCACTGAATGAAGCCTGTCATATTTGGGACAAGAGTCAGGATTTTAAACCACTTGCACAAAACTTTTGATCAGCACTCAGCATTTGTTTGTTTGTTAAACCTGTGTGCGCAGAGAGCACGAGGGGCGGGAGAGAGAGAGCTCTGCGCTCTTGGTCATTAGTTCATTTACTTATTTGTGTGTAGGTAATATGTTGTGAAATATGTTTAAACTTAAAACTACACATACAGGTAGTGATTCGTTTATGTATTTTTAGTTGGATATTGGATGTGAACTGATTGAATTTCTATGTTAAAATGTTCTATTAAAGAGAAAAGATGCAAAAATATATATCTTTCTGTATGCTGTAAAGTGGTTTAAAAAATTTAAATCGAAATCGGCTAAAATCGGTATCGGCAGGTCAAACTTCTTGAAAAATCTGAAATTGGCCCCAAAGATGGCAATCGTTGCATATATTCAATAGAAGTGGATTATTTTATTTTAACAAGTGCATTTTCAAACAATAAAATATAATATTTTTGAATGATTAAATTGATATTTGTTGTGCTTCTTACAGTGTTGTTTGGAATATAATTCCATACCATTTGTGGTTTTGTTTCGTTGTTTTAAAATGCTTTACAAATACCAAAAGTACAGTTGTGGTCTGTAACAAATCACATCAATGAGCTTAAAGATGCTGACATGCTCCATGTATGAAATTCTTATGCTGCGTTGGTGGACCCAATCCTGTTGTTCATGAGCATATTATTTACAGTAAATGTTACCTTTTTTTTTTTTAAGACATCAGATCACATTAAATTACAACACAATAAAACTGACTTGACAATCCACTCACCCATGATTTCCTTTCTCCTTTCATCACATCAACAACACTGGTTTACTTGTCAACATCCACCTGTAAAAGAAAATGTTCAGTTATGTTCGTTACAGTATGTTGCATTCAGATGAATGTGATAATGGAACCGAATCTCAAAATGCATGATTGACATTTCAAAATAAAATGACAGATATTTAATTGTTTCCCTTTTTTGGTTCACACAGATACATTCCTTAATAAAATGTGTCTGAGGCAAATATAAATATCCACAACTTATTAAGGATCCCTACAAAACAAACTAAACAGTGCTCTCTGCTGGGCAAACTCAGTAATGGTGACACAATTTCTAAAAGCCTCAAACATACTGCATCTTCAACATTTCTGTACAGCATTATTCATCATTCAGTAATATACAGTAAAATCTAAAGCTGAAACAATTATTTGATTATTAAACTAATCGGTTTGAAGTTTTTTTCCTTATTAAAACAATATTCTGGAATGTTCTGGAATCATTTTCGTTTGTGGACAAAACAATACATTTGTGAGTGTAACGGGTGTGCATCGTCTTTTAAAGTTTCTCATCAGATTGAATGCGCATCTGTTAACCTCTTGTATATTCTGCGTTGTGTTCTGTTGTGCTGATTGAAGAAAGGACCCGGACCACGACTAGCTACTGGTTGCTCTTTTATTGATGACAGGATGGTCTGTACAAATCAACAGAAAGACACAAGGCTCTGTAATATGCAGTCTCCTCCACACAGCAAACGTGTCTCAAGCTCCTCCTCTCAGCTAGTCTGGCGCGAACTGCTCTACATACATTGCTGCTACAACTTTCAGCCTTAACAGCAAAAACACTTTTAAATAAAACATGTGAAAATGAATGAAATAAATCATAAAATACTCAATGCATTTGAAAACATGAATTCCTTTCACATCCTAATGCAACCAGTATAAACGCATGTAAACACTATGCCATAAATTATAATGAACATGACACACATACCTGTACAAATCAACAGAAAGACACAAGGCTCTGTAATATGCAGTCTCCTCCACACAGCAAACGTGTCTCAAGCTCCTGTTAGCAAATAAGCATACATAAAACCCTGTAGACTAGCACATGGAAACTTGTCTACTTTAAATCATGTAAAAACTCTGCTAACAAAGTTTATACATAGTGTGACACATTAACTACATATTCACAACCTAAAATGTACATTTATACATGCTTAAAACACAACTTGCATTATCTAAAACCCTAAGTAAATGTTGAAATGTGACGAGCAAAACAATACATTACCTCCTCTCAGCTAGTCTGGCGCGAACTGAGAGAAGCACTGACATGACGTCACAAGACCTGCGACCTCTTAAAGCGACAGTACAGGTATTAACACTATGGTCTGAATACAATACTCAGGTATACAAATAACAATAAAACACATCTTAAACAAATATTTATCCATATTCATCAGGATTTGGTGACATTTCAAACATGAAAATAAAGATATTATTTCAACCCGGTTACATGAGCAACATAATTTCCAGGTTTGACAAACAAGCATTCACCTCCCATTATGTTATTATGATATTTGACTACAGATGTGAAAGAAAGTCATAATTTTTTCATTTGTTCACTCCTGCGTGGCTTACATTTGGTTACATAGCCATTGTGGCAATTGTGGCAATGACAATACAATTATTATAAAGCAGTGCATTTGTAAGAAAAGAAAAAACAGGCCAAAAATAGCCAGGCAAAAAAAGGTGATTTTCTGAAGTGGTGCAACTGTATTCGTAAGTGATTAATGAACGTAAAGCCTTTTCCTTATTACCAACCTTGCAGAGTTAAAGTCGTTAAACTACTTTAGCGTGAGCGTGTGTGTGTGTGTTTGGGGGGGGGGCTAACTAACTTAGCTCGTTCTTACCTTCTTGCTGTCCTCCTGCAGCGTCTGGGGACGAGTCTCTGCTGCTCCTGCCCGATTAGGACGGCAACCTCTCATCTGACGAATCCGGGTCCGGTTCGCTAAATCCGTCAGATTCGTCCGATGAATTTATAACGGGTGCAACAGTCACACGGCGCGAGCAATGCGGCCTCTCACCGCTATGTCCCGGTCGATCTTGGTGGGCGCACGCAATTGCGAGCATGCTCTTTGTCAGTTGAGAAACACTTTTCAATGTAGTCCAAAGCATCCACATACATGTCTTTGTCTTCTATTGGGAGGCCAATTACCTCACCATGCACATATCCTGTATCCTCCTTGCTGTCCATTACACCGAAATGTATTGTGCCGTTTGATCGGATATTCATACAACCAGTTCCAAATTTTAGAACCTCTTTGGCAAACTTAGCTTGGAGTCTTGTGCGATCCAATTCAGCAGCGACAGCAAAAGATTTGAATTCATGGCAGGGAGAGATCAAATCAAAAGCTCCCGATTCAGGTTGCAGAACTCTGTGCTTTACATATAGGAAATCAATGCCTTCTTGATCAAATGGCCTCCTGGTCAGTCTGACGACAGCAACCTTTTCCGACGTCAATGGAGACAAGTCCAAAGTCTAGCGAACACCTTCTGGCAACGCTGGAAACGGGAGTATGCGAGTACTCTGCAAGAACGCCGCAAATGGAGAACCGAAAGACCAAACCTGCAGAAAGGAGATGTCGTTCTTCTGCGAGACAATCAGGCTAAAAGACACTACTGGCCTCTCGGACTGGTTACGCATACCTTTCCAAGCGATGATGGGAAGACAAGGAAGATCCAAGTGAAGATCGTCAAGGATGGTACAGCCAGGTTTTTTTCTACGACCTGTCTCAGAAGTCATTCTTCTTCTATCCACGTCTACTTCAGTGGCGATCTAGTAGTAATTTGATACATTTAGGTTTGCTTGTTTGTTTGACATCTTACAGATGCCAGGTGGGGAGTATTCTGCCCTTCCTTGGACTTTCAGTTTCATTTATTGTGGTTATCGCCATCTAGTGGTAAAGTTGAATGTGTTCAATTGTCGATAAAGTTATGAGTTTGAAGCAGCCATTTTTATGAACGTTGCACACAGTGAAGAGAGCTCCAGTCAATCTTCTTCCATCTTCGTTGGTTTGCTCATAAGGAAGCACAATCTGTGAGTTTATTTGTTTATATATTACTAGTGTGTAATATTTTGGTGTTATTGTATACATTTATTTACAGAATGATTAGTTTATTTGCTGTTTTGAGAGTTGTTTATGTATGTATGTAGTCTTAACGGAGTGTGTATTTTGTATTGTTTACAGTTTTACACGGCTTCCATTAAAGTCACTGAAAGACAACTCTTGTCTCTGGTGCTCTATGGGAGAGTGTTTGAGTCGCTGCATATCTGTGTAGACGAACACACAGTGAGGGCAGCAAAATAATATAAATGTATTAATCATCATATCAAATATAGTTAAGCCTCCATTTCTTTATGAATGCATCGAATTATAAGTTTGAACTTATTGTATGCTTTTTCATGAAATTTAATAAACAGTGTATGCTGTGTATGAAATTTGGACCCTTTGAAGATATGGCAGGTGTGGTTAGCATTTTAATATTCATAATATTTAACAAGGTATAATAGGTTAACTAGTTTTATTAAAAACTAGAGAGAAATTTATGAGTTCAGGTATTGTGTGTTCAATATCGATGTCACGATCTCACCTGCACCCACACCCAGTTTTTATTATTATTTTAGTGTTTTGGTTTGCTCTTCCTTCCTCTCTTTCTGCAGGGGGCGTGGCTGACCCACTTTCTCAAGACGCCGGTGATTGACTACACCTGCCCGGCTCCTCCTCACCTGCTCCAGATCAGCAATCAGGAAGGACTCTTCTGCGTCTCCTGTCTGCTGTCCACCTTTGCTAAAACCATAACAATCGAGTTTATATGGATACTTTGAACATGTATAAAGTGTAGTCAGCATTATATCATAATATTTAACAGTTATTTTGTTGAATTTATTAATAATTAATTAAAACAGTTAGTGGCAGGTGCGAGTGCGTATACTTTGGGTATATTGGAAAGTTGAGGATTGGACAAGTTCGCGGATATACCCCTTGCTGTCGGCCCCCGACAGCGTTTGGCTAGTTTGTTTAGGTTATTGTTACATTTGATAACTGAATACATTCACTTTCTGTAACCTTAGTTCTATGATTATGTTTTGTGCTAGTTGGACCCAAATCTTTGCTGGATGGTTGTCAAACTGACCCCTTGTGGTGAAACAATGACAAAACATTGTAATGAAGTGATATTGCTTAATATCTTCAAGGAGATTGAATAGAAAGCTATAAATAACAGTTGACTTTTTGACAGTTGTTTAGACTGACTTGTAAACAATGGTGCCCTCAGCACCATGACCCAAGACCTCTTTGGGATGAAAAGTAATGTTACGTACTCGGACAACAATGGATTCTTCCTCTGCAAACTGAAAATTTTACACAGTGAAGAACAGGTTTGACAATGACATGTCAAAATGTGACCGCAATCTCAATCTTTACCTCCATCTTCATGCTCATTGGCTGAAATGCCCAGCTCTGACACAGATTGGAGTGGTGCTGTTATCTGAACAGTCAGAGTGGGTGCGGGTGACGTCCAGGTAGTCACTGTCTTGTAACCCCAAGCTCACATCTGCAGGGGGAAATGGCTGCTGTCTCTGGGGAAGCTCCAGCATCTCCTCCATCTGTCACTGAAACTCCTGATGCTGAAGCTGCTGCTGCTTGTGGACACTCTGTGGCAAGAGATGACCTTGGACAAAATTGGCTGGTTCATTCATTTTCTGGATGGAGCATTGGAGATAAACAACAAAATATACATTTGTCTTTTTGTGACTCCATGGTGCAACGCAAACGAAATGCTAAACCACCAGGAACATTACAGAACTGACAGCCTGATTACACATACTTGACATCTTGTGTTTTAATCATATCTGATTTAAAATAACATGTTCAATGTGTGTCTGTACACACTCACAATCCACAATGACTGTGACCCATCACTGTCTGGTTTCTGTATTGGTGAAGTCAGGGAAGGCTGTAGGGCCAGGCCAAACCTGGAAAACCATACAAGAATGTGCAACCATACACAGCTCAACAGTTGAACACATGCTATACATATCTCACAAACAGGCGGAACAACATATATAAAAAAAAAGCGGTCTTACCTTTCCGATCAAAATGTGTCCTGCAACATTTTTGATGAACACGTCTCGTTTCAGGCCATCATTCAACGGAGGGTAAGTTCCATTGGGGATAGTGCTACTGATCCCTGGGTCCTGGGGCAGAAACCAGGAGAGCACAGCAGTCAGAAGCTGAGAGGCCTTTGCTGCCATCTACTGGACACACATTGTTTCATACACTGTAGTTTATTTTCAGTTAAACAGCTGATATAATATGTCTGTTTATATTCATTTACCTTATTATATTATTATCATAATGCAGAAACATTTAGTTTTTAATTCTTCCACCATCTCTGAGAGGTCACCAAATTCCCAGGGGTCAAAAGTGAAAATCCTTTGCTTGTCTGCGTAATCCTGATGGTGACAAAAAGAGACAATCTATTTACTGAAGAGTCCAATTACAGCTTGTATTGTTCGTGTTGTCGATACTGAACTCACAACACTAACACTAACTTCTTTCTGACACTAAGGCCATAAGGAAATTATCTTGTAAGAGTAATTTACCAATGAAAAGATGGCACTGTGCATGGCATTGAGAAGGAAACTCCATGTGCTAATCCATCAGCCTCCTGTACAATGTAGAATGGGTGGGAGCCATATAGGTTAGCATGAGCCTGCAAAGAAACACACCATCAACAACCGGGACTAATGAGTTCAGTTTCGTCACATGAAGTCAACGAATTCTATGGAAAAGTGTCAATCTTGTAGTAAACTAATAATAAGTACTTTCACTTGACTCACCTTCTGAGCTGACTTTACCTGGACTAGCAGTTAGCTTGCGATTAGCTACCAAACAGCTCAGTGTGGAGCTAAAATGTAACTCTTACATTGAATCCAGGTAAATAATTATTTAGCTGGAGCAGTTACAGACAGGGCGTTTTGTCAAAAGGCTCCGAAGACGTCAATTTACGAAACGGCAAATAAGACGTCTGCAAAGGCGGAGCACGTCTGTGTAACATTTGACAACAACACTAGCAAAGTACATGTACGGTAAGCATACTGGGACAAAACCGCTCAAAATTACTGCTGGCCCTCTCAGTCCTCTTTATTAGTTCAATGGCAGTTGGCCAGGAAGTAAAGGTAAAGTTTTTCAAAATTACAATATAGTAATAATCCCTAAAACCAATAAAAACCATGCACTTTATAAGTTTCATTTAGACATTGTGTTTAACAGCAATTTAATACAATCCTTCAGATATGGTTCAAATGTTTAAATATGGTTAGGTTAATAGGTTAAATATAAATACATAGGGGAAAATATTTAAATAAACAAAATGTTTAAAATGTCAGGAATATGATAGCAGCATGACCTGTCAATCATCAGTGTTCTTTACTGATATTGGAGTCATGTGCGGTGTCCCTGAAAACTGCTGTGTTGTTTTCCTCCGGGTGTTGTGTCTGACGTGGTTTTCTCAAAGCCCCGTCTTCTGTCAGTTACAAGTTTTCTGGTCATATACATCTGATTCACATCCAGGATTCGCGGGTATGGATTTCATTTGCACGTTCATTTGGTTTTGCTGCTTCTACAACAAGTGAAACATCGTCTTCGGCCTCCACGCTCCCAAGCAGCGACTCAGGCGTGCAAAGAAGTTGTAGGGTTTACCTTTTGACTGCAGTTGAGTGTGTTCATAAATTAAAGGTTAATTTAAGTTGCTTCTCCAGAAGCATGAGATAAGGTGACTTAAAAAGTCAAAGGCGACTTATAGGTACAATATATTACTTTGTTTTTTCCCTTAAAGAGACATTTTGTGTTTATTAACATTGCAAAACTATTTATATATAGCCTCATTTTTTTATTTTTGTGATACCAAAACAAACATATTATTTATGTACATTTTGTGAAAAAAAAGAAAGTATACCTGTGTTAGCATTTAAAAAGAGGACGAAAAGGGTTAAAATGCAAAGCTCAATTCTACTCACATTTGTTTTGTTTGAAGTCATCATTTTAAGCTAGATGCTAAAATATATATATTTAATACAGTTGTTAGCTATTTTAAGCGAACAACGAGGTGCTGTTAGCTTAAAAAACTAACAGCACCTCGTTGTTCGCTTAAAATAGCTAACAACACCAAATAAAGTTGAAAAAGGTTTAGAAGTTAAAAAGAACCCAGACACATTCTCATGGTACTACTACACAAGTAGACTTTATAGTGACATAGGTCAGGCGTTACACAGTTTTCATGAAATACACTCAGTATCAATACAAATAAATTGTTAATATATATATAAGAAAATGTGTTCTTCAGCTCTTAAAGGTGAAGTAAGTAGTTTATAGTGCCATCTAGAGGAGAGGCTGAAATTTACAACAAAGAACTGCTCCTCTGCTCACCCCCTCCCTTCCCTGAGCGCTACGGTATCCGCAGCCTGTCAAAAGTCGTCCTTGTTGTCTTTCTCCATGTCAGCAGATGAGGTTCGTGAGGTGAGGGAGAGGGCGAGCTACCGCGGCCGTAGCAGACGAGACTTCCGCTACAAGTAAAGCGACGCTTGATTTGTTCTCTCGCGTTTGTCCTTACAGGCTCCGGTAGAATCATGGCGTCTCGCTGCTAACAGTGGCAATGCAACCGCGGCCCGCGACCATGTTATTTTACATGACTTTTTGAAACACTACGAAAATGAAACAAAAACTATTATACAGCGACTAGACAATGCAGGAGCACATAATATGTATAAAAAAGTGGATTTTGGGTTATATAAACCCATAAATACTACACAGTGTCCCTTTAATACAGCTTTTGCTGAAACATATTTTCTCTGTTTACAAAATTCCCTTCGATTCGACATGGACTCCTTGAACACATCAATGACTTAGTGTGAGCTAATGTGCTAGGACACAAACAGGCCACATTAAAATTTCTATTGAACAAACAAACAAGATAAAATACTGTGTATTTACATTTACATCAATCCAAACTCCATCATGTCATGGATACAAATGTATATGAACATTCAGTGTGTAACTTTAAGACTTGTTCCATAAGGTTAATACAAAAAATGAAAAATGCATAAAATGTTATCAGTTATGTTACATCTTACAAAACAATGCGTTACTGATATCATACCATGTGCTTCAAAGTTTTCATTTACAGGCTGTATTGCAATTTTGATTGAATCACGATTCAATGTTCAGCCATAGTGGATACTAGGCCAGTGCTTCAACAATGACAGGTCCACTGTTCAAAGATGAACTATTCCTTTACAGTAATGTTGTAGGCAACAGGGCCCCTGAAGGTGAAACCAAGGTAGAATGTGATGTTTTCATTGCTGTGTGGCACTGAACGCATGTGAAGAGGCACTATGCTGAATTTCTTTTTCTGAGGGCCCTCGAGGTAAACCACTCCATCCTCAGTCCAACCAGAAACGCGTTTTAACATTTCAGCAACCTCAGGCTTTCCCCATTCTTCACCACTAAACCATTTCAGGCGTTTTTCAGAGATTGAGAACACCTTTGTGACACTGTGAACCTTTCTCTTGTGGACAAATTTATCCAATCCATTTCCATGACCCAGAAGAAAATGGGTGTAAAGCCTTCTCTTTCTTTGAGGAATGTCCTTCTTCCTGGTACAGTAGCCTTTTTCCATGTGCTCCACAGCTGACTGGACAATTTCATATTTGTTTTCTCTCTCATGGTCTGTATCCTTATCCTCTGGCCAGAATAGTAAGGTACGCAGGAACAGAGCACCTGGTAAACATTTCTTTTTATCAGCTGGGAACTGATGACAAAGGGCCTGTAGATCTTTAAAAGGAGCAACCTTTGAAGACTGTGGTGACAAGCAGTTGAGAGTAATGTGAGCCACAATGTAGTTCACAATATCCCTCTGTTCAAGATTTGCCTTTCGTGGACTGCTGGGGTAAAGAGAAACTATGGTCTCTAAAATATGCACGGCCTCCCTCTGGTCAGTTAGTTTGGACAAGATGGAAGTGATGTTACCCCCACCAAGTTGATAGATGATCATGCGTTTTTGTAAATGAGTGACATTGGTAGGGATTGATTGCCCTCGATGCAGAATTGCAGCAGCGGAAACTTCACTGAAGAACTTTCCATACTCGGAAGATCTTTTGATCAACCACTCCAGTGGATGGCTTATCTTCTCTTCAGGACTTTCAGGAATCTCTTCTTCATCTTCACCTACATCTGTCTGGAAGAAACTGAGGTCCTCTGAAATCCATTCCAAGGAATCATTCAATGTCTTGTGAAGCTTTTTCAAACGACAATGAAATGGGGCCCAGGCGTCTAAGATAATGTCTGGTATGTAATCTGTTAACAGATACTCTCTACACTTTGAATGGCCTTTAGCTACATTTGCAAACTCTTGTAATGAAAAGATCAATTTGAACAGGCTGATTCCAACTTCAACTTCAGCAAAATATCCTGAATCGTTTACACGTTCCGTGTCTGCATCAGCTGCTCTCTCACATTCTTGAAAACACTGCAGGGCATTCAGTGCAGTCTCCACAGCATCAGCTGTGTTTTGGGCTGTGATTGGAGCATTTTCAATGGCTTTCCATTTGGCTTGGAACCATTTTTTGTACACCTGTCCTTTTGTGTTAAGTATGTATGAGTTGTTGGGAAGCTGTTTAGCTGCAGTCTCCGCCCAGTATTTTGCCTCTTCAAACTTTTCATAAGTATACAGAAGACGAGCAAGTTGTTGTGCAATGTGTGGATCTTTATGAAAACGTTCAAAAGCTTCCTTGAGCAACTCAATTGCTTTGTCAGGGCTTCCCTCCTTTTCTCGCACATGTTCAATCAGAGGAGAGAATAAAGTATCATATTCATCTCCTTTGCTTATTCTGGATCTCCTCATGAAAAGTGCTCTCAAAAATGACCGATACTCTTCCTTTCCAAATCTGTGCTCAAAAAGCACATCGTCACAGAGCAATTTCATTGCCAAACTGCTGTGGGTCTGTTGGCTACCAAGGAGTTGTTGGAGGATTTCCTTTGCAACAAGTGGGTGAATTATTCTGATGGATTCAATGTAGGTCTTGTCATCTCTAAGATACAAGAAGACTAGTTTGGCCTGATCGCCAAGTGATCTTGCAAACTCTTGCTGTCGAAACCTTTCCATGTGCATTTGTAAGGTTAGCAAAGCTTCGCAGTGGGACTGAGAGATGAAAGAGTTAGAAACGTAAGTGTTCAGTAGTGCTACGTACTGGATGAGAAGAGTGACCGTAGACTGAAGATCAATGCCTTGAAGCAAATGTCTCACAAACTTTTGAACATAATCTTTATGAAATTCTTCACTCATCAAAACAAATGTCAGGATGAACTGAGGCTCATACTGTTCTTCAAGCAACTGTCGTTTTCCAGCAAACTTCTTCTTCTCTTCAGGAGACAGTTTGTGAGTGACAGATACATTCTGCAGTGCAGACTCTTTGCATCTACTCTCTGGATCATAGGATCGCCTACAGCTCAACAAAATGAAACATAGTGTTCCATACTGAATTCGCCTGCTTTTGATTGCAACCTCTAGCTCATTTCTGAGATCATCAAGGTATTCTTTGTCAGAGTCTTCAATTAGGAGCAGCACTGGAAGACACCTTTGTGGATCTTTTTCTTCATATTCTCTTAGATCAACTGCATGTTGTGCAACATCAGCAACTGAGTATGAAGGCTTCACAACTGCACATCTTAGTTCTTTCCTGTTCTGCCACAACACTTGTCTTGCCACGGTACTTCCACCACTTCCTGGGTGATGGTAGATGTTTATAGAAGTAACTGGGGTCTGATCCACGTTAGATTTCAAAACATCCATGAGGAGTTTGGAGACGTCGCGATAAGCATCTCGTTCTATTGTCTCTCCAACATACTTGTGCTCAGCCAGCCAAAAGTTCAACCATGTCACTCTACCACCACGGTAAAACTGGCGTTCAACATTTGCCTTCTCGTCATTAATGAAGTCTTCGCTTGTGTCATCACAATGGTTGACTGTCAGTATTTCCAGAGAAGCCATATGTTCCTCTTTCTTTGTCTCAAGAAGACATGTCCCCTTCACAAAGACTGGCAAGTGTTTTTTGGCACAGGCTTTTACTGGTTGTATCATTTGCATAGTTGCATTGATGTGACTCATTTTCATCCCAACAACACTGAAGTTGTTCACGGTTTGTGTTCCACATGACCCCTCTGCAAAACTTTGCCACTTCTGGAAGTTTGTTTCTGATTCACAGATGCAGATGATGTCTGTGTGGCCTTCCATGTCTGTGAAAAACTCATAAAAGGTGTGCAAGAGAGGTTTCTCTACTGGTGATGTGAGAAGAAAAATCACCTGTAATGTCCCTTTTGGCAAGATTTGTTGACAAATCATAGACACACATTTCCTCAAAAGGGTAATTTGTGTCTTGATCCAAGTCATTTCATCAGAAGGACTTTCATTTGCTTTAAAACCAGAACGGCCATTGCAGAAGATCCAGCTAGTTTGTTCAAACAGGTGCAATTTTTCTGTGAATTCTTTGATGCTCGTGTCACTGGATTTGCTGTAGCTCTGCAGGGAATGCATGTTTGCAGCATGATGCTCAAGGTATTTGCTGCAAAGGCCTGATATCTTTGAGTCTGGGTCAAAATCAAACACAGAGAAAATCTTCATATTCAGCAGCCACTCGATGTGAGAAAGGTCATCAGGTTTGAATTTGTTTGTAATGAATATGAACCATTTATCATTTTCAATGAATTTCTTCCCACTAGTTATCAGCATTGTGAGTTTCCTTCCAAGGTCTTGGCAGAGTGGAGTACTGAAGACTAGAGTTTTCTCTGCCTCTTCTCTTCGAGCATCCCGTTCTTTGACTCTCTGATAGAAATCACTTAAATCACTGTCACCCACTGGCTCTGTTTTAGAACCTACCCTTCGCAGAATTGCTTTTTTCTCATATTGTACTTTGTTTGTTTCCTCACTGAAGTTTGGCAGACGAACTTCATAAACCTTGCCCTTAACAATGTTGACTGAAGGCACAATGTCAACCTCTACCACATATTTTTTTGCTGTACTTTCTTGATCCATAACCTCAATGAACCTTGGTGGGCGCACACAATTGCGAGCATGCTCTTTGTCAGTTGAGAAACACTTTTCAATGTAGTCCAAAGCATCCACATACATGTCTTTGTCTTCTATTGGGAGGCCAATTACCTCACCATGCACATATCCTGTATCCTCCTTGCTGTCCATCACACCGAAATGTATTGTGCCATTTGATCGGATATTCATACAACCAGTTGCAAATTTTAGAACCTCTTTGGCAAACTTAGCTTGAAGTCTTGTGCGATCCAATTCAGCAGCGACAGCAAAAGATTTAAATTCATGGCAGGGAGAGATCAAATCAAAAGCTCCCGATTCAGGTTGCAGAACTCTGTGCTTTACATATAGGAAATCAATGCCTTCTTGATCAAATGGCCGTGGCTTGCAGTCTTCCTTTGAAGTCAATGTGCACTGTTGCTGGGCAGTTTGACTTTCTTCTAAGGCAGCATGTACCTGTCCAGAAGGAACTTCACTTGGAGCAAGACAATGAACTGATTTTGAATTGTTTTTCTGCTGCAACTCAGTTTTTTTCGTCCTGGTAGGCTTTGCATTCTGCTGAACTGTTTGCTGGGAATTGAGGAGCTCATTTCTTTTTTTGATGATCATAAGAGCAGGCCCTGATTTCATACCAATCTCTGTCCTCAAAAAGTCCTTATCAAGTAAAAGAAGGATTTTCCCATTTACTTCTTCTTCAAGGAACTTCTTTATGTATTGTTCTTTCACGCCAAGTGTTTGTAGCCAGGTGCTTACTTGAGTTTCAGTCCAATTCTCAGGTGACTGCACAAGATTGTCAGCTGAATAATGAGGGGGAAAAAAGACATTGGTTTATTCATAAATGATAGAATAAGAGATTGTTCTCCACATTTAAAAATAGGGATGCACTGATTAATCGGCCAGTGACCGGAACCGGCCGATTTTCACGTGATCGGCTGCAATTGGCGACCGGTAGGTCAGACAGAAATATTCAGTTTTTAATAAGCCGGTCAAATGCACCCGCACCGCGCAGCATCAGCAACACACGTGCAAGTGGCTACACGCACATGTAGTAGAGTGTAGGGCTGGGCGGTATACCGTTTCACACCGA
Source organism: Microchirus variegatus (assembly GCF_963457635.1). NCBI lineage: Eukaryota > Metazoa > Chordata > Actinopteri > Pleuronectiformes > Soleidae > Microchirus > Microchirus variegatus. Next base: position 14,364,925 of record NC_139811.1, read on the forward strand.
ATACCATTTTTTTCGTTATGATATGAATTTTTAATATACCGCCATACCGGTGTATTTGATTACACAACATCCGCGCAGCCGTGACGCTGCTGTCTGCTTTGCGAGTGGGCGCTCTGCATGTAAATGTTTCATTAATGTTTATATATTTGTTTCAATCACTGAATGAAGCCTGTCATATTTGGGACAAGAGTCAGGATTTTAAACCACTTGCACAAAACTTTTGATCAGCACTCAGCATTTGTTTGTTTGTTAAACCTGTGTGCGCAGAGAGCACGAGGGGCGGGAGAGAGAGAGAGAGAGAGAGAGCTCTGCGCTCTTGGTCATTAGTTCATTTACTTATTTGTGTGTAGGTAATATGTTGTGAAATATGTTTAAACTTAAACTACACATACAGGTAGTGATTCGTTTATGTATTTTTAGTTGGATATTGGATGTGAACTGATTGAATTTCTATGTTACAATGTTCTATTAAAGAGAAAAGATGCAAAAATATATATCTTTCTGTATGCTGTAAAGTGGTTTAAAAAATTGAAATCGAAATCGGCTAAAATCGGTATCGGCAGGTCAAACTTCTTGAAAAATCTGAAATTGGCCCCAAAAATGGCAATCGGTGCATCCCTATTTAAAAACATGTCTTTTATTTGCCAACAAACATATATTCAATAGAAGTCGATTCTTTTATTTTGACAAGTGTATTTTCAAACAATAAAATATAATATTTTTGAATGATTAAATTGATATTTGTTGTGCTTCTTACAGTGTTGTTTGGAATCTAATTCCATACCATTTGTGGTTTTGTTTAGTTGTTTTAAAATGCTTTACAAATACCAAAAGTACAGTTGTGGTCTGTAACAAATCACATCAATGAGCTTAAAGATGCTGACATGCTCCATGTATAAAATTCTTATGCTGCGTTGGTGGAGCCAATCCTGTGGTTCATGAGCATATTATTTACAGTAAATGTTACCTTTTTTTTTTAAAGACATCAGATCACATTAAATTACAACACAATAAAACTGACTTGACAATCCACTCACCCATGATTTCCTTTCTCCTTTCATCACATCAACAACACTGGTTTACTTGTCAACATCCACCTGTAAAAGAAAATGTTCAGTTATGTTTGTTACAGTATGTTGCATTCAGATGAATGTGATAATGGAACCGAATCTCAAAATGCATGATTGACATTTCAAAATAAAATGACAGATATTTAATTGTTTCCCTTTTTTGGTTCACACATACATTCCTTAATAAAATGTGTCTGAGGCAAATGTAAATATCCACAACTTATTAAGGATCCCTACAAAACAAACTAAACAGTGCTCTCTGCTGGGCAAACTCAGTAATGGTGACACAATTTCTAAAAGCCTCAAACATACTGCATCTTCAACATTTCTGTACAGCATTATTCATCATTCAGTAATATACAGTAAAATATAAAGTTGAAACAATTATTTGATTATTAAACTAATTGGTTTGAAGTTTTTTTCGTTATTAAAACAATATTCTGGAATGTTCTGGAATCATTTTCGTTTGTGGACAAAACAATACATTTGTGAACAACATAATTTCCAAGTTTGACAAACAAGCATTCACCTCCCATTATGTTATTATGATATTTGACTACAGATGTGAAAGAAAGTCATAATTTTTTCATTTGTTCACTCCTGCGTGGCTTACATTTGGTTACATAGCCATTGTGGCAATGACAATACAATTATTATAAAGCAGTGCATTTGTAAGAAAAGAAAAAACAGGCCAAAAATAGCCAGGCAAAAAAGGTGATTTTCTGAAGTGGTGCAACTGTATTCGTAACTGATTAATGAACGTAAAGCCTTTTCCTTATTACCAACCTTGCAGAGTTACAGTCGTTAAACTACTTTAACCCCCTCCCCCCCCTCCCCCTAGTAATAATGATAACAAAATACATACATGTATTGAGATGCAATCCTTAACACCATTTGGAACAGTCCACTCTTAATGAGTCATGAGCACAAAGGATTGATTGGCAGAGGAAAAGCAGTTTAGCAGTATTAACTGGAATCAAGCATAGTTAGCATAGTCAACTTTTAAGAACCGCACCCATACAGCACAGTGATGTTTTTTTTTAATGTTAGCCCAGGGTTTCTTTTTTTGGCTCTTAATTAAAGGGATAGTTCGGGATTTTGGGCATAAGACCTATTTTCCAACTCAGCCGGTGTGACGGAGACGTCTGGAGACGTTTTCTAGTCTTCTAGTTGCCGAGTTCGCTGGTGCTATGGTTAGCGCAAGTCAATGGTACAAGGTAGCATGAAATGAGAAACACTCGTACAGACTCCACAGTGCACCCGAGGCAAATCGATTGTAACGGCAGACTATCGATGTACATATCTGTGTTGATAGAATGTTTGAATTAAAACCAACCTTGCAATGTGAAGGATGTATGTCGCAGCAGCGCGTCATACTTCCTGGTAGGCTATAAAAGCGGCGGACTAATTCCGCTGCTGCTGAGAAAGTAGTCCCTCAAAAATTAATGCCATGCGACGTCTCCATCACACCGGCTGAGTTGGAAAAAATGTCTTATATCCAAAATTCCGAACTATGCTAGACGGTGAAATGCCCCCTTTTCTCCACAAGAGTCCAAAACGCCGTTTGACTCTAAGGACTGGTTTATTATTCAGCCCCACGCCAAAAATAACACGCACTCTTTTCTAACGTTTGGAGTGGTTCACTGAAGCTAAAACGTCGCTTTGGAACTAAAGTAGCATAAGTCATGAGTCATCCATATCCCCAATGTAGAGCGTTGTTGTTTGAAAACCGCGAGTTGGGCACAAAGTGAGTGTCGTTCTACGTTTTAAAAATAATTGTAGGAACAGCCAAACATCGCAAAATGATCAGGTCTTACCTCCGATAAATGTTAATGAAAGACAGCTTTGGTCCATTTTCCTGCTCTGGGTTGTGTTGAAGAAGTTTACTTCTGTACTGACGCATTTGACTTCTCTCAAAGAACAACGCCCTCAACCTGTAACTTTCGTTTATCAGGAAACACAACCCCGGGCGAGTCCAATAAGGTCCACGGGAGGGATGGACGGAACAATTTTATATAAATTGGCACATTTGTAAACTAAAAAAACATTGACATTATTAGATAGGCTACTAAACACATTGAGATATTAATTCAACATACAAACATGGTTACAGTATAAAAAAATAGAATTTATTGTGCAAGTCATCAATTCACTTTGAAACCCTTTTAACTTATTACACACAAGCTTTCTGCAACCTGACCACGGACTCACATATAACTACATAGAGACAGACATGATAAAATACATACACGTATTGAGATGCAATACATAACACCGTTTGGAACTGTTCACTCTTAATGAGTCAAAAGCAGTTTAGCAGCATTAACTGGAATCAAGCATATTTAGCATAGTCAACTTTTAAGAACCGCACCCATACAGCGCAGTGATGTTTAAAAAAAAAAAAAAAGGCACATCAGCCATATTAAATGATTTATCATTGATGATTCAAATTCTGACTCTTTCTGTACAAAAATATACATACAGTATCTGTGCAGTGAAAAGGTTCACTCAGAAATACAACATTGCACTATGTGACTACACACATGTTCAACAACATCAATCCAGCGTCAAGAAAATGTCCTCCGACACCCTCGTGGATATCGAACTTGCTTTGGACGGAGAGACTTGTCGTCGGTTCTTTTGGGGAAACACTTTAACCCAGATGAGGGGAAGGCACTTAAACCGCAGAGGTGCAGCTACTGCGCCTGGTCGTGGATCACAGGCACTGCAGGCCTGGTCCTCACAAGCAGAGCTCAGCAACTACACCACACACTGTATCCACTCTTCAAAAGGCAACGCTCCCGTCTGTGCTGGACTCCACTGATCCCAGTTCACACTGGATCATTGTTCAGTGTGAGGAGAGTTGGCAGTATGTGCATTTCAGACGGATTGGATTCCCTTTGCTTAAGAGAAGTAGAAAGCCATTCTGGTTCAAATGTTGAGTTCTCTGTTTGACTGTACAAGTCAGTCGCCACCGTCTGTACAGGCACGTGTGACGATACAGGCTCACCAGGTGATGTACTGGGCACTGATTCGACAGGTGTTGTGTGACAATCCTGCACTGGCTGTGACGAATGTGTAGGTTCCTGGGGAAGATGTTGGAGATGTGTGTGTTGTAGTGATGGGTCGGTCGCGAATGAAACGGCTCTTAGAGCCGGCTCTTTGAAGTGAACGACGGGAGCCGGCTCTTTCTTGGGAGCCTTGTTTTTTTTCTTTTTTTTCTTTTTTTTTCTTGTCACTCTCTCTCTCTCTCTCTCTCTCATTTTCTTACTATGGTAAAGGTATCTACTATACCTTTTCTAATGTGTTGATGTTGTCTCTTCTTTCTCTCTCCTGCTCTGTGCGTGTGTTACTGCTGCGAGTGTAACTACCGCCCCTCCCCCCGCTGCTCAGCGCTGCTCTCTCTCTCTCTCTCTCTCTCTCTCTCTCTCTCTCACTTTTTTTTCTCTTCGCACCGCACGTGATTGGTCAATATGCGTGTGTGCCTTGTATATGCGTGTGCCTTGTGTTTGCGCTGAGCAGCGGGGGGAGGGGCGGTAGTTACACTCGCAGCAGTAACACACGAACAGAGCAGGAGAGAGAAAGAAGAGACATCATCGACACATTAGTAAAGGTTTAGTAGATACCTTTACCATAGTAAGAAAATGAGTGACACCAGGAAAAGAAGCAAAAATCTGGAACCATTTCAATTTTGTTGACAACACAGTGGCAGAGTGTAGAGTCTGCAAGAAAAGAATATCCTACAGAGCCGGCTCCACAAACAACCTGCACAGCTGAGGCACTTGGTATTTCTTAATGCCAACCTCGACCTTAATTAAAGATCTGGGTGTTCATTTTTTTTCTTTTTATTTTGCATATTTTAATCTATATTTTATTATGTTGTGGTTTGCAGTGTTTTGTGTTGTTCCACTTTAAATTTGTTTAAAAGGAAAAAGTTGAAAATTGAAATAGTTAAAAGTTGAATTGTAAATAGTTGTTTTTTACATTTTCTGTGGAGTGTATAAATAAAAGCATATTTATATAATAAACACATATATCATATATAGCATATATATGAATAAAAAGCACGTTTTTTTACTTAGTAATTAATTTTGTGCATAATTTTATATTGTTGTTGATAAATTAATGAAAGCAATAAAACAACCTGAAGAGCCGTTTGGGAGCCGAAAGAGCCGGTTCTTTTTAGTGAGCCGAGCCGAAAGAGCCGGTTCTCTAAAAAGAGCCGGAATTCCCATCACTAGTGTGTTGGCAGGTGTTGAGCGCATGGTTCATTTTGTCTTTGTGGCCCCGTGTGTGTGTGCTGGGTCTGTATTTTGATTATTTATAAATAATTTAGTCCACATCAGGAAATCAGAGGAAGTTAGCATCCGCTGCGTGAAAAAAATCAAACTATTTATAAGAAAGCAGTAGACTTGGACAATGATCTAAGTTTTGTTGCAAAAAAGCTCCACTGACTTGTTAAAACCAAAATGAACAGATGAGCAAATTCAAATTCCGAGTTTCCAGTTGTCCTTGAACCCATCACACGTTATCTTATGTCTTCCTGTACAGATTTTCAAGCGCAAGCTACCAGCTATATTTTCATTCAGAATGTTCAGGAACTCAGAAAGTTTTCTTATACGATCGATCGCCCTCTGTACTGAGCTCGAGCCGGGACTGCCGCTCAGAAACATTCAGAAACATACATGCGCTGTCTGTCAGTGTTGAACAGCATACTCTGATTGACCCTGTTTGAAGATCGTTAGATTCTAAGAGTTTATGTACCATCATTAAGTTGCATCCATCGCTATCAAGGGGGGAGGGTCCTTGTCGCCACTGGAGAGATTAAATTAATTTTTGAGATAACTTTTCATCAGGAGATCCAGAATAAGCAAGGAGATGAACATGATACTTTATTCTCTCCTCCAACTCTCTTGAATGCATCACCTGCATGTGATATGTTGCCTTGCAGATTAGTTTACTTTTCCCAACGCAGCTGCTGCGGTTGTATTAGAGGTGGTGTAACCCCAGCGGCAAAGATGAAATCCCAGCGACCAATCTCCCACTTTTTTTGTTTTTGTTTTGTAGTTTAATGTGATCTGACATGAAGGGACATGTCTTTTTTTGAAACAAACAAAGCAACATAGGTCCTCTCTGGAAATGCTGACAGTCAACCATTGTGATGACACAAGCAAAGACTTTTTTACCATGTTGGTGGAGTGACATGGTTGCACAAGATGTGCTTGAACTGCACACTTTCAGCTTTAATTTGAGGGTATTTACATCCAAATCAGGTGAACGTTGTAGGAATTACAACACTTTCTATATGGTAAGCTAATTTATGCTAGCTGTAAGCCTCTTGTGTGGTAATTATATCCGCGAGAAATGCGAATATTATGGAATCGGTCTCGCGCGTCCGCAGATTTTACCCGTTAACGCGATAACTGGAAAGGCTTTTTTTTATGGGTCACATACCCCCTGTAGAAGATCCCTATTGATTTTGAGCTGTCTACCATTATTATTAATTAGTTAATTAATTAATTAATTAATTAATGATATAAAAACATATTTTCGCCTGTATCTTCCAAAGTATTGCAGGTATTGGCTTCAAATTTTGCATGGGCATCACATACCACCTGAGAATTATCCCTATCTTTGTAGCTTTATTATTAATTAGCAAATTAATTAATTTATTATGCTAAAAACACATTTTCGGCTTTATCTTCCAGACTGATGGAGATATTGCCTTCAAATTTTGTACAATGATTCATGTAACAACTATCTACAAGTACAATCATTATTACTTTTTCTATGATTGGTAATAGTTACATAATACGTTAACTGGTTAACTTATTAGTGAACACAGAAAAAATAGTTAAGGCATTTCTTCTTTATTATTGAGCTCATTTGGACACATTGAGGATATCATGGGTTTATTTAGCACTTATTCATAATATTTATTACATTATAATATCAATTTATTAATCATCATATAAAATATAGTTAAGCCTCCATTTCTTCATTAATGCATCGAATGGAAAGTTTGAACATATTGTATGCTTTTTCATGAAATTTAATAAACAGTGTGTATGCTTTTTCATGAAATTTAATAAACATAGTGTATGCTTTTTCATGAAATTTGGACACTTTGAAGATATGGCAGGTGTGGTTAGCATTTTAATATTCATAATATTTAACATATTAAATATATAATAGGTTAACTAGTTTTATTAAAAACTAGAGAGAAATTTATGAGTTCAGGTTTTGTGTGTTCAATATCGAGTTTATATGGATACTTTGAACATGTAAAGTGTAGTCAGCATTATATCATAATATTTAACAGTTATTTTGTTGAACTTATTAATAATTAATTAAAACAGTTAGTGGCAGGTACGAGTGCGTATACTTTGGGTATATTGGAAAGTTGAGGATTGGACAAGTTCGCGGATATACCCTTTGCTGTCGGCCCCCGACAGCGTAGGCTAGTTTGTTTAGGTTATTGTTACATTTGATAACTGAATACATTCACTTTCTGTAACCTTAGTTCTATGATTATGATTTGTGCTAGTTGGACCCAAATCTTTGCTGGATGGTTGTCAAACTGACCCCTTGTGGTGAAACAATGACAAAACATTGTAATGAAGTGATATTGCTTAAATCTTCAAGGAGATTGAATAGAAAGCTATAAATAACAGTTGACTTTTTGACAGTTGTTTAGACTTACTTGTAAACAATGGTGCCCTCAGCACCATGACCCAAGACCTCTTTGGGATGAAAAGTAATGTTACGTACTCGGACAACAATGGATTCTTCCTCTGCAAACTGAAAATTTTACATGGTGAAGAACAGGTTTGACAATGACATGTCAAAATGTGACCGCAATCTCAAACTTTACCTTCATCTTCATGCTCATTGGCTGAAATGCCCAGCTCTGACACAGATAGATTGGAGTGGTGCTGTTATCTGAACAGTTAGAGTGGGTGCAGGTGACGTCCAGGTAGTCACTGTCTTGTAACCCCAAGCTCACGTCTGCAGGGGGAATGTGCAACCATACACAGGTCAACAGTTGAACACATGCTATACATATCACACAAACAGGCGGAACAACATATAAAAAAAGCGGTCTTACCTTTCCGATCAAAATGTGTCCTGCAACATTTTTGATGAACACGTGTCGTTTCAGGCCATCATCCAACGGAGGGTAAGTTCCAGTGGGGATAGTGCTACTGATCCCTGGGTCCTGGGGCAGAAACCAGGAGAGCACAGCAGTCAGAAGCTGAGACGCCTTTGCTGCCATCTACTGGACACACATTGTTGCATACACTGTAGTTTATTTTCAGTTAAACAGCTGATATAATATATGTCTGTTTTTATTCATTTACCTTTTTATATTATTATCATAATGAGAAACATTTACTCATGGTTGGATCTGAACCTTCAGGTTGAGGTCTAAGAAATTAAAACGCACCAGAATAAGGATGTACTTCATGCCTCTCCTATGAAATTCTTCCACCATCTCTGAGAGGTCACCAAATTCCCAGGGGTCAAAAGTGAAAATCCTTTGCTTGTCTGCGTAATCCTGATGGTGACAAAAAGAGACAATCTATTTACTAAGCTTGTATGATTGTTCTTGTTGTCGATACTGAACTCATAACACTAACACTAACACAAACTTCTTTCTGACACTAAGGTCATAAGGAAATTATCTTGTAAGAGTCATTTACCAATGAAAATTTGGCACTGTGCATGGCATTGAGAAGGAAACTCCATGTGCTAATCCATCAGCCTCCTGTACAATGTAGAATGGGTGGGAGCCATATAGGTTAGCATGAGCCTGCAAAGAAACACACCATCAACAACCGGGACTGATGAGTTCAGTTTTGTCACATGAAGTCAACGAATTCTATGGAAAAGTGTCAATCTTATGGTAAACTAATAATAAGTACTTTCACTTGACTCACTTCCTGAGCTGACTTTACCTGGACTAGCAGTTAGCTTGCGATTAGCTACCAAACAGCTCAGTGTGGAGCTAAAATGTAACTCTTACATTGAATCCAGGTAAATAATTATTTAGCTGGAGCAGTGACAGACAGGGCGTTTTGTCAAAAGGCTCCGAAGACGTCAATTTACGAAACGGCAAATAAGACGTCTGCAAAGGCGGAGCACGTCTGTGTAACATTTGACAACAACACTAGCAAAGTACATGTACGGTAAGCATACTGGGACAAAACCGCTCAAAATTACTGCTGGCCCTCTCAGTCCTCTTTATTAGTTCAATGGCAGTTGGCCAGGAAGTAAAGGTAAAGTTTTTCAAAATTACAATATAGTAATAATCCCTAAAACCGATAAAAACCATGCACTTTATAAGTTTCATTTAGACATTGTGTTTAACAGCAATTTAATACAATCCTTCAGATATGGTTCAAATGTTTAAATATGGTTAGGTTAATAGGTTAAATATAAATACATAGGGGAAAATATTTAAATAAACAAAATGTTTAAAATGTCAGGAATATGATAGCAGCATGACCTGTCAATCATCAGTGTTCTTTACTGATATTGAAGTCATGTGCGGTGTCCCTGAAAACTCAAGACGAATGCAGATGCCACAATGGAAGTCAGCAGTTGTGTATTATTATTATTTTTATCAGTACGTCCTGGTTTAGTCTCCTTTGGACCACACAGAGAGCCTGCTGGTGTCATAGGTGTTATAGACTTACTACTGCTGCTGCTGCTGTGTTGTTTTCCTCCGGGTGTTGTGTCTGACGTGGTTTTCTCAAAGCGCCGTCTTCGGTCAGTTACAAGTTTTCTGGTCATATACATCTGATTCACATCCAGGATTCGCGGGTATGGATTTCATTTGCACGTTCATTTTGTTTTGCTGCTTCTACAACAAGTGAAACATCGTCTTCGGCCTCCACGCTCCCAAGCAGCGACTCAGGCGTGCAAGGAGTTGTAGGGTTTACCTTTTGACTGCAGTTGAGTGTGTGTTCATAAATTAAAGGTTCATTTAAGTTGCTTCTCCAGAAGCATGAGATAAGGTGACTTAAAAAGTCAAAGGCGACTTAAAGGTACAATATATTACTTTGTTTTTTCCCTTAAAGAGACATTTTGTGTTTATTAACATTGCAAAACTATTTATATATAGCCTCATTTTTTAAATTTTTGTGATACCAAAACAAACATATTATTATTTATGTACATTTTGTGAAAAAAAAGAAAGTATACCTGTGTTAGCATTTAAAAAGAGGACAAAAAGGGTTAAAATGTAAAGCTCAATACTACTCACATTTGTTTTGTTTGAAGTCATCATTTTAAGCTAGATGCTGTTAGTTTTTTAAGCTAACAGCACCTCGTTGTTAGCTTAAAATAGCTAACAACACCAAATAAAGTTGAAAAAGGTTAATAAGTTAAAAAGAACCCAGACACATTCTCATGGTACTACTACGCAAGTAGACTTTATAGTGACATAGGTCAGGCGTTACACAGTTTTCATGAAATACACTCAGTATCAATACAAATAAATGTGTTCTTCAGCTCTTAATACAGCTTTTGCTGAAACATATTTTCTTTGTTTACAAAATTCCCTTCAATTATACATGGAATCCTTGAACACATCAATGACTTAGTGTGAGCTTATGTGCTCGGACACAAACAGGACACATTAAAGTTTCTATTGAACAAACAAACAAGATAAAATACTGTGTAAAATACTGTGTATTTACATTTACACCAATCCATCATGTAATAGATACAAATGTATATGAACATTCTGTGTGTAATTTTTTTTTTTTTATCAAAATGAGCTATAGACACATTATGACCAAATAAAATGATCTTTTATCAGTAGGAAAAAAATCTTAGAGGCGCTTTCTTTACAGAAACTCTGTAAAACAGTTTGTGTCCTCTTATAAAAAGTGCAACTTACATGGTCATCTTAAACAACAAAATACATGAAACATATCTCCTTTCTTTAGAAACACTCTCACAAGTAAAGGCCACATTATACTTCTCCGACTGCGTAATGCGTTATCCGACTGTGTAACCATGGAGACCTTCATACTTCTCCGTCGTGGTGACGGATACGGACTGCAACAGCAGTCTCTTGCAATATTTACATGCTGTTTTGGTTTTGTCTGTCCATTTCTCACCGGCTGTATTTGTGTATAGGAATCCTAAATGCCGCCACACAGGTGATTTTAAACAGCTTGGTGCATCCTCTTTCTCAAAGTTGTTGCCTACCGTCGCCATGTATTCCCTCGTTCTGTGCGCCGTACCTACGTAGTGACGTAAGTCACAAACCAGGGACTTTTTTTAAGATAACGTAACCTGTTTCTAAATCATCGAATCGTCACGCATTTGTACCGATTTTAATCGTGTCACGATGCATCGTTACATCACTAACCATGTGCTTCAAAGTTTTCATTTACAGGCTGTATTACAATTTTGATTGAATCACGATTCAATGTTCAGCCATAGTGGATACTAAGCCAGTGCTTTAACAATGACAGGTCCACTGTTCAAAGATGAACTATTCCTTTACAGTAATGTTGTAGGCAACAGGGCCCCTGAAGGTGAAACCAAGGTAGAATGTGATGTTTTCATTGCTGTGTGGCACTGAACGCATGTGAAGAGGCACTATGCTGAATTTCTTTTTCTGAGGGCCCTCGAGGTAAACCACTCCATCTTCAGTCCAACCAGAAACACGTTTTAACATTTCAGCAACCTCAGGCTTCCCCCATGCTTCACCACTAAACCATTTCAAGCGTTTTTCAGAGACAGATAACACCTTTGTGACACTGTAGAACTTCCTCTTGTGGACAAATTTATCCAATCCATTTCCATGACCCAGAAGAAAATGGGTGTAAAGCCTTCTCTTTCTTTGAGGAATGTCCTTCTTCCTGGTACAGTAGCCTTTTTCCATGTGCTCCACAGCTGACTGGACAATTTCATATTTGTTTTCTCTCTCAAGGTCTGTATCCTTATCCTCTGGCCAGAAGAGTAAGCTAAGCAGGAACAGAGCACCTGGTAAACATTTCTTATCAGCTGGGAACTGATGACAAAGGGCCTGTAGATCTTTAAAAGGAGCAACCTTTGAAGACTGTGGTGACAAGCAGTTGAGGGTAATGTGAGCCACAATGTAGTTCACAATATCCCTCTGTTCAAGTTTTGCCTTTCGTGGACTGCTGGGGTAAAGAGAAACTATGGTTTCTAAAAGACACACGGCCTCCCTCTGGTCAGTTAGTTTGGACAAGATGGAAGTTGTGTTACCCCCACCAAGTTGATAGATGATCATGCGTTTTTGTAAAGGACTGAGATCGGTAGGGATTGATTGTCCTGGTTGCAGAATTGCAGCAGAGGAAACTTCACTGAAGTACTTGCCATACTCGAAAGATCTTTTGGTCAACCACTTCAGTGGTTGGCTTCTCTTCTCTTCAGAACTTTCAGGAATCTCTTCTTCATCTTCACCTACATCTGTCTGGAAGAAACTGAGGTCCTCTGAAATCCATTCCAAGGAATCAATCAATGTCTTGTGAAGCTTTTTCAAACGACCATGAAATGGTTCCCAGGCGTCTAAGATATTTTCTGGTATGTAATCTGTTAACAGATACTCTCTACACCTTGAATGGCCTTTAGCTCCTTTTCCAAACTCTTGTAATGAAAAGATCAATTTGAACAGGCTGATTCCAACTTCAACTTCAGCAAAATATCCTGAATTGTTTACATTCTCCATGTCTGCATCAGCTGCTCTCTCACATTCTTGAAAACACTGCAGGGCATTCAGTGCAGTCTCCACAGCATCAGCTGTGTTTTGGGCTGTGATTGGTGCACAGCCATGTTCAATGGCTTTCCACTTGGCTTGGAACCATTTTCTGTACACCTGTCCTTTTGTGTCAAGTATGTACGAGTTGTTGGGAAGCTGTTTAGCTGCAGTCTCCGCCCAGTATTTTGCCTCTTCAAACTTTTCATAAGTATAAAAAAGACGAGCAAGTTGTTGGGCAATGTGTGGATCTTTATGAAAACGTTCAAAAGCTTCCTTGAGCAACTCTATTGCTTTGTCAGGGCTTCCCTCCTTTTCTCGCACATGTTCAATCAGAGGAGAGAATAAAGTATCATATTCATCTCCTTTGCTTATTCTGGATCTCCTGATGAAAAGTGCTCTCAAAAATGACCGATACTCTTCCTTTCCAAATCTGTGCTCAAAAAGCACATTGTCACAGAGCAATTTCTTTGCCAAACTGCTGTGGGTCTGTTGGCTACCAAGAAGTTGTTGGAGGATTTCCTTTGCAACAAGTGGGTGAATTATTCTGATGGATTCAATGTAGGTCTTGTCATCTTTAAGATGCAAGAAGACTAGTTTGGCCTGATCGCTGAGTGATCTTGCAAACTCTTGCCGTCGAAACCTTTCCATGTGCATTTGTAAGGTTAGCAAAGCTTCGCAGTGGGACTGAGAGATGAAAGAGTTATACACATAAGTGTTCAGCAGTGCTACGTACTGGATGAGAAGAGTGACAGTAGACTGAAGGTCAATGCCTTGAAGCAAATGTCTCACAAACTTTTGCACATAATCATTATCAAATTCTTCACTCATCAAAACAAATGTCAGGATGAACTCGGGCTCATACTGTTCTTCAAGCAACTGTCGTTTTCCAGCAAACTTCTTCTTCTCTTCAGGAGACAGTTTGTGAGTGACAGATACATTCTGCAGTGCAGACTCTTTGCATCTACTCTCTGGATCATGGGATCGCCTACAGCTCAACAAAATGAAACACAGTGTTTCATACTGGATTCGTCTGCTTTTGATTGCAACCTGTAGCTCATATTTGAGATCATCAAGGTATCCTTTTTCAGAGTCTTCAATTAGGAGCAGCACTGGAAGACACCTTTGTGGATCTTTTTCTTCATATTCTCTTAGATCAACTGCATGTTGCGTAACATCAGCAACTGAGTATGAAGGCTTCACAACTGCACATCTTAGTTCTTTCCTGTTCTGCCACAACACTTGTCTTGCCACGGTACTTCCACCACTTCCTGGGTGATGGTAGATGTTTATAGAAGTAACTGGGGTCTGATCCACGTTATATTTCAAAACATCCATGAGGAGTTTGGAGACATCGTGATAAGCATCTCGTTCTATTACCTCTCCAACATCCTTGTGCTCAGCCAGCCAAAAGTTCAACCATGTCACTCTACCACCACGGTAAAACTGGTGTTCAATATTTGCCTTCTCCTCTTTAATGAAGTCTTCGCTTGTGTCATCACAATGGTTGACTGTCAGTATTTCCAGAGAAGCCATATGTTCCTCTTTCTTTGTCTCAAGAAGACATGTCCCCTTCACAAAGACTGGCAAGTGTTTTTTGGCACAGGCTTTTACTGGTTGTATCATTTGCATAGTTGCATTGATGTGACTCATTTTCATCCCAACAACACTGAAGTTGTTCACGGTTTGTGTTCCACATGACCCCTCTGCAAAACTTTGCCACTTCTGGAAGTTTGTTTCCGATTCACAGATGCAGATGATGTCTGTGTGGCCTTCCATGTCTGTGAAAAACTCATAAAAGGTGTGCAAGAGAGGTTTCTCTACTGGTGATGTGAGAAGAAAAATCACCTGTACTGTGCCTTTTGGCAAGATTTGTTTACAAATCAAAGACACACATTCCCTCAAAAGGGTAATTTGTGTCTTGATCCAAGTCATTTCATCAGAAGGACTTTCATTTGCTTTAAAGTCAGAACGGCCGTTGCAGAAGATCCAGCTAGTTTGTTCAAACAGGTGCAATTTTTCTGTGAATTCTTTGATGCTCATGTCACTGGATTTGCTGTAGCTCTGCAGGGAATGCATGTTTGCAGCATGATGCTCAAGGTATTTGCTGCAAAGGCCTGATATCTTTGAGTCTGGGTCAAAATCAAACACAGAGAAAATCTTCATATTAAGCAGCCACTCGATTTGAGAAAGGTCATCAGGTTTGAATTTGTTTGTAATGAATATGAACCATTTATCATTTTCAATGAATTTCTTCCCACTAGTTATCAGCATTGTGAGTTTCCTTCCAAGGTCTTGGCAGAATGGGGTACTGAAGACTAGAGTTTTCTCTGCCTCTTCTCTTCGAGCATCCCGTTCTTTGACTCTCTGATAGAAATCACTTAAATCACTGTCACTCACTGGCTCTGTTTTAGAACCTACCCTTCGCAGAATTGCTTTTTTCTCATATTGTACTTTGTTTGTTTCCTCATTGAATTTTGGCAGACGAACTTCATAAACCTTGCCCTTAACAATGTTGACTGAAGGTACAATGTCAACCTCTACCACATATTTTTTTGCTGAACTTTCTCGATCCATAACCTCAATGAACCTTGGTGGGCGCACACAATGGCGAGCATGCTCTTTGTCAGTTGAGAAACACTTTTCAATGTAGTCCAAAGCATCCACATACATGTCTTTGTCTTTTATTGGGATGCCAATTACCTCACCATGCACATATCCTGTATCCTCCTTGCTGTCCATCACACCGAAATGTATTGTGCCGTTTGATCGGATATTCATACAACCAGTTGCAAATTTTAGAACCTCATAGGCAAACTTAGCTTGGAGTCTTGTGCGATCCAATTCAGCAGCGACAGCAAAAGATTTGAATTCATGACAGGGAGAGATCAAATCAAAAGCTCCCGATTCAGGTTGCAGAACTCTGTGCTTTACATATAGGAAATCAATGCCTTCTTGATCAAATGGCCGTGGTCTGCAGTCTTCCTTTGAAGTCAATATGCACTGTTGTTGGGTAGTTTGACTTTCTTCTAAGGCAGCATGTACCTGTCCAGAAGGAACTTCACTTGAAGCAAGACAATGAACTGATTTTGAATTGTTTTTCTGCTGCAACTCAGTTTTTTTCGTACTGGTAGGCTTTGCATTCTGCTGATTGTTTTGCTTGGAACTGAGGAGCTCATTTCTTTTTTTGATAATCATATGAGTAGGCCCTAATTTCATCCCAATCTTTGTCATCAAAAAGTCTTCATCAAGTGTAAGAAGGATTTGTCCATTTACTTCTTCTTCAAAGAGCTTCTTTATGTATTGTTCTTTCACACCAAGTGTTTGTAGCCAGGTGCTTACTTGAGTTTCAGTCCAATTCTCAGGTGACTGCACAAGATTGTCAGCTGAATAATGAGGGGGAAAAAAGACATTGGTTTATTCATAAATGATAGAGTCAGAGATGATGTTCTCCACATTTAAAAACATGTCTTTCATTTGCCAACATACAGACATGAAATAAAAGTGGATTATTTAAAGTAGAGTTGTTCCGATGCCGATACCAGCGTCGAAAATGCCGGCATCGGTATCAGCGAGTCCTGGAGTCCAGGCACTGATCCGATACCACGTAACTTATTAGAAATAGGAATCTGTTTACTGGTTAGCTCCGTTAGCGCTGACACAGTTCTTTTTCGGCGCTCTTAAAACAGATGCGCTGTGCTGCCACCGGCAGCTGCTGTTTTAGAGGCTCGAAGAAGAATTGATCAGCTGACGTTAGCTAAGGAGCTAATGGTAGCGCATCATCCTCATTGTCTGCGGTTAGGCAGTATTTCACACTGGACGCTCCCACCAGTAACACTGCTACATGCAACATATGCAAAGAAGCCATTTCTAGGGGTGGCACGAGTGTTGCAAATTTTAACTCCAGCAACTTAATCTAACATTTGAAGCTGCGTCACGATAAAGAACACGAAGGAAAAGAAAGAACCAACTGCAGCCTCAGTGACGCTGACGTAGTTCCCCGTGTCTCATTTGCATTTAAAGAGACAGGCACTCAAAACAGAGTGTTCTGAACAGGGATGTTTTGGCAGGGTGATTGAACTGCTGTGGTGCTTCTTCCTTAAGGTATTTTGACCAAAGCATGTCACAGACATGTTCATTAGGACACCAGGGAACGAGGTTAACTTGGAGAAATAGGGTATAATATGTCTACTTTAGCAGCAGAACTTAAGTTATATCAAAGGAATTTATTTCTAGATTTATTTAGTTAAGTTGCTGTTGCACTACTGTTTTATACTGTTCAATTTAAAAATAATTAAAAATATAAATGGCTTCTATTTGCTGTATTCATTCATGTTTTTAAAAGGGTTTAACCTGAGCCAGGCCTCACCACAAATTGTAACACATTGGTATTGGTATCGGTACTCTGTATCGGCCGATACCCACAGCACGTATCGGAATCGGTATCGGGAGGGAAAAATGGTATCGGAACATCTCTAATTTAAAGCAAGACAATAGTTAGTTTTTTCCAAGAAGAATGAGCAGCAAGCACAGAGGGGACTATGAATTTGCTGTTGAAACCCATAAACCTGTGCACATTAGACAGGCCTCTGCCCTGTTTCTTCTTAAAACTCTTTCCATTGGCCCGGACACTATTTAAGTTGTTGACATTTGTGTGTGTGCGGTGTGTAACAAATTACATAAATAAGCGAAAAGATGCAGAAATGCTCCATGTATAAAATTCTTATAATAATAATAATTATATTATAATAACAATAACAATATTATTGTTATTGTTATTATTGTGGAACCAATCATGTGGTTCATAAGCACATTTACAGTAAATGTTACCTTTTTAAAAGAGATCAGATCACACCCCCCCCCCAATCCACTCACCCATGATTTCCTTTCTCCTTTCATCACATCAACAACATTGGTTTACTTGTCGACATACATCTGTAAAAGAAAATGTTCAGTTATATGATGATTGACATTTTAAACTGAAACCACAGATAGATTCAGTTATTGTTCCCCTTTTTTGTTCACACACATACATTCCTTAATAAAATGTGACTGGCAAATATATATATCCACAATCACTGTGCGAAATACAGGGGAGTCTGGGGGGGCTAGACCCCTCTGATTAACATTCGAGAACCCCTGAAAGCCTCAAATGCAAAATTTGAGGAGGGTCTCAACATGTTTCAGTGGAATTGGATGTTTTTTTCCCCTAAACATTTTTGTAATTTCAGTTTTACATGTATGGTCTATACACATAATACACTTTGCATGCTTTCTTATTCAAATAAACCAAGAAAATATTCACATTCACAAGCTAAAACAGTAAGAAATCTTGTTTTAATAATGGAAAAAGCTTAAAACCGATTATCGATTGTCAAAATAGTTGGCGATTAATTTAGTTATGATTCATCGATTGATCGTTTCAGCTCTACTACCGACCGAATAAACAGGAGCATGCTGAACTGTGGTAAAGTGTAACACGATGTGGTGTCAACACAGGATCTTTGATTCTGAAAAGTAAACCGGATGTTTTTATTTTCCTACTTCTATTCCCGCTCGTGTTGAATTCCGCTGAATTTGTGTATCTCTGCTGCGCCATCCGCCAGAAAGAGAAGTGCTGTGTAGGCTATCCACCCCGAGCACCCCCAACCCCCATGGTTTATGACTGTTGCATGAGCTGAATCTTATGTAACCATTCTATTTAAATAACTGCTTTATTATTTCAATAGACTTCCTTGAATAAATGCTTGGGTGTGTGATGGTTCAGGTATGTGCATGTACAAGTTTTTCTATCCTCATGGGGACCAAAAAACGTACACACCGTGGGGTGCCTACGAGGGTTTACAGGGTTAAGACCTGGTTTTAGCATGCACTCTATTCTAACTTATAGCGTCGTTCAATTCGACAAAAACATCGCTTTGAAACTACAGTAGCATACAAGTCATACCGCTTCCAAATGTATGGCGTCATTTTTTGAAAAGCGTGAGTTGTTCTCAAATTGTAGCAACAGCCAAACGTCGCAGTTCTTACCTCAGATAAATGTTGATAAAAGACAGCTCTGGTCCATTTTCCTGCTCTGGGTTGTGTTGAAGAAGAAGAAGTCCATTTACTTCTGTACTGACGCATTTGACTTCTCTCAAAGAACAACGCCCTCAGCCTGTAACTTTCGTTTATCAGGAAAACACAGCCCCGGGCGAGTCCAATAAGGTCCACGAGAGGGGTGGACGGAACAATTTTATATAAATTGGCACATTTGTAAACTAAAAAACCATTGATATTATTAGATAGGCTACTAAATACATTTAGATATTAATTCAATGTGCAAACATGATCACAGTATAAAAAAATAGAATTTAATGTGCATGTCATCAATTCACTTTGAAACCCTTTTTAACTTATTACACACAAGCTGTCTGCAACTTGACCCACTCACATATAACTACATAGAGACATGAGGATAAAATACATACATGTATTGAGATGCAATACATAACACCGTTTGGAACAGTTCACTCTTAATGAGTCATGAGCACAAAGGATTGATTGACAGAAGAAAAGCAGTTTAGCAGCATTAACTGGAATCAAGCATATTTAGCATAGTCAACTTTTAAGAACCGCACCCATACAGCACAGTGATGTTAAAAAAAAAAAAAAAAAGGCACATCAGCCATATTAAATGATTTATCATTGATGATTCAAATTCTGACTCTTTCTGTACAAAAATATACATACAGTATCTGTGCAGTGAAAAGGTTCACTCAGAAATACAACATTGCACTATGTGACTACACACATGTTCAACAACATCAATCCAGCGTCAAGAAAATGTCCTCCGACACCCTCGTGGATATCGAACTTGCTTTGGACGGAGAGACTTGTCGTCGGTTCTTTTGGGGGAACACTTTAACCCAGATGAGGGGAAGGCACTTAAACCGCAGAGGTGCAGCTACTGCGCCTGGTCGTGGATCACAGGCACTGCAGGCCTGGTCCTCACAAGCAGAGCTCAGCAACGACACCACACACTGTATCCACTCTTCAAAAGGCAACGCTCCCGTCTGTGCTGGACTCCACTGATCCCAGTTCACACTGGATCATTGTTCAGTGTGAGGAGAGTTGGCAGTATGTGCATTTCAGACGGATTGGATTCCCTTTGCTTAAGAGAAGTAGAAAGCCATTCTGGTTCAAATGTTGAGTTCTCCGTTTGACTGTACAAGTCAGTCGCCACCGTCTGTACAGGCACGTGTGACGATACAGGCTCACCAGGTGATGTACTGGGCACTGATTCGGCAGGTGTTGTGTGACAATCCTGCACTGGCTGTGATGAATGTGTAGGTTCCTGGGGTTGCGAAGATGTTGGAGATGTGTGTGTTGGCAGGTGTTGAGCGCATGGCTCATTTTGTCTTTGTGGCCCCGTGTGTGTGTGCTGGGTCTGTGTTTTAGCGAGCTGCACTGCAGTGGAGTAATAGGGCAGGAAGGGCCGCTCGGGTGCACAGGTCCACATGGCCAAATACGTGTGCATCAGGAGGTGGGGGAAACGGGAAGTGAAGTAAAACACAAAGTCATCAGGGATAGAGCCCAAGGTCTCCTGTACCTCAGCAGGCAACTCTCGGTAATGGTGTTTCTGTCAGGGAAGGTTGCACATTAAATCCAACAGGAATGACAACTTTCATAGCTATTGTGCAGTAATAATACATAGTTTATCATACGATATTTCGTCAATTCATGACAGGTACAAACATAAACCTTTACCTTGTTCCTCATTGCACGTAACAGGTCTCTGACTGACCCGCCCCTGTAGGAGCGAAATTTGCGCAGATCTGAAAGGAGTAATAATAATAAAAAAAGAAATCACACACACATAGCCACATAAACAAAGAAGGAAAACACACAATTCACATAAAATTCAGTTTTACAGCCGTTTTACTTTATCTTGCACCCAAGAGGAATATGTTTTTATGTTTCACACAGATAACCTCTGACACCGACTATACGTCAAAAGACAAACAGACAAAAAAAGATACAATGCATAAAATAATTGTAGTATTAAGATGATATACTTATGTTGTCTTACATATTTATATATATAAAAAAATCAGTAATATTTACTGTGAAACTGTCTGTGATCACAATTATAAGTAGTTTGTGCCTTGTGCAAGAAATGATAGGTCATGGTTAATTTTTATTAGTCAATGGAACAAAGAACAAAGTCGAAGAGAAGAGAATCAGGTCAAGAAGATATCATTTGATGTGATATGTGTTATATACGAGGTGGTTGCAATGCAGGCAGATCTGACCACCCACTGCAGCTATAAATGGAAGTCAGACATGTTACAACTAGCTCTAATGTAAAATACTTATCTGGTTACCTTGGAGTGCAATATCATAACCATAAGGCTATAGGACTATAGGACTACTTTCCACCAAGTGGCGGCGGGGGCAACTGCTTAGGGCCCCGAGTCGATAGGGGGGCTCCCGACACTCGGGGCCTAAATGCATCAGTTACCAGCTGCATCCCCCTGCATTGATTTGCAATGACATCTCAGTAGGAAACCTCCCTAAAGGGGCCCCACGTCACCTCACGCTAACGTGTGTGACGCTAAAGGAAAATGAAGAGGAGTTATCAATCAGGTCGTTAGAAGAGGAAGAAAATAGAGAGGATGAATAAAAAAGAAAGAAAGACACACAGTTGTAAGTTGCGCTACTGGCACAGATAATGATATAATCATAACATTAACAGTCACTGTCTAACTAACGGGGACACAGACAGCAGCTAACATTAGCGTCAGAATGCTAGCTGACGCTAACGCTAACTAGTAGAAGCAGTGCTTCAAAGTGCTGATGAGGAATTTCCTGCTGTGGGTTTAGTAAGAAAAATATTTTATATTTTGTTTATAATGTGAGTTATTTACAGTGCAATGGATAGTTTTTTTTTTAAACTTATTTACAGCATTTTATTTTTTCTATTTATTTATATTGTATTATAATGTGGGATTTTTACAATGTAATGTTTATTTTTTACTAAGTTTGTATAGGTTTTTACAAGTTATTTACAGTATTTTATTGTTCTTTACATTTATATTTTCACATACTTTATTTATCTCTCCGTTCCTACAACAATATAAAGAGAAAATTAGATTTTTTTGGCATATTTACGAATGGTAATTAATCGTGATTAATCGTGATTAATCCACAGCTACCCTGTGATAAATCTGATTAAAAATTGTAATCTTTTGACAGCCCTAAAACAAACAAACAAAAATAATAACGTACTTATTCATGTATTTGTTTATGCATTTTCACATTGATTAATGTGGGTATTTCTGTGTTGTATGCTAATGAGGTGGGATGGGTCTGGGGGTCAGTAAAGCAGGATTGTTACAGCTGAAGTATTCAGACTACATCTGCCTGCTGAAAACTCAATCATCACATACCTGTAACCAACTCTGCTTTGGCCCGAGTGTAAAATCTGTATTTATTTATTCATTATTTTATTTATTGAATCTTTTATTTATTACTGTTTTCACTTATGTATAAATGTATAATTTTTCGTCCTCCATATTCTCATACCTGTCTGCAGTGGTACTGTGATGTGCTCTCTCCAGTCCCCCTTCACAACAGCCCTCCCTCCTCTCTCTAGCTGTCTCACAATTGGTCCGTCCAGCGGCTCCTTTTCTATTCTGTCACTTACATCCTGCAAGCAAACACAAAGACACAGAGTGAATGATGCGTAATAGATATGGTTTAAAACACATCTTGACAGTGATGATGTCAAAGACTGGTACCTGAAAGAACTGTAGCTCCTTCTCAAGGCTCCAGAAGAACGGGTGTTTGAGAACACTGTCAGCTGAAGGCCTCCTGTGGGGATCCATGCTCAACATCTGCTCTATTAGATCTCTGGCTACAATGTCCCCTGTTAAGCATTTAAAACAAGTTATATATTTGCCAACACTTAACTCCACCTGACCTTGACGATCACCATTGACCAGCAAATATTTTTACGCAAATGTGGAATTTACTAGAGACATGATACTCACCATGTTTGTCAGTTTGCAGATGATCAAGGCTGTAGGTGCCCAGTAGAATGTTTGCTTGCCTCTGTAGAGACTTGCCAAATGGATGGCTTCCCAGAGACACCACGTAGTAAAACACACAACCAGCAGAGAAGATATCAACAGAGCAGGTCTGCGAGGGAAAGAAAAAGAGCTTAGAGGAGTTCACTGGTGAAAGAGAGCACCTCACAGTAATATCTGCATACAGTTCCCAGTTATGTACACCACTGTTGGGTTACTTAGTTAATTGGTTTCAACACAGACTAAATGGGTTCAACACTTTTAAATATTATATCTTTTTTTGTTTTTGTGATCTTTTATATTTCATGTCCTCCTTTGTGGCTCAGATTCAAATTTAGAATATTTAGATTCCCCCCCATTATGAAATACAGTATAAAGATTGCATATGTCTTATTATTCTGACAACCAACGATATCACTATACATTATCAAAATAACAAAACTAATAGTCCATACTGGCCATATTTCAATAAAGATAAATGATTTCCTTACACTATAAGGCTTTAGAGAAGTTACATCAAAGAATAGAGAGAAGGATTGTACTATTAGCATATTTGAAAACAATCTAAGTTAACCAAAGTGCTGTACAGACAATACATTTAAAAAACAACCACAACAATGTAAACCAAATAAATAGAAACCAAGATAAATAAAGTGTTTGAATGTTACCTCGTGTATAATGAGGAATTCAAATGTCGCTCAAATGGCTGTAAAATGCACCACTGACTCACCGGGTTTTCTTTGCAGTCCTCACTGAGAACTTCAGGGGCGATCCAGCCTTCAGTGCCCGGCACCCCAGACCTTCTACTGAAACTGTGACGACCCACTGCTAGTTTCTTACACAAGCCAAAGTCTGAAATCATTGCCCGGACTCGACCGTGAGCATTGGGCATCGACACCAGGATGTTGTGGGGTTTCAGGTCTCTGTGCACTGAGAAATGAAATTAAGAGGAGTTAAAATAAAAAAATAAAATAAAAATAATAATAATTAAAAAAGCAACTACAGTAGTATTTATAGTCTACACACATCAGAAAAAACTAATGTTAATGTAAAAGTAATTTCATATTCAAAGATGGATACCTATGTTGAGAGAGTGCAGATGGGCCAGTCCTGACATGGTCTGCTGAAGCAGCATGACTGGCTCCAGTCCATGGCGGTCAAAATCATTCCTCTCCACATACTAGAAAGATTAAAAGTCATACATGTTAAAAACATAAATAAAACAAGGCACTTTCATATAAGCATAGGAAGTGATCTCCTTTGCTGAGTTTAAAAAACTGAGTTTATGACACCACAGGATAATGTATCATGATATAAACTTTATAGACTTAAACAAGGCTACTACTTCAACCCTAACTCCAAAGAAGTGCTTCACACATCCATTGAGCTATTCCTCACCTCCTGAAGTGAAGCAGCACAAAGCTCGATGGCGATATACTGGAACTGACGGTCTCTCTCTGTGCAGAAATAGCGAATGACATTTGGGTGCTCGTCCGACTCCCTCAGCAGCTGAACTTCTCTGTCTGCAAAGCTGAAGCATTCTGGAAGAATTCTCTTCACTGCCACTGGACGGTTGTCAAACTGACCCCTTGTGGTGAAACAATGACAAAATATTGCAATGAAGTCATATTGCTTAATATCTTGAAACAAAGCTACAGTTGACTTTAGTTTAGACTTACTTGTAAACAATGGTGCCCTCAGCACCATGACCCAAGACCTCTTTGGGATGAAAAGTAATGTTACCTACTCGGACAACAATGGATTCTTCCTCTGCTAAGGGAGAATTTTACACAGTGAAAAACTGGTTTGTCAACAAAATGTCAAAAATGTGAACGCAATCTCAATCTTTACCTCCATCGTCGTGCTCATTGGCCGAAACGCCCACCTCTGACACAGATAGATTGGAGTGGTTGGAGGCACGGGGGGTGATGTTCGGGGTGCTGTTATCTGAACATTCAGAGCGGGTGCGGGCGACCTCCAGGTAGTCACTGTCTTGTAAGCCCAAGCTCACGTCTGCAGGGGGAAACGGCTTCTGTCGCTGAAGAAGCTCCAGCCTCTCCTCCATCTGTCTCTGAAACTCCTGATGCTGAAGCTGCTGCTGCTTGTGGACACTCTGTGGCAAGAGACAACACGACGTCTCAAACTCTGACAATAACTGACAATAAATAACAACACTTTGTGATTGGGAAGTTGTTCACACCCTTGTATATAGTACAAGTAGTGGACTGCAGCCTTTTCAGCATTTACTGTTATTCTGAAATTCATTATTTACAGGATTACAATTTTACACATGTAGCATTGTGGAATACATGGATCAAGTTTCTATTTGAGGTTTCTAACCTTCCTGGCCTATGATTTTGAACAAAAGACCTGCTGAAACTAGTCATGGTATAGATGTTTTTGAGATGATAGAGCTACCAAATAAAATTCTCGGATGTTAAGAAAGATTAAAGACAAAACACACATTCAAGAACTTCTCCACTGTTTTACTTCATTGGTCTTAACATCTATCTTGTGGCTTTTTAGAGGGGGTGAACCCCTAAATTGGGAAGTTCTAGGGTAAACTATTGAACAGCTCAGTAAGTAGCTCCAACCTCAACCTTCTACAAATGTCATCTGACACAAATGAAAGAGTAATTCATTTGTTACAGATGTCATGTCTTGTAATTTTGCCTCTGCCAATGTTTATGTAGTTTTAGTTGTGCAGGTTTGCACTGCTGGGCTTCTTCAAGCACTATTTCATGCCTGGGTAATGACAGAGACACAACAGTCCACTAGGTGGTGGTGTTAGACCTACTTTAGGGTAAGTAATCACAAAGGCCACCCATCCAGCCAGAAGGAAGGTGGAGAAGATGATGGTGGCCATGTCTTTAAGCATAGAGTCCACAGGAGCTTCTGGACGCAAAGAACGTCCACTGGACCGAGGTTCTACGATTGATGTTTCAGGCATGGGAGAAGGGGGGCTGTCGTCCATACCACTATCATTCACCATCTAAAACATGGCCAGGGGTAGAAAGCAAAGAGAGAATGAGAAAACGAGCATAGACCCTTACAACATAACGTGTACATTAAACACACACACCCACCTCCTCTACTTTCTTGTCAGTTGTAGGGGGGATGACATTGCCTTGGTTGCGAGGGAAGCTGTCCGGGAACTTCTCCAAGATCTTGGTGTGAGCTTCAGGCGGCACCTCATGATGACCTGAAATGCAATCATGAGAAGCAGCAGAATGATGGGTATTTTTTCTCAAAACAACTTCCCAGCTATGATCCAGTAGAGGGAGATCCCAGTGACCTTTCAGGACTTGGATTCCCAACATGTTATGGTCTTTAACGCAAAATGTTAAATGAGACCAAGACTTCCTTTGTATCACTGTACCAGTACAGTATCTACTATTGCATTACCTATTAGCAGCAGGTAGTTCCTCATGAAGTTGATACGGTTTTGCTCCCTAAGCGCAGAGTTGAACTTAACACTGGTGCTTGGTGTGATGACACACTCCTTATCCTCTTCAGTTTCCTGGCTATTAGGACCCTCCAGCATTGGGAAGGTGCTGCCACGGGGCTGTGAACACACACACATTCAAGGAGTTCAGATGAACTTCCTACAAGCTGTCTCACAGGATTACATGAGAAAAGAAAACGTGTACTTTTGCTGTGTGTGACATGTGCAAGTACAGTACTTCTACATATTTTACTATTATCTTAACTACGTGCTTTATCTTCATGCCCGACTGATAGAAATGGGTTTTGTTTAAATTAAAATAGTAACTGCCACTCACCACCACAGTGACGCCATCATGCACCAGGGAAGGAGAAGCGTAGAGACTGGTTGAGTATTTACCCACGTACAAAGTGGCCCTTCAAAACAATATGCACAGTCCAACAATTAGAGAAGTGTAACATTACCTTACATCATGCTTACTGCCAATGCATAAGTGATACTTCTACAATCCTGAGAAATGTATTTAGCACTACTGATTAAAATTGTCCCACACTTCCCTTAATAAGCAGAACCTTAACAATGAATCAACCATTGAAACTCCTGTTTGTCATTTTCAGCCAACACAGGTGTCAACAAAATATATGAAAAAAAAACAGTACTGCAACGTAAACCCAGAGGTAAAAATAAGCGCTTTAGCACTCACTTAGATATGACCAATCGAAACTTCCCTAAACATTGAGCCAGCTAATGAAAAACCTGGTACTGAAGGTTCTGACATTATAATCAAATCAAATCTGCTTACATGAACTTATTCTTGGGCTTCTTCTCTTTGGGAAACGGGTATTTCCACTGAGTTATGCGGCCAACCTCACCAGACATGAAAGTGAGGTAGCGCAAGGTTTCCACGGCCACATTGGTGTGGGGGACTTTGCGGAGGGCCTCCCGCTGCCAGATGTACATGGCCACCACAGGAGAGTTGTAGTTCTGAACCCACTGAACATCACCAGAATCACTGTCCACCGTCACGACAAGGCCGTCGCCGTTCGACACAAAGTGAGCCATCTCTGTGAAGAAAGCAAGGTATGGAAATGTAACTGGCATCATCTGTGAGAAAATTAAGAGCCATAGTATCTCAGAGACTTACTGTATTTGGTGTCATCATCAGGAAGGGTGGATGCATAGTCAGAGTAGGTGGCATTCCAGCGCAGCTCTCTGCTCTTGGTGTCATACATGGTGATGGTATACTCTAAGAGGGAGATGCACAACAGCCGCTTATCCACACAGGGGAAAAAAGGTTTCACACTTCTTGTTGTCCTTCTCTAACAAACTCAAAGGCAGGGTGTCCATTTCTAAGTGTAAAAGCAAAGTGGTGTTACATTTCTGTAACTTTGAAAGGTGTGATTCAAAGAATAGACATTTCAGGGGAAACTGAAACAAAATCCAGCATTTTTGCTCTTCGGTGGCAAAGTGACACCAAAGAATTATTTGCAGGTATTCAATTTACAGAGCGACAATGACCATCCCAGCTTCAAGCAGGGGCAGACTGGTTGGCGAGTGGTTATATTGAGGTGGGGGGCGAGAACAACAGTAGAGGAGCAGGAAGGATAATATGGGTTTGTCACTGCCTGCGGTCAGAGCAAGCAAAAAATAGGCTTGTTGATGACACAGATGAACTGGTGAATTCATTTGTATTTTACCTGTGCGTCCCAGGTAAAGAAGGGATGATGAGGGACACAGCATCTCAGCAAAGGAAGAAGTCAACGTCTGCTGTTTCTCACCAGTCAACAGGTCAACCACGTACCACAAGTCCTGCTTCTTGCCTGTTAATGACAAGCACGCAGAAAATTATCCAACAACTACATACAATTTATACAATTAACATTCACAGAAACATATTTTATGTACTTTTTGTCATTCATTTAAGTTACTACTACTTTTGTCCAAACTAAACTGACATCTATAGAGCTCTGGACATCATGTGACTCATGTTTGTTCTTACTGCCATGTTGGCAGGAGAAGCTTCTGAAAAGTAAAATGGCACTAGTGCCAGTTAAAAGCTTTTTGAATTCACTGCACACTTTAAATCTACCGAGTTTGAGCAATCACATCACATAACCTGACAGACTGAATATATCTGATCCTTATTATGCTCCCAGAAGTATAGAAATGACCAGAGCAGACACTATTTCAGACCAAACTTTCCCTCATTCTACTCTGGACAATGCTTACACACGACTATAAAAGCATGTAAAATAAACAAGATATTGAAGTTAATTAGCATTACATTACATACATAATTAAAGGGTTATTTATGACATTTCCATTTAAGACTGTTATGTCACATTGACCAAAAAGCAGGTGTGACGGTGTGGAAACCAGTCAAGCTAAATCACACCCAGCCGTTAAAACCTTCATAATGATGGGTGTCGCCAAACTTTTAATAACCAACCCATGGAACCTTTGTGCTGGCAACTGACTCACAGCAGGAATGGCAATAATGACCTTATCATGGATTATAATAAAGGATGTAAGAAGCAATTAATAAAGATAATTCAGCTGACAGTTGGATTCTCTAATGAAGATGGTTTGGCCTGAGTATTTCATCATACAAACAAAGGCTCCACAGGCCATGTCTGTGAGGAGGCAAATGTCACCTGTTCCCCTTTAAGCAGCATCACATGAGCCCCTTTTCCAGCTATGGTCCCAGCTCGCCTTGACTCGCCTCTGGACAGCACAGCACGGAAATACAACAGACTCCTCTGTTAAATATTGAGATTTTAGACATTTCCCTGGTTATTGGAGATTAGCCCACATTTAAACGCAAAATAACCGTGGCTTGCCGTGCTGTGGTGAGTCAAGCTGGTGGAAACATGCCAATGGTTACTATCCTCTTCAAGCTCTTGTAAATTCAAGAGAACAGGCTTTGGACTTGAGATGGGTGGAAAAGAGCTAATTTCTGTCACACTGGGAAATGGTGGTGGTCATATTGAAGGTGCTGCTTTAAAAAAATTGTGTTTGTGTTGACTAAAGGGGCAAAATCTGAGAATTAGCCTTACCCATGTAAAGGACTCCATCAGAACTGCGACAGGGAGAAGCTTGGACCAACTCAGGGATGGTGAATGGCAGTTTCTGTTGGACCACAATGACTCAACATTAGTTAGTCAAAACATCACTTTGTTTTCATACCTAGAATATATAATCTAACACACTTCCCCACAACTGCAGCATCTGAATGATGGTGAATTATTTTGCACGTTATTGAGAGTGCATCAAGAGAGGATGTGTTTTTTTTAATGAAACAGGAAACTGAGCAGTGCTTCTTAGTGAACAGCAAAGATTGCAATTAAAGATAAGTTATTTTCTCTTACTGTGAGGCCTTCATTATTTTTTCCTCCAAGAGAGTACAGGCTGCCATCATTTGGGTCAGGAAGAAATGCTGGCCTGATGGAGTCAACAAAGTACAGAATTTAAGAACAGATTACCATATTCATCAGCACTCACCGTCTTTTGTTACAGACAGGTGCAACACTCAAAGACATATTCACATGAACCAAAGAAGGAAATAACTCCAGCATACATACTCTGCCACATGTGTGGGGACTTGAAGAACTGGATCTGTGAAGAGACAAAATGAGATCAGATGCAAGTCTGGATAGACAAGAATACCGAACAACAATGGAAGCCAAGGCCGTGAGTTGTGTAAGAAAATGAACACAAATTCAACCCCACACACACACGCACCCAAAAAAGTCGAAATTAAACAATTTCCCCTGTGGCAAACATGAAAGATAAACAGTTTGGAAAACAGAGTCATCAAGCATGTAACACTGAGAATGAATATATTAATTGTTTAGTCTAATCACAACTGAACATTTTAACCTACACCAGGAACCTGTGTGGTAGCGAGGCAGTTCAATGCAGAAAGCACATTTCATTGTCATCCTTGTACAGTCAAAAAGAGTTTGCCCTTATGTCAGTATTTCAGATAAAAGCCGAAAAAGAATGGGTATTTTTTTATATTTTCCTCTCAAAAATGGTATGAAAAGACTAAGAGGTGCCAAGAGAGTAGCTCCAGTACATATTGTGGTTGGCATGTTTAAGCCCATTTAATATCAGTTTCATTTGATTTACACAGGAATTTTAAAGCTTGATTTTGATACATCCATTCATTTCTACTCATTGTGTCAAAGTGTTATTGCTGTTGTGTTACGAGTGTGCAGAAATAAGAATGAATCCACGTTAGTTTAATAAAAATTTCAAAATCAATTAGTTATCCTATTCAAGAAGAAAAAAAAGGTCTGTCATTGTGTGAAAGATTACTTTCTTTTAAGCCAAAAAAAACACTACAATGAGTGTGAAGGCCACACCTTCATTGCTTGTAAAACATTCCTGCCTACGGTGTGAACATATAGGGTGTGGACCAGATGGTGCTGATCTCTGTTGATGTGCCTGAAGGGGTCAAAAATGGTCGGGGAGGGTGCAGGGTTAACTGAAGATTGTCAATGACTGTTGTGTTAAAGAACTGTCTGCTTTCATTACATGCAAGTTACTCAAGAGTTCTGACAACAGAACTGTTCTGTTCTGTGTCACATAGAAAATACAGATGCATGTTTGCAATGACAGCAACAGTAAAAGGGCGTCCAGCAAGTGGCCATACACATGGGATGAGTTGTACTGGGAAAATATCTGTTTCCCACTCATAATGTAGGTGTATGGTTGCCTATCTGAGGCACAAAGACAGCAACAGGTGGACAGAAGATGTATATTCAGTAGGTCTCCCAGAATAACAGATGACGTGGAGGAGGCAGCCTCTGCCACTGAATATTGTTGATTTGGGCATTAATCGGGAGTAGGCTCAAACTACTAAAATGTATAATATTCATGGTATAAGTATGTCTAAAAAAGGTAACGTTTTCAATGGTCAAGAAAGTTCCTTCCAAAAAACTTTCAGAAAGTATTTCAGCACGTTTTCCAACAAAACTTCAGTCCATCAAATCTAATGCAAAAGTATAACGTGTCAACATCAACATTGGTAACAACAGTAAATGCTGTGTGTGCAGGTGATACTACAGCAAAGTTGCTTACCCTTGCCCACTCCTGACATTGATTACAGGCTATATTTGCCCCTCTCTCAGTTAATAATTACCCAGTTTCCATGCCTAACAGCTACACCTCACAACGTGTTCCTCGGGAACAGCTTAAACACCAGATTTAATTGTGGGAACAAAAATACCAATTTAGAGGTCTGATCTAAAAATTAGCAGTTAAGTTGTCAGAGCTCAGTCAGAACACTATATTATCTGGACCGGGGCAGTGCAGATAATATAAGGCTGATTTACTCCATATGGTGGCAACAACACAGACACAGTATTAGAGAATAGAAATACATAAAGTTGAGTGTGTTAGAGGGAGTATCATTGGCTCACAATTTGTCCAAATGACAAAAGCACTGTAGTAACAACAATCTCCAAGGTCCATTACTCTGTTGTCTATTTCATGTATCAATTAGTTAGTTGTTTGGTCCTTACATTTCGAAATATGTTGATTGGTTTTTCCCAAACCATCATATTGTCCTCAAGTATCTTGTTTTGTCCATTGAAAAAGATATTCAGTTTCATATCTTAGAAATACAAAAGAACCAGAGAGTATGAAAATTCAACAAATGGAAATCAGGGGAACAAACCAGTTAATCCACTCACGATTCATTTTCTAGTCAATGACTAATGTAGAATCACTGAAGGCCCAAGCAATGGGATCTGTTTGCCTTTTTTGTTGGCAGTACACAAAAGCTATTCGTTTTTTTGCTAATGTAACCAAAATAATACACCATGTCTTGAGGCAGACTTACAAACGAAATCTTATGGCCTCCTCTTACCTTCTTTCAGAGTCCATTTGATAGAGCCTGATTTCTTGCTCACCGCATGCAGGTTTCCATCCAGGGTGGACACAAAGAGCAGGCTTTCAGAGAGGGAAACTGTGCCGGCACTGCAAAACCCCTACAGAAACACAAGATGAAGTGTTAATGACCCTTTCTCTACTAGGCACTAAAATATCGGTGTCACTTGTGATAGATGTCAATTCAAATATTCTCACTTTCAAGTTAACAATGAGTGTTAATGAACAGGCAGGACGTGAATCCACAGGTTAAAAAGAAATAAAATGTGTGCAACTGCATTAGACTTGTGAATCAGGACTTCAGCGACTGCTTACTCCAAATAAATATTCACACACACTAATGAAATTATTCACATATGAAGGCTAACAACCACCTGCTTTCACCATCATCCGGGTATAGATTTGCTGGAAGGGTTGCGTGCCGACAGAAGTTGTATGTTTTTCTTTACCTCTATGACCCTTAAATAAATAGATTACAATGACAGTTGAAGAACACAAAGGGACGGATACAATGACAGAAGATGCATCCAGGGCACATTTTAATACCAGGTGTGAAAAGTCAAACTTGGAGTTGTTCGCATGTTATTGGATCACTCAAGGCAGATTGGCCAAGACTAGTGACTTGGCTTGTGCCAGAATTAACATCCACACATCCACTTTTTAATGGGCCACACTATCGAAGGGGGCTTAGGGATAGAAAACCTTTGATAGGCACATAACACACCATTTTCGCCACAGGGCGTAATGAAACAATCCCCATATGTGTGCTGAACCACAGTGGTGTTGATCAACATCCCTGACTAATCCCCTTGAATAAGTCCCTGGGGGCAGTACAAATAGCCCATACATTTAACATAGATAACAGTAAATACATCTTAACACCCACCTTGAGGATTTAAAAGAGTTTAGGTGCTATTAAGCCATACACTAACAAAGAACCAGCGCAATTAAAAAGACATCGTCACATGGATGGTGAGCAAACAATCCGTCAAGGCATTTAATTATCTGTTCAAATCTACTCAGATGTGATAATACAGTGGCCACTCAGAAAAGCAGACCAAAACTTTCCAATGTAACTCTTGCGACTGTTGAGCTACATATCCCCTGTAATAGTCTCACATCCCCATGCATGCATTTGAGTCAATACTGTACAGCTGTGAATGTTCCCACCCAGCTGCCTTCAGTGACATGAGCAACACACAAATGCAACCCCCCCCTCCCATAACCTCTGTCAGGGTTCTTGGTTTCGCAAGCAAATAACTTTCTGAACATCTGTTAGTCTCCTAGATTTGAATGGACACTGATATTCATAAATTGTTTAGGATTAGGCTTCATGGCCATCTGGTTTAAAAAAAAGTCTGGCTGCTCATCATCGTAAACAAGTTATACAGCTTGTTTTTTTTACTGAAAAACTGTGCCATTTATTTCCTCATTCTGTGTGTAGCAGAAAGGTTTTGTTATAGTTGCATAATAATAAGAGAACTGAGAAACACCAAAAGCTTGGCATGTTATCTGGTATTCACCTTTCCTTCAGTAATGTGGGCCAGGCATGGGTTAAAGCTTAAAAAATGTAAACACTTCAATAATTTCTGGTGAAAAGACACAAGTAAGTAAATC
The DNA here is from genome assembly GCF_963457635.1 of Microchirus variegatus. NCBI lineage: Eukaryota > Metazoa > Chordata > Actinopteri > Pleuronectiformes > Soleidae > Microchirus > Microchirus variegatus. Next base: position 14,398,762 of record NC_139811.1, read on the forward strand.
AGAAAGAAAGACACAATACTATATTCAAAGGAAAAGGTGGCGTGTCTGCTTAGGTGCAGTCACAAAGCATGCAATGGGAGACTTGGTGCCATAAATTAATGGTGATTAACCAGTGTTTGAAATAAACATGGTAATTTAAAGTGAACATGTTTATTTAAATGGTTCAGTATGGTCGACATTTCTATTTAGTGGACCTCACTCTGAAAACATTTAGCAATCTCTCTCGTCAACACAGTCACTATCAGTTGCCCCGTGCGTGGTGTTGTTTCAGTGGGGTCGGCTGTCACGTGTTGGCTGTCATTCAGACACACAGTCAAAGCACAGCCAATCTAATGTTATGATAAGATGGTCCAAGATCACAACTTTTAAAAAATAACAAACCAGCATGTCTCGGTTCAATCTAAACCAGGAGATTACAGCAGCTCTACACACTGATAACACATGTATTATTAGGGTTATAAGTGATTATACAAAAGGCCCATAGAGGTGTGATGTGGAAAACCAGTAATGATTGCAAGACTAAACTTATAAATAAGTAGAACACCTCCTTACAATAGAAAAATCACCAGATTATAAAAAAGCTCAGCGTTTCAAAAGATTTACAAGTATTTTCTTTGTATACGTCACTCGCACACACAAACGGCCATGTTACTATTGCCATCTATAGACACAGCCTATCATTTGTCAACCACTACTCGAATAGACTGTGTCTAAGAAGAACCGGAGACATGATAGGGGATTATAAAGCCATTTTAATCTGCTCCATGGCTGAAGTGGTTTTCTAGCTTGGTAGCTAATAGTCTCTGCCTCAGTTTCAGCAAGTTAGCTAGCTCTTTCTGTGTCACCCCTGACCACGATGGAATCCAATGTGCTTGAATCTAATTTTGTGACAATTTCCTGGTCTATATTTACAGACAAAAGTTTTTTTTTGCACATACAGCATTTTGCAAAGTAACACGGATGCATGTGTGGTTTGGAGTAGTTGTGCAGTTTCTGTAGGATTTAATCAACTTAACCACAAAGAGCCATCATGGGTACAATGCTGTGCTTTGTTACACACAGCCCCCTTTAGAAATTAGAGACTACAAATAGCAGATATGTATACAAACTATATCAGATTTAATCAAGGGGAAGAATTTCAAAGCAAATGTGTTTCACAGGCACTGGTGGGAATCAGCCTTTATTCTTTACTGCAATACAAAGCCAATTACTTGCTCCCTTTTCCTTTGAGGATGCCAATTCAAAGTATATATAAGGTGCATTACATTAAATTAGACCATAGCATTGACACCTGGGTTGACACTTCTGCCACATGCATTGCTAAAATGGTGTTCATTTGTGAGAAGATGGGGGGTGTGCACCAAGTGTTGACAAAGTTAACATGCACACTGTAGAAGTATTAGGATATCAATAAGGATCTGTAATAGTACAGACATACAGTATATGTATACACTATATATTATAATATATAATAGGTTACAGTGAGTGACTGTAATTCTACAAATTCAAGTGAACACCAACCATACATCTGCACATTATTTTCCTTTGGCTTTGCTGTTACCATAGACCGGTTTATATTGTTGATAAACAGAATTGTGTCTATCAAATGCTTGTAGTGCGTTTGTGTCATTTCAGTATGCTACTGAGACTCTTGTTAGTCTGGTTTTGAATGTGTATTACTTCATACTTCAAGGTTAATTACAGTGGTTTCCAAACTAAATTTCAAAACGAAAATTCGAACATTTGAGTTAGCTTTCGCATCCCATGTCGAGACCACACACCGCACACACACAATATGAACGTCCACAGAAAGAGAAAACATTTGGGTTTGGACTCGTGACAACAATGCGTTTAGAGTCAGAAAATGAGCCTGTGTTAATTAACAAATGTTGTTTAGTGGATAACTCTGAGCTAACGTTATCCATGTTAAGCTAGCTTATCCAGTTAGCACTCTTACCTTTTGTGGGAGACCAGCGCACCAAAGCAACGCTAAAATGCACCACAGCCGGGCCCGGCTGCTCGCTGTCCAGTCCATATTTTGTGGTCTCAAACCGGGTTAGACAGTTAGCTCGCACGGCTGTCGGCTACATAGAAAACGCGATTTGGCTCAGATGCTGACGTTAGGAAATATTTTATCGGCGTTTAACGTTAAAGGCATTGATCCACCAGCGGTTACAAGCAACGTTGGTGAGATCCGCTTCTTCCTGAAATGAAAACCCTGGGGGCTGGACTTCGGGAAAGACATCCAAACGAGTGGAGGAGGGGGAGAGACGTACATCCCTGCGCGAGCCAATCACAGCGGGGCAACAGAAACCGGATGTGGTTTAAAGTTCATCCGGTGGATTTGTCCTGCTGCAGCAGCTGCTGAAGAAGTCCGTTCCTGTCTGATGGCGTACTCAGAGTTTAATCGGTTTAGACTTGCTAGACAAGAAATCCGTGGTTGTAGCGGGGCATGTGCATAGTTTGCGTATTATTAACAGCATTGCATATAATTATTGCAGAAAAATGTGACTGTATTTGATTCAGAGCCAAAAGATTGCACGGATCAGTGTGACTAGGCCGCATTGGCGAGGGAACACATGGTAAGTTCAAACTATAACATCTAAAATGTAAGAAAATAAATCGTTGTTGATTTTAAATCATTCATACAATTAAATGTTTACGCAGGGCGGATGATGTTCTCGGATCGCCGCGGAGTTCTGGGGTGATTGCATGTATACACGTGGACGGGAAGAAAAAGGTGCCATGCTTGATTTTTTTTTTTTTTTTTTTTTTTTTTAAATGTACTCCTACCTTAGGATCAAGTGTGATGATTTGCTTGCGTTAGACTTCTGATGTAAACATGAAGTCAACATTCCGTCTGACAAGATTTGCCACCATTCTGCCATATGCCTGTGTCAAAAACAATGAAGACTGCTCACACATTTATTTGATCATGTCCCTGCAGGAGCTGAACACGTTTGATGGATCTCTGAATCAACAGAACTGTAAGTTCCTTGCGTCATCCCCATTTGCTTTAAATGGTCATGAGTGATGATCCTGATGCGTTAGACTTCTGATTAGTTTTGAAGAAAGCTTATATCTGACATGACCCACATTAAACAGCCTTTGTGTGGCTGCTGTTTGAACAACAAAGCACATTTAAGTTCTTGTTCTTTTGCAGGGGGTGCTCCGTTCAGATGTGATGTGTGCAAATGGCCCAGGATAATGAAAATCACAAGGTGACATGATGGTGATTTTACAAATGACAATGTTTTGTATGTATTCGAATACTGGAAAATAAATGACCGTGTGAATAAAGCATCTGACTCCAATTTCCTTTCTTTAGAAGTCATTGATTTTGTCAATGCACATTTTTGAACCTGAATGGCCCTTTCAATGGTCATTCACAGAGGTCAAAAGCAGTGCAAGATCATATCTTGTCATAACTGGGGTTTCTTGGCAATTTTACCAAGTCTCTCTTTTAGAGCAAGGTACAAATATAATTTAGCCAATTTCATGTTTTCCCAAACATGAGCTGTACTCTTAAGGCATTTGTATTTACTGCAAATTACTGAAAGGGAGTGGCATTATAGGTTTTAGGATTACCATAATTGGTATGATTAAAACGTAAGCTATTTTGTCTTTTTGAAGGTCAGACGATTACTAGATGCCTCCCCGTCGTTTCCTGTTTGTCACAAGAACAGAGATGCAGTAAATCTTTTACAAGCAAAGGGTTTATTTGATCCACAATGATCAGAACTAACATTCTGTGACATCACTGAACACAACAGCAATGTTTTTTCATCACTGAAAATGAACAACACTTACTGAAACGTGTGGAAACTAAGGATATGTCTTTACAGACACAAGTAATGGCACAAAAACTTCTTTTTTTTTTAAATCTCTGACCTCAATTGATGCAACTAATGTGGTGGATCACAATGGAGGAATGTTTATTTTAAAGGCACTTTCTGCCTTATACACTTAGCCAACACACACATTTTAATGTAAAATATGTACAGTACACCTGTAAAGCAGCGGAGTGTCTTGGCAAGTTTAAAATTTGCTGTTCTAGTTAATTGTTGATACTCCTGTTACCCATGTACACTACAAAAACAACAAATTAATAAATAATTCAACAGAAAATAGCATTCATTAGCTGGATGTCTGCCGACAACAATGCGTAATATGGCTAATATCCAGCATGTCACCAAAATAAAATGGTTAGAAAATGGGTACTTTTCCTGCTCTTGAAAACATCTGTTGTGTCTAAGGAAAGGTTTCAGTCTCCTGTTGGTCCCTCGCTCACATTCACAGAACAATATCCAAACCTGGCCTACATGTCACAGAAGTGGTCTTGATGGGAACACGATGATGCAATTGCTTATTCGTCGCCTCACAAAGTTGTTTAAGAACTGGAAAAACTGAAACTCTCTGCTCACCTCATGAAATATAAAAACAAGTCTTGAAGCATGTTGCATTGAAGCACACCATCAGTGAATGAGCTCTTTCTCATTCCTATCTATACATTCAATAGACCTAAGCAATGTTGAGCTGCTGTTTGCTGATTTATTTATTTTTACTTAAAGTCAGTTTCAGCTCTAATCCCCACCACGAAGCTCACTAGCTGTGCGTAATAAGTGTCCATAGCGGTTATAAACTGACGTTTATGGACACAGCGCCACTCTTCTGTTTGCATATAGTGAGTATCAGGCAGCAGTGTGGTGGCTGATAAATTAGTTTAGATTTCCCTATGTAATTTCTACAGTTGAGGATTATTCCCTCACTCACACTTCATGAATGAGTTGGAGCAACAATAAACCCGCCCAATTAGAAAGGCTGCACAAAAGGTTTACACTGTACAACTACCATGTTTGGATTATCTGTACATCACAGGTACAATGGTTTTTGATTGAATCAGATGGCTATTTATTAATCCACCATCATACATTTTGTCAAACACACACGGCCTAATTGTGTCTTTTGTACTGTTTTAGTGGCAACAAATGATTGCAAGCCCACCAGCACTTCCAGTTGTGTGAGTGCATTTAATGACTAGGACCAGGGAATGGGTAAAAACATTGGTGAGCAGACCTGGCCCACTGTTGCTCGTGGGGTGTCGTTGGATCGGGTGGGGACATGTCATATTGCCATGGTGATAAAATGTCCATCAGTGTACACTTTGGCCAGCAGTCTTCACATGTCGGAGACCTCAGACTCCTCTGGTTCTGGGTCCTTCAAGGCATCGTTTGTCACAGTAACCAAGTTGGCATTTGAACGCGTGTCCATGGCCGAGTGCATTACAGGAAGCCATATGTCGTCCATATTTGGCATCACAAATATTTTCTGTGGCGGGACAAACCGAGAAAACAAACAAAGTCATCAAAATTGAAGAAGAGAGACTGAAATATACACAGTCTTGTATAAAGTACCTAACGTGGATACCTGAGTAAAAGTACAAGTATCTTACCAGAAAATGACTGGTGGAAGTTGAAGTCACTTTTTTTATACAATATTACTACATTAAAAGTCTTAATGTATATGATATTTACTGGACTTAAAGGTGTATTATGTAATAAATCTAAAGCAACTGTTCATAAAATCCTCCTAATATATCACAGAGGCTCAGGAATAATGTTCATATAACAAACTGAACTCACCAACAACAGCAGTACAGCCAAAATATTTGCATAATTTTTTTTTTTTGCACACTCCAACTTATGTTTATGCTTTGAAATCATGTTTTGGCATGTGGCGCCACCTACCGCCGTCTACCAATCATTGCAGTCAGTAGCGTCTCAGCTGCAGAGCAACCAAGGGTTGTGAGTTACATCAAAAAACGAAACCTAAAAGACCTCTGTATTTTGAATTTGAATGTAGTAACCGTTTTTGGCCACATTCTTACATATGGCACCTTCAAGTATCAAAAGTATCACATTTTCTGATATAAAATGTATTTAATGGGTGAATGGCAAATCTATTGTGTAAAACAGCTCATCAAGACTAGAAAAGCGTTAAACAGACCATTACCAAATAAAATATGTACTAAAAATATTGAATAATATATTATGATATATCTCTAAAAATGTCATCATATATATATATATATATATATATACTTTACACTGTCATGTCTGGAAACTGTTGTGTGACATTCGCTGAAAACCAGATGTAAACAGTCCTTCACACATGACACTGTATTTTACTGGAGGCATGTTTGAGGGGTTACTGCATAATAACAACCCCCAGAACAGTCAGTCAGGGGTAAATGTAGACATGTGGTAGAATAGACAGGGACACTATGCTGCGGCCGTTTCCACCTCTGCCTCAGGGTAGTTATCTAGTTGCAAGTATGTCATTATTGTGGCCATATTAGAGGGGTGGGAAAGCCTCATGCAAACTGTTTTAAGTGCACCGAATTGGAAAGCCATGGGGTCCTCTTTTATGAGCTTTATGAGATTCTCTTTGTGCCCCAGTAAACGTTGAGCCTCCAGGTCAAGTTTCTTAAGTGTAGTAAGGTAGTAGTTGTAACTATACTGGAGGAGGAATAAGTTTCCAGTCTCCTCACGACTACTTACCTGGAACTCCTGATCCAGCTTCTTCTCAATCCATTCAGTCACATGAACTAGAGTGACCTCTCTCTCACCCAGTTTAGGCCGCGCTTTCAGCTCCAGGTGAGGCGGACTTCGGAAACCATACCTGAGAGCCACAACGATACATTAATTGTAAAGGTTATATAATGTCATGAGAGCTGAGAAGATGTTCCAATTTGTCAGCATTGTGTAGTATAATTTTACTTATTTTTTCTTGATCCTGCATGCAGTAAACTGTCTAATAATTAAACTGTAATGACAATATGTACTTTTTGCCATCATTTTCTTACTAATGAATATGTTTTTATTCTTTCAAAGCATGCATGGTTGAATTTGCCCAGCAGAGGGTGCAGTGATATATTTTCAACCCAGTGTTATATTCTCAACTGACTACCATCCTACTGTCTTCAATGTACTCCTCCCTGGAAGTAAATGTACCATATCCTGTCTGTGGGGGGAGGTGGGATGTTGACAGCAAGCGTCCCACGACACTCTTGCACCTCCACGGTGAGCAGCAGCGGTGTGTTGGACACCTCCTCCATCTTCTTCTTGATGAACTCCGTCTCCGTGGCTTTCTGGAAGTACTTTGACTTGGCTATCTTGTCCACAAAGCGCATGATCTTGCTGGGCCTGTGGCCTCCCACATAGCTACATGGGCAGGGTATGGAGAGGAGGAGGCAGAGAGTGAGTCAGGTTCATCATTTATTCATGGCAACATCAATTGCTACTAAGCACCCACGATGAGGGCAATGATTGTGTGTAAGTCAGCAGCAAGCCTTCGAACATGCAGGAGAGTGTAGGTAGCTGGACTGAAAGGGCAGAGTAGTCTCCATGAGTGTGTTTCTGCCTAATTTTATGCCACGTCCATGTATTCATTTGCAGGCGGTGTTTTCAGATGTAAACGAGCTTGCTCAAAAATGGTAATGAGTAAAAGTTTCTGCAGTGAGAGTAACATCAAGTGACATCCAGCTTTAAGTGTTAAAGCTGGATGTCAAAGTGCGTGATTTTTAACCATCGGTCCATTTGCATTTCCCACTGTAAGGAAACTGCACCAGTGTAACTTACAAGCGACCCACATCTTTTTAGACGGACCAGAGTTTGGTCTGCAGAAGAGTTCACATGAGCTTTCACACCTGCACAAACGACGTGGACTATCCAAGGAAATAAACTCTGGTCCATTTAAAGCGGACCAAACAGCTCTGGTGTGAAAACGCCCTATCCTGATAAATCAAGACAACTGTGAAAGCAAGACAAAACTGACCGAGAGTCATTCTTTCACAAAGCTCTTTAGGCTAACCTTGAAGAGTGGGCAGAGTCTGACATCACTGCCCACCTCCTTGACTGAAAAACACCCTCAAAAAGTGTTTCTTCCTAATCCTCCTAGTCCAGCCTCTGTGTGGTGTGTGTCACTAAGAAAGACGCATCTTCTTCACAACAGTGTCACTGCAGAAGCTCAGTTCATGTAACTAACTGCTGAAAACATATTCAAAAATGTTCCTGTGATTCACTGCTCGATGCGAGAGGGTTCGCGAAGGCAGCAATATTTTCAAACTTCTGTTTTCGAGGCTCAAATATGCCAGGGTGACGTGGACGGCGGGTATATCCAGAGCAGAATACATACATTACATTATACATTCAATGAAAATGGGGGTAATGTGGCTATAACCTAAGATTCACATTTGTACTGATGTTTTAAAGACACATCTGCTCACCCCTCTGCTCCGGGCAGAAGAGGTTTTTCACCGAAGGGTTCTTGGGAATCCTCCTCATCCGATGAGCCAGCACTAGATGACTCCTCGTCACTGTCTGCCAGGCAGTAAGTCCGTGGCCTGGGCCTGTCTCACACACACACACAGATACACACATTTCACTGTTAGAAAGTCAGGCCCAAGTGGCTTTGCACATTAATAATCAAAAAGGATTCCTATTAAGGTATCCCTACTGATATAAATCACACAAAAATGTAATCTGACTCAGTGACAGGCATCAGTGGACCTCCTCTATTCCCATACTCACCAGTTGTTGGACAAACCCACAGTGGCAAGCATCAGGAGAGAGGGAGGATTAGTATATAAAGAGAAAGAAGAAAAAAACAAAACAGAAAAAGGGTAGGAGCTGTGAAAAAACAGATATGACAACTAATATGGCTCTAAGATGAGTCTTGCTTATTAGCTAGCCAGCTTCATGAGCTGTCACTGATAATATACAACAGAGACAAAAGGAATGTATAGGACTATCAGTGAGATATTTACAAGACAATTATTATATTATATTATTATACACTTAAAAAGGACTAATTAGATGTAATTAAAAGCCTCACCATTCTTTCCCATGCTCCCCAAGTCCCTCGCCCTCCTTCCCCAAACGGGCCAGGTTCATCTTGGTCTCCAGTGTCATCAGGAAGGATCCCGTGTATGTGACCTCCAGATCAAACCACAGGCCTGGACAGAAAATGAGACATGACACTGCTGTACACCCATCAACACCATCATCGCACTAAAAAAACGCTCCAAATGCTACTCCAGTGAAAAGGCCAGGATCTCCTGCCTGGGGTCTCCTGCAGAGCTGCCAGGATGAAGAGGATCTATCTGAAAAGTTCAGCTCAAGCAGCGACAACTGCTACAACGTCCTGTGAACACACCACACTTCCCGTGAGGCAGTAGGAGAAGTGTTTAGATTTGGATCCTTCTGCTGTTTGCTCAATGAATCCTTACCCCAACAACCGAGAAGTGCACATTGTTATTTATCGCCCAAACTCATTGTACATTGTCGCAGCAGTGTCAAGGAGAAGCTTCATGACAGCACTATGGAATATTTGAGCATTTATCTCTTCTCGGATTTTTTACTACTATGACTGCTATTTTTTCTTTTTCTTTCAGCCGACGATCCGCAAGTTTGATTTGGCAGCGATTTTTACACCGGATGCCCTTCCTGACACAACCCTCCCATTTACCAAGGCTTGGGACTGGCACTAGGAGTATTAGTAATACTTGTGCTGTTTCTATGCTCTCATGCTTAATTAAAATGGAAATGGTGATGATAAATGAATATTGGGAACAAGACAATCAGCTCTGGATGACATACCACCTGTTTGGTTCAGGCAGGTTTACAGTGCGGCACTTCTGGGGATGTCCTTCCCTCAGGACTAATTACATGCCAACACCAACTGCTACATACTTTGTATATATATCTGTGGGCGCACAGGTTCGCACAGGTTCACACAGCACACATTAAGAAATGCAGATTCAACCTTGAAGTGCAGTCTGCAGAAGAATGACTTGTGGACTGACGCATAGCAACAGGTTTAACCTCGACAAATCTTTCCTGTCCATAACTGTAAAAGCAGATTACTTTTCCAGACAGTTAATGAGCATTTCAGACATAAATACAAATGTGGCAATCTGCTCTTACATTCATAGTGATTTAGGAAAACAGTAGCAAGCTTAAAACAAATACCACACCTCCCACAATCTGCCTTTCTTTCTCTCTTCAGAGACTTATCTGGTCTCATTTACAGAGAGACAGGCAGTAGACAGGGTTAGTCAGCGCCTCAGTAATGGATGAGGGGAACCCAAGGTATGATATTACTGTGGCTTAATAAAGTGTGGCAGGCAGAGGGATGCAAGAGGAGAGAGGGGTACAGAGTTGGAGGGAGGAAGGGTGTGGATCAGGAAGATTAAAAGACAGCACCTGTTAAATATGAGATGCAAAAAGGTGATTATTGGCCCTCACTTATGCAATGCATTTCCACGCAAAGATTGACTTTATCAATATGGATGTTGGTGTAGCATGCGATCAAATCTCACACCAGCTCAGACATAAAGTTAACTCACTAACAGCAATGGAAAAGGATAAAACAAGATGAACTGAACAACAAAACATCGAGCATGACATAACAAGTGCAGTTTCACTACCTACCTTGGTGATCCACAGAGGGTTTAGAGGCGTGGAGAATCTTAGGGATGGAAAAACCCATATCTAGCTCTGTCAAAGTCAACTCATTCATAACATAAGGTAGCTGAAACACAAAAGACAGTGGAGACAAGTTACAATTAGGCACGAGACACAATGACATCTAACTAATTCTTTCTGATTCTGATGTATATTTGTACCCACCCTGATTTTACTGAGCTTCATTTGGATCTTTTTGGAGACTACGTTGGCCCAATACTTCTCTCCCAGGAAGTCCCAAAATATCCTTCCCAGAAAAGCATTGACCCACGCTTCAGGCTCCTCCGTCTCCTCTGAACTCCTGCGCAACTGGAGGCGATACACACAGGTGTGCACTGTAGCTTTATTTCTTCTTGACATTAAAGCTGTAGTCCGTTACATTGAAATCACAGTGAAATGAGTTCACATAATGCTGATTAAGTTCCACACAACTCTCTCTGTGTGTTTCTCAGTATAGCTGTGTTTAGAGCTTGTGTTGTCCAGAGACATTTATTGTATGTCAAGAAGACATAAGACAAATGGGACTGTAATTTTGCGCTGGTAAACCTACTGCAGCCACCACCCAGGACCAAGCACAAAACCTTGGGAGAGATGGAGTCTTCTCCAGTGCCCTCCCTCTGGAACTCACTACCCCAACCCATCCGTGACTGTTCTGCATCTCCTCCTTCAAACCTCACCTTTTCAAGACTGCTTTTAATGTTTTAACTTATTTGTGTGTCTTTTTCTCTTTAATATAAAGTGACTTTGAGTTCATGAAAAGCATAAATGCTTCTTTAGCTCGTTTTAGATGCACTTCTCAACAACGCCAGTTCCCAGATGAAGGACACGGCATACAAATACTGTTGCATTGTTTTTGTTCCCAAAACCCAAACGCAAGCAGAATAGTAAGACCAAAACATATGCACTGCAGCTTTAAATTGAAGTTTCAGGTTTAGTTTGCATGTGCAACAGTCTATATTAAGCTCGGGTTTTATGTTGGGCACTATTTCCATACAGTAACTCATCTATTAGAGGTGTACACCATTTGACCTTCCTGTTTTTTTAATCGATAAAGTAAACTCTCCTACTTAAGTACAAACAAAAAAATGCTGATTTATGAAGATTGAAAAAGTGGATTTTGACAGCTGGCCACTCAGAACAGGCGTTCTTGTAAAAACACAATGTGTGGAGGATCCCTAAGATTCAATGACAAGGTTTGGACTGTAAAATCAGCAGAGCGGGACATGGGTCCACTAAATGGAGGGACTGATTTCAATGATATTATACATGAGAGGTACAGACATCTAAGGACTGGGGTCTGGGACTTCATAGCCAACTGTTTAGTTTCAGGTCATACCTTTTTGGTAGTTTTGGGGCTGCTCACAGGGCTGTTTCCAGGACTGTCAGTGGCAGCTGGACTTCCCTGTGGTGCTTCTGGGTTGACAAATTTGGCCATGTAAACACTATAATCCAACAGCATCTTCTGCCTCATCCCTACAGTGGAGCCAAAGGAGGGAAATGAGGAGGTCTCTCTCTGACGCAACTGTGCGAGCTCCTCTAAACTTCCCCGGCTGCTGCTCCTGCTGTCAGCCTCCAGGCCTCCACCAGACTGGGTGCTGCTACTGCGGCTGTAGGAGGATAGGAAGGCTAAAATAAGAGAGAGGAGTGGGGGTTATTAGGCATCAACATTTTAATTTTCACACGTATAAATGTATAACATTTTGCAATAAGTGCATGCACTTTGGCCTTAAAAAGCTGGGATCTATTATCGTCTTACAACACAACACATCACAATGAATATTTACACCAGATGTGAGACGGCATCCTGGGATTCACATTAGGCCTAAAAACATAACCGCTATATGTATCCACAGAACAGCTTGATTCTTCAATTATCTTCCCAGTAATCCTAACTGCTTATATCACTGGACCCACACAGTGTTCCCCTTTATTCATGGAGGCTTATATTCTACAGTGGAGACCAGTACTACAATATGCTGGCTCTCTGTGCATGTAATCCTGCTGACCCCTTCACTTTCATCTGTGCGCTAAATTGAGGGGATTGGCAGTCCCTAAGCTGGGGTTTATTCACAGATCTGATGGCTGTGCAGTTGTAAACTTGAGAAAATGTGTGTGTGTGTGTGTCTCTGCACAAGTCAGCCAGACACTCACCACTCTTGCAGATGCCAGACAGACTGCCACCTCTCCCATCCGTCCTCATTCTGGATGCAAAGAGAAATCTCCGGAACCACTCTTCCTTTTCTCGACCCGTCCTTCCAAACAGGTAGATTGTAAGATCCCCTCCTCCAGAAGCCGGTCTTTTGGACTCATCTGCTGATTCTGAACCTTCAGCTTTCTCCAGTTTGTCCATTCGTTCTAGCTTGTCCCCCGGCCCTGTTAATTTGTCGTCCCCGGCTTCAGGCTTCTCGCCCTGGGCCTTGGACATGAAGTCTTCCTGCTTGGCCAACTCAATGCAAATGGGGTACTTTTTATTCCAAACTCTCTTCCGAGCCAAGCTCTGGGGCATTAGGTAGATCTATGGGGGCATACAGACCATAGTTCATACAATCACATGCATGCTCATTTTGTGGTTTCTGGAAGTAGAATGCTTATATTCAAATATGCAGCACTGGTGCTTGAGTGAATGAAGTGGCAGTAACTGAGGCCTCAGTGCATGCGAGTAAAGATGATTCCTCTACTAAGTATTAACATGTATTCACAAAGGAGGGTTTAGACAAACATGACTGCTTTGCTCTGTAACGCATGTCTTCTTACTGTCTTGTCCTTGAGTGAACACACACAATGCACAAGAGACACAGCTGCATGGAAAGCATTCTATGTTTATAGGGAGCATATGACTCCGTGCCAAACATCCACTGAGCAGGCAAAGGCAAATACAATAATATTAATGTATGCTTAATGTCACATCTGTTAAGCTCACAAACACAAACACAAACACACACACACACACACACACACACACACACACACACACACACACACACACACACACACACACACACACACACACACACACACACACACACACACACACACACACACACACACACATTCTTGTACTTGCTGCATACTGAGGACCAGCATTTCCACTTAATAAATCAACACAATTACAAATATATCGAACTACTGGTTGCAGTACCATAACATGTCTGCAGGTGGAGCCCCAGAGCAAAAAGGGCTGGAAAACTGTTTCGATTTTTTTTTAATTTTTGGTCCAAAATTTTACAAAAACATCAAAGTTATACTATGTCAACCAAAATGAAAAAAAAAAAAAAAATTTTTTACCAAAAAATGTTGGTCCAAAATTTGACAGAAACATCATTCAATACTGTCGTCCAAAATTTGAAAAAATCTTTGACAAAAAAAATTTGGTCCAAAATTTGACAAAAAAAAGTTGGTCCAAAATTTGAAAAAAAAAATTTGGCCCAAAATTTGACAAAAAAAATTTGGCCAAAATTTGACAAAAAAAAATTGTCCAAAATTTGACAAAAACATCATACTATACTGTCGTCCTAAATTTGAAAAAATCTTTGACAAAAAATGTTTGGTCCAAAATTGGACAAAAAAAATTTGGTCCAAAATTGGACAAAGAAAATTTGGTCCAAATTTGGACAAAAAAAATTTGGCCCAAAATTGGACAACTTTTTTTTCAAAAATTTGACAAATTTTTTTTCCAAAATTTGACAAAAAATTTTTTTCCAAAATTTGACAAACATTTTTTTTCCAAAATTTGACAAAAAATGTTTTTCCAAAATTTGACAAATTTTTTTTTTCCAAAATTTGACAAAAAAATTTTGTCCAAAATTTGACAAAAATTTTTTTACCCAAAATTTGAGTTTTTTTTTTTTACAAATTGACTATAGCATGCTATAGCAACCTAAGGAAGTGATTTCAGTGAAACAATGTGAGGACCGGCCAAAATGTCCTCACTCCGTAAAAATGACCTCACTTTGTTGGTTAAAAACCTTCACTGGTCCTCAGTATGCTGCAAGTACAAGAGCACACACACACACACACACACACACACACACACACACACACACACACACACACACACACACACACACACACACACACACACACCAAAAAAAAAAAAAAGACAATTATTTCACAAGACAAACTTTCAGCATCGTTCCTTAATTTGCCACGACTCGCACACAAACACCCAAGACCAACACACCTTGCTGTTGGTCAAGTCATAGATCTTCTGGCTGATGTAGGTGACATCAGGTTTAGGCTCGTTGTGTGTAGCGCGGCGGGAGATGTTCCGGTTGGGCTTGGACAGACGCAAGATGGAGCCCTCTAGACGGACGTAAACAGAGTGGGTCAGGGTGGCATGGTACATCTCCGGGTCATAGCTGTGGATCTCATTCATCCAGCCCTGAGAGAGAGCGCAGGAGGGAGTGAGCTTTCATTGATGCAGAATCGACATAGATTGTTTCATATTACATGTATACAAAATGACAGAGCATTTAGTCGAAATGCAAAATAAAAGACCTTAGGTAAAGAAAAACTTATTATGCAATCCTTAATAAGAAGATTTTCAAATATCACAATATGCATAATATGGCATATGGATAAAATACATGCAGCGTAATAGTCATAAAAAATTCTATTCAATTCTTAACTCAATTCTATTCAATTACACATGTAAAACATGAATGGCTGGATCTCTTTACCTTCTGGCAATGACTTCCCTTTAACCGTTAAAAAGGGTGAATCACTTGCAACTGCAAGCTGATAAAACTATAGCAGAGTAAGAATGGAGGAAAACTACTTCCATTTATCTACATGCCATAGACTGACCTTGAATATTCCTGGTTCTTTTATATCCAGTTGGGCAACATTCCAGTGCCCTATCCTTCCTCTTTTTCTTCTTGAGCCCGATAAGGAGCGCCGTGGAGAGGACAGCCACAGGACCAGCAAGGCCAGCATGAACCCTACTGCTATACCATGCACCACTGCACATGCACAGGGTGGCACTGGAAGGACCAAGTACCAGTATACCAACTGTGTTAAGAAGATGAGGCCGGTCACTGGCGCACTGTCCACCTCCTCCTCCACTTTCTCCTCCTCCTCCGCATCAAGTTCACTGCATAAACCAGTGCTACCAGTATGTGGCTGCCGAGACCCAGGATGATCCCCGTCTGGTGTCTCGGTATCAGTACATAGCTCAAAGTCTTCACTGTACAGTTCACAGAAGTCCTCATCTTCCTGTCGAGCTACCAGAGCTGACATCGAGCAGTGGCCCAGACTGAGAGAAGGAGACTTGTGGAGAGTGGATGAGGAGGCCTGAGGGAGGGTTGGAGCTGGTGTCAGTGATGGGAAGGAGAAAAAAACAGAGTCTGAGCCTTTGCCTGTGGGTGTTTGTTCCTCTTCTTCACCTTCTGCCCCTTCCTCCTCCTTGATGCTGTAGTTGCTGCTACCCTCTACATGTCCATTTAAGGCTGCTGCTCCGCTGAGCTCTGATGCGCTGGAGGACAGAAATTTGGCGCGATGAGTGGCACTTCCACCGGCCACCATGCCAGACTCATCCCCTATGATCTTACTAAAAAGCTGCAGCGGGTCTGACATCACCTCAGACAGCCGCCGCCTTGTGTCTTCTATCTTGGCCTCCACCTCTTGGACTTTGAAGAACGACCTACCATCTGGGGACATGATCGGGGAACAAGGGGCCGTTTTGGAGTCTCCACCTGTTTGAGTGACAATGACAGGGCTGGAGGATAAACGAGGCTGGGAGAACTGCTTGAAGAGCTGCATGTTGCGAGGTGGAGGCCTATGGGATGGCTGCGTTTGCTGCAGTTGCTGATGAGGCCCATCTTGATGTTCAGCCTTCGAAGTGTCTGTGGACAGAGACTTAACGAAAGATTTCATTATGTGTCTGTGCCGTGCGTGGGATGGTGTAACAGTGGTAGGCGCAGAGGTGGAGTCTCGTGACTCAATGTCATTGGACAAAGACCTGACGAGGCTGAGAAAAGGTTTAGAAGACGACAGCGCTGCAGACTTACAAGGGGAAAAGGAGCTGGAGGTTGTGGCTGGAGAATTAGCTGTGGGTTTGTCTGAGGGCCAGGAGGAGCTGGTAGGTGGTGTGGAGCTCAGGTGAGAGAGGGTGGAGTTGGGGATAATAGTCATGGCTGCAGAGGGTGTGTGCGGGTTAGGGTCTGAGGGTTGCACAGACAGGGTGGAAGATGAAACAGCGAGCACAGTAGCTCCAGATAATGCATCCATGCCAGCGGATTCAAACAGCAGCTCCTCTTTTGCCTCCATTCCCGTGGTGACAGTCTGGTTGTTGGCGGCAGAGGCTTCTTGTCCTTGCAGCTCCTCTGCCCCTTCCAGCGCAGATGTAGCTCCAACCTGTGCCCCATAAAGCTCCTCTTCTTCATCATCTTCCTCCTTTCCCAGAGCAGAGAAGTGGATGGTGATGGTGTCACGAGAGACAGAGCGCTGCACCTGCAGCTTGGGTCTAGGGACATGGCGAGGGGGAGGAGTGTCAGAATGCTGGCCACTTCCCCTGCTGCTGCTGCCCTGACTGCTCATCACCACCCTGCACAGGGCTCACAGCCTGGAAGAGATGGAAATTCACTGTTAATAGCATTCAGTCTTGTATAAAGTACTTGAAAGCGATACTTGAGCAAAAGTACATGTATCTTACCAGACAATGACTTTGGTAGAAGTTAAAGTCAACTTTTAGAATATTTCTTGAGTAAAAGTCTTAAAGTCCCTGGCATTTACTGTACTTAAGTATCAAAAGTAATTTACAGATATAAAATGTACTTAAGTATTAGTAGTAATTAGATTAAAAGATAGCTGAAACCCGTACCTCTTTAATAAAGGCTCCACCTGGAACCCTTTTGGGGGGTTCTGCCAAGAACCCTTTAAAAACCATTTATTCAGGAAATGGGTTTTAGAGGGTTCTCTGGATCTCAATAGTTACTGGAACCATTAGTGTTACCAAGAACCCTTGAAGCAAATGGTTCCAGGTAGAACCTCAGCCCTTGTAGAAGGACCCTTTTGGAACACTTATTTCTAAGAGTGTACTTCAGAAATCCGATGGCAGGAGACCAGAAACCCAGAGACCAGAGCCTCAGTGTCAGACACAGTAAACAACGAGCCACTGGTGTGTTTTAAGTCCACTCGGAGCTGAAATCTGCGGCTAACAGCTGAGCGGCTAACAGCTGGTGCCGCTAAAAACAACTAGCGACAGCAAACAGGCATTATTGTAAAGTACACATTTTATTTAGAAAATGCAGTGGAGTAAAAGTTGTACAGATATGTGAAAATTCTGTAAAGTACAGTAACAAAGTATTTGTACTACTATGTACTAGTATTATTATTATTATTATTCATTACATTTATATAGCGCTTTCCTATATACCCAAAGCACGCACAAATTACCCATTATTCATTCATACACACATTCTCACTGGTGGTGGTAAGCTACGTACACAGCTGCTCTGGACAAGACTGACGGTCTGTGTCCAATTTACCTAATCCCCATATCCCATGTTTTTTTGAACATTACAACACTGAAAACATACACAATGTCACTGGATATATATGTATAGGACATTCAATGCTAATGTTGTATGGACTAGACAGGTATATACACTACACTCCGTGATCCATTAGCTCTCATTATGCAGTTGACAGACTGAATCCCTCATAGGTCCGGCCTTCGTCTGTCTAGTCTCACTCACCCCCACTGTGTCAACACGATTAACAGGTTACTTCAGAACATACAAAGCTTCGAAGAAAAGGCCCATCAACATTGCAGCTGCAGTTATCTCCATTCTCCACAGTGAGAGGTTGGTGGTTTTAACGAGAGAGGCTGCTTACAGTGGAGGGAAAATCTACTTCTGTGTTTTGGAAAATTCATGCATTTGATTATTTTAAATTTGAACATAAAAGTGCTTTAATTAAAACTGTAGTGTTCAACTGGCGGCCCATTTAGAGCAGCGCAGAGCAGAGCTCGGGTAAAATTAACGTCAGAGCGTGAGCCAACAGTGGATATCTATTGCATGGGAGAAGGTTAGGGCCAAGAAAAGGACTGTGGTTAAGGTTAAGATAAATAGTCAGGGTTAAGGCCACATTATACTTCTCCTACTGCGTATGCGTTATCCGACTGCGTCACCACGGAGACGACTCGAGCCTTCATAATTCTGCATCGTGGTGACGGATACGCGCTGCAATTTCCCGCCCGATCAGTAGGGGTCGCTGCGCAAGGTTATTGTGCTTCAGGCTACAGTGAGCAATGGCGTCCGAGAAAGAAAGAGAGAGAAAGACTTTTGTCGTTGAAACAGTGGCCGTTTCGCACTTTTCTGTGTCACGCAACGCAGTTTTAAGTTGTCCCTTGACGGAGTGACGGACACTTAAAAAACATTTTGTGCAGTCGGAGACGACGCAGAGGCTCTTCGACAGACTCTGCGTCGACGCAGAGTCTCTACGTAACCTACGCAAAGCACTTTACGCAGGAGTATAAATTGGGCTTTAGGGTTAGGGGATCACTTTTATCTGACTAATATCATCAACATTTCCATGACCAATCACAAATCAGAAATAATTATAAATAATATAACATTTTAGGGCCACACAGTTGGTGTAGTGGTTTGCACTCTTGCCTTTGCAGCAAGTGGCCTTTTTCTGCATGTTCTCCTCGTGTTTGAGTGGGTTTTCTCCAGGTTCTGCGCTTTCCTCCCACAGTCAAAAAAACATGCAATATGGGGCTTAGGTAAAGTGGACACACTAAATTGACTGTAGGTGATGGATAATACTACCGTTGAAAAGTTTGGGGTCACTTCAAAATGTCCTTATTTTTAAAAGAAAAGCGCTATTTTTTCAATGAATATAACATTAAATGAATCAGAAATACACTCAATACATTGTTAATGTGGTAAACGACTATTCCAGCTGCAAAAATCTGGTGGAATATGTACATCGGTGTATAGAGGCCCATTTCTGGCAACCATCTCTCCAGTGTTCTAATGGTACATTGTGTTTGCTAATGGCGTTAGAAGGCTATTGGATGATTAGAAAACCCTTGTGCAAAAATGATAGCACAGCTGAAAACTGTTTTGCTGGTTCTTTGACGAAAGCAAATAGCTGAAGAGCAAAATTATTATTTTGAATAAAACTCATTATTTCTAATCTTGTCAATGTCTTGACTATATTTTCTATTCATTTCGCAACTCTTTTGATGAATAAAAGTGTGAGTTTTAATGGAAAACACACAAAAAAATGTATAGGTGACTCCAAACTTTTGAACGGTAGTGTATAAATGTCTAAGTGTGTCACCAGTGGGTTTTCACTGGAGTCAATTAAAAGCCTGGTGCATCTCTTTCAGATGCTGAAGGATACCTTGTGCGTCTATAAGGTGACACCGAGGGACATGACGTGTGTGTGTGTGTGTGTGTGTCGTTTTGAGTGTTTTGCCTCTGCTGTGCGGGCAAAATAGATTGCATAAAAAAAACAGACAGTGAAAGGAGCAAGAAAAAGAAGAGAGATGAGGAGCCACGGGGAGTCTGTAGAGACCTTTCAGGGAAGAGCTTCTGAAGTGGGATTCACTTTAATAGGAATGGAGAGAAGAAGAAAAACAGGGAGCAGGCACAAAGGAGGTGAGAAAGAGGGAGGAGACAAATGAGCGGAGAGACGTAGCTGTGGCAATAGATGTGCTAATTGCTGTTGTTATTATTTAAATCTGAAGGATTCATTAAAACACAGGGTAAACAGAGGGAGATGATTCCAGGTCTTTAGCAGGGAGTGGCCAAAACGAGCAGAACGAACATCACACCTCAACAATCAACACAGTTAACACAACAAAGTATAGCCCTCAGATACTAAAGAACTGATAGATGAATCATTTATTTATTGTGTAATTATCACAGAGGGCACTGTAGCCACACACAGACGTGCAAACAAATCAATTTGTTAACTGAAAGATGGCTTTGACTTAACTTTAAGCTGAATGTCATACTTGTTAATGTGACAATTTGCACATTTTCTTTGTAATGAATAACAGTTAATGAAATAACAGTGGATGCTGGAGCATTGTAAGATAAATCATGGAATTCAAACAAACACCACTGTGACCTGGAGGACATTTCATTGCTTTTGAGTTTTCACTGAGAAAAAAATAACTGCACATCATTTGTGGCTGATAATCTGGTTAGAGAATTTCTAAATGAGGCTGTTAGGATAACATGGATCTATGTTATCCCTGATACATTTTGATATTCATGGCTGTCGTTTACTTTTAAACTGAATGCATAGTGGGGTTTTTTTCTAAATCTAAACACATACAAGATTAGGGGTTATATGAAAACTAATGCACACTGGAAATATGCATAGTGCTTTTACAAGTTGACTAAGTGCAATATGCGATGTTTTCCGTCACGCCCATAGTTTATGTTATTCCCTCTGAATGCACAGGTGCCGTTAAAAGCCCTGTGTTTGCTTTAGCTACTTTTTAGAGAGGAGGGGAGAGAAGAGGAGAGAAGAGGAGAGGTCTGGCATGGAGACAAGACTCATCCAATTAATACTAGACTCATCCAATTAATCAAAGCAGGCAGAGCCACTCTAATCAGTGATTGCAGGCAGCATGGAAGGGGTGAGAGGAGGGGAGGGAGGTTAAAAGCAATAGGTTAAAAGAAAGATATATGATGAAGAGACATGAGAGAATGGGAAGCACGGAGTAAACGGAACATTGGAAACTGAAGAGAAAATCATAAAAAAAAAAGAAAAAAAGAAGGTATTTCCTTTATCCACAAATTAAAATAATTTCCTTCCCATGACAATATCATGCAAATAATCCTTTAAAATGTAATTGCCTACTTGAAGAAAGAAAAAAACGCACGAGGAGGAGTGGTCAGGGGAAGACCGAGTGGGTCCTGAGGGCAAGATGGAGAAGTATTTATGGTGAACAGTGTGTGCCGCCTTCAGCAAATTCTATCTCAAGTCTCAAGTGAAGGAACCAGATTTACCCAAAAGAGCCAAAAAAGCACTTTTAATTCATGTAACAACCCTTCTGCCTCAGAGAAAAACAGCATTCACTAAAGTTGTATGTTTTTATTTTCTCCCCTTTTTCATCATGCAGCTAAAAAAACACCCAGAACTGACTTAACAGCCATAATCAATGTGTGTTGACTCGTAACAGAGTAAACACACATTGGACACCAGACTCTCTTTTTTGACAGAGACTCTGGTGTCCTCCTCCTCCTGCTGCCTTTGAGGGATGGATAGATTTGTCTGTATCATCACATGACCTGACAAATATCTCATGACCTGAAGACGCATATATACGTCACTGCTGTGTTCCATCATTGTTTTTTTTTTATATATATATCCGCACAAAACAGAGAACAGTGTTCACACTGCAGGTGTGAGACAAGACTAAGACATGTATTTTTGAGTTTTGGCATCTTTTTTTCATTTTTACACCAGTATGCATTGATCTATTTTTTATTTTATGAAATTGTCCACTGGGATGTGAATATTGCTTTGCCATTATATTTATTTTATCCATTTATTTATTTGCTTATTTATTTTTCCTTTGCTCAACATTACTAATCTCACAATAAATCTTTTGTGTGCAGGTGTCAAGGATGCTAAAGTAGCATGACAGATTTCCATCCATCCACCCATTTTCTGCCACTTTATCCTCCACATGAGGGTCGCGGCGGACAGATCGCCAGTCCATCACAGAGCCAAGTAGAGACAAACAACCATCCACTGTCACAATTATGGTCAATTTAGAGTGTCCAATCCCCATATTGCATGTTTTTGGACTGTAGGAGGAAACCCTAACCCAAAGAACCTGGAGAAAACCGCCACACACGGAGAACATGCAAACTCCATGCAGAAAGGCCCTTGTTTCAGCAAACAGAGGGAAATGAAGTCAAACAAGAAAAAGTAAATGAGTAAATAAGCAAGTCAGCGAGGCATTAAAAGGGGAGGGCGACGAGGGGGAAAAAGATTGGGCGAGACAGAGACAGTCGATTGTCACTAACACAACACACACAAGCACAGCATCTTGAGTTTTCTCACTATTATGTGTACAATGACTGACACATGAATGCACGGAAGAAATGAGCCCCGCATTCACATGCAGTTGCCAGGATGTAAACACAAACAAAGAGGGAGGGAGGGAAATTGAATCATGTTAATGAGAACAGAGCACCTGAACCTCAGGCTACAACCTGGCATTTTTACATTTTAATGTTTATTAATATGCATTGTCCGTTTCCTACCAGCGCTCATGTGGAGGATAAAGCGCTAGAAGATGAGTGAGTGAGTGTCCCTTTACTTGGATAAATAAATGTAATTAAATTAAATAAAAAATCATGTGGAGTGAGAAAGACCGAAAAATACAAGGAACATTTTGCCCCGCAGCGGAATCACAGAAACACAACACAGAGCTTTTTATCTAATGCTTTACTGTTCCCTGCACATAAAACAAGCCTCAGTCAACTCCAACACCATGAAATTCGATGTAAACATTATAATATGTGTATATGCATATGCATATGTATGTATATGTATATATAGTAGAAGATGAATGAATTAATGTTTTGGTCCTGATGGACTGCAGCCTCTCACGGTCAGGTTGCAGGATCCAGATCCAGTTTCGAGGCTTCTACTACTTATTATTATTAACATTATCATACATGTCATCACCATTATTATTATGCTATAATTAAAAGTCAATATCATTATTGTTTTTTTTATCAACAAATTCTGCTGCTGCTTATATAAATGAATGTAGTTTAATAAACATGTCATCATTAACTCTAACTGTCCTGTATAAACTTATAACTTGATACAACTGTTGTATATCTGCTCCTGGTCTATTTCTTCTGTCTCGACCTTTCTCTCCCCTTCTCTGTCTCCTTTCACCCCAACCAGTCTAGGCAGATGGCTGCACATCTTTAAGTCTGGTTCTGTCAGAGATTTCTTATTCTGTTAAAAGGGAGTTTTTTCTCTCCACCTAGTATTTGCTCATTGTGTGAATTGTAGGGTTGCATGATGTTGTCTACAATGCCTCGAGATGATGTATGTTTTGTGATTGAATTGAATTGAATTGAATTGCTGGCCCTGCCAAGTGTGGTGTGTAATTGCCAGATAAAGCATACAGGTAACAAACACGCAGATCTCCAAACGCACACATGAAAAAAATAAACCAAAGCTCAACACAACCCTGTTCCAGTCCAAGATGAAGACGTCGAGCAGCATCAACCGAAATACTGAGAGGCGGTTTGACGGTGATTGTGACTCTGCTCCGAATCAAACTGCCCTCCTCTTATAGAAGAGTAGGAGGAGAGTGTAAAAAAAACAACAATAAAACAACAGCCAGGGGAGATGAAGAGCACTCACACAGCCGTGCTGGATCAAACCAGTTTTCCCTCACCTCTCCCTCCCGCAGTCTATAACCCAGAATCCTCCGTCAATCAAACCTCGCCAGTGCAAGTGATCAGGTGGTTGCCATGCCGACGGTAAAGCCTTCATCGTGCTCTACCACTTATCCCTGCATCCGTTCTGTGTGTTTTGGAAGCTCCTTCTCTCCATATAGCCTTGGTCTAGTTGGTTTGTGAAGTTGAGTCATAAGATTTATCTGTGTGTGTGTGTGTGTGTGTGTGTGTGTGTGAATTGGGAAAACACATTGTTGACCTGATTTTGACCTCAATCTTCCACCCAAAATGAAATTCTCCCCGTCTCCCTGTCACTTTTAATTCTGTGACAAATATCAGAGTTGCATCTGTATATCAACATCTCCTAAAACACAGTTTGACAGTTTATGAATCAAATGCTGGACGAACACTTACACACACACGCGCACGCGCACACGCCCACACGCCCACACGCACACGCACACGCACACACACACACACACACACACACACACACACACACACACACACACACAGTCATCCAAATATAAGTGCTTTGTAATCAGTGTAAAAGCTGCTCGACAACCTGAACTCCTGAAAAATGGTGATATTAGTCATAATCCACCCAATTACACCATAAATGGAGTGATCAAGGGAGGGATGATTGAGGGAGGGAGGTATGGGATGAGGGAAACACTGGAAAACATACTATTTTACTTTTAGAATTCTTTGTGCTTAAATCAAATGTGTCTACAATAGAGATTAGTTTAGGTGTGAGCTGTGAAAGTCTGCAAACCTGTGTATATAATGGCACGTATGGATATCAGGACAGATAAACCACTTCCTGGTTATGAGTTTAATTAATAAATTGAATAAAAAATATTACGACAATCATTCCCTGCTTGACTACAGAAATGGCCACCGTCTGTAAGACACAAAAAATCGCAAAAAAATCTGGGACACTGAAAGCTGCTGAAAATATCTGCTCTATCCATGTTTTCCCCCGTTTGACAGTGATGTGCTGCACAATAGAGGCATCATGAGCACAGAGGCTGAGCAGAATTAGCATATTAATTACACGAGATAAGAAAGGGGGGGGGGGGGGTAGATTTCTAACAGGTCCAGCATGTTGCAATGTGCGCTCTTCACTGGATTCAACTTCTCTCATTCAACCAATTACCTTTGTATTCATATCAAAGGTGTAGAATTATATACTGTAACAGTAGATCTTACTCAAACAAGAGTAAAATGGGAATTTTATTTGGGGACTAACACGAGCTTTGAACATAAACGAATGTCTGTCACATTCAAACTACTGTCAAATTACTGACGACGGCGACAACGACCAGGACGCCCCTTCTTGGCCCGTGTTGATCAAACACTGCATACACATAACAAGATGGACGCTGTTGAGAGCAGTGTGTGATCAGTCAACATAGACTTCCGTTTTTTTTTTTCTGTCATGACAATTTCATGATTGGCCAGGTAGAACCACCCAGTGCCTCTCTCATTAGTGCGATCACAAAACAGGTGCATGCTCTGCAGCTGCAGCTAATCAATGCTACACAACACGCACACACACACGTGGATCTAGGTATAACAATATTCAGCTCGACTATAGAAGCGCGACCTATTTACCATCCTTTCATAAAGAGCTCGTTCCAATGAATCTTCTCCTCCTGCATATTTCTCTTCGTTCAATTCAAAAATAAACTGAATTTATCAGTGTCTTAGTTCTGCCACCTCCTACGCCTCACTTGATCGCCACTGACGCCATTGATAAAGGTTACGAGGAAGTGACGTGCGCAGAAGTTACGCCACTGAACTTCCTCTTGCACATGACATTTCACAAAGTTGAAACTTCCCCAAAAAATGTTCTCACGTTAAAGCTGTAAAACCTACACATGCATGCATATGGAAATGCACATCATCCACTCTCTGATCCAGGGTGAACATACAGTATTCCACATGCACTGACCCAACCACAAAGAGAGAACATTGGGGTCGAGTGCTGACTCAGACAGCTCACCAAACATCCTCAAGCCAAAAAATTCATATTTTCTTTGAATAAAATTTTCTGTGGGCCTATACTGTGTTTGGTCAGGCTTTCAGATTATGGTTCAGCAGTTGGTCGCTTTAACGCCACAGCAACTCAAGTCAAACAGTTGACAGTGACAGTGGTCTAGTCTACGTAACATACGGAGTATACCCACAACAAAAAGGCCAGGATTGTTTTTGCAAATAAAGAGTAGAGATGACTGTCATTTTCATTAAAAAAACACTGAATATAATAAAATTCATCATGTGCATACTCTTTTTGTAGCTGCTGCTTTGGCAAACCGTGCAGACAGTATACCCACTACAGTAGACCACACTACACCACTGGGGCACAGGTTACATATACAACAATATGTAAATACATAAATAGACAGATACAATTGCAGTATTCAGTTAAAAACAAGAAAACATTAAAACAAACTGCATGTGCTCATTTATGAAAGAGAAGAAGTGGGTTTTAAGGGAGGATTTAAAGGGGGTCTCTGGGGTCTGGGGTGTTCTATTATAGAGGGGGAGACTGTTCCAGAGATGGCAACTTGAGTTTCAATTCAGTTTAGTTTGCTAAATCATAACATACATTATCTCAAGGCCGTTTAAATAGTAAGGAGGGCTCTGTGTCCAATTGGTCATGTGATATGCGTTTTTAGGTGCGTTAGGAACACAGTTTTCAAATGAAACATCGTCATGTGGACGTAGCCTGAGAGCAAGTGAGACAAGGAAAAGGCAAGGAGTCATTCAAGGCCATGGATCAATTGCAGCACACACACACACGCACACACACACACACCCCCACACCCCCCCCCCCCCACACACACACAAGGTCAGTGGAGAAGAGAAGGCTTACCTTGAGATTTTAGAGGCATTCAATATCCTCTCTGTCACACACAGCTCAACCATGGATCATGGTCCTAACATGTTGGGGAAAACAGAGATGAGCATTATTATTATTATAATGATAATAATAATTTTTTTTTTTTTTTTAAAGAACAACACAGAGTGACAAAATAGAAACATCTCTCCTGCACATAATCTTCACATGGATGATCCTGATCCTGTGCAGCTGTGATCTTTCCGTCTACCACGTCTCTTTTCTGTCTTTACATTGACTTCTGAAGCAAGATAGTGACTGGGCACTGGGCCTAGACAGGGCATTTCTGACAATGGTCAATGGTGTCATTGCAGTTTCCTATACATTGCTGATCATACATTTCGTTTGTCGCCGTTTGCTGTGGACAGACGTAATCAGCTGTTCTTGAAGCCCAGGGTAATTTGTGCTTTCCCTATCTTGTGGCGAAATCTCTGCATAACGGAGTGACCAGTCTGTAGCTCTTACAGATTCATAAATGTATGGGTGAGCATAAATGTCTGCAGAAGTCACTCCTGAGATTCTCCTGAAGGATCCACAGTAAGTGCACGGGCGAATGTTTGCACTCCTGCAGCCACCACCTGAATATTCTGGAGATTCCCCTGATGGTGTGAACATGTCTCATCCTGACAATGTCTCACTGTGTTCATGGGGACCTTAATGTCCGGACCTTAATCTATGGACAATACCCAGGGACCATGTCTGCAAACACAACAGTTCACCTGAGGACACTGGACTGAAAGGTTTCCATCATTATTACAGGCCGACACCGAGTTCTACCTGCCATAA
This sequence comes from Microchirus variegatus, assembly GCF_963457635.1. NCBI lineage: Eukaryota > Metazoa > Chordata > Actinopteri > Pleuronectiformes > Soleidae > Microchirus > Microchirus variegatus. The sequence continues at coordinate 14,426,379 of NC_139811.1, forward strand.
ACACAGTATTTTGCCATTTTCTAACATGAAATCTGGTAAATATTTGAATATTTGTGTCTCTCTGGACATTCTCCAGAGTTTCACCTGCTACATTCTCACATAAATTCACTGGAATGTTTGCCAGAGATTAGATCATCTTCTTTAGACATTTGCATCCCAGCACAATCTGCAGAGAATCCCTGGAAGTCAGTGCATGTTTAAAAGCAGCCTAAACGACACGCTTTTGAAAGTAAAGCGCGTGTTGTCTTGTGTGACTTTGATGCTGTGGACCTGCGACTATGCGGAGAACCCTAACCCAAGTCAGGAGGAGCCTGAATAGACCCGTAGTGTTCACACTGTGTGCTATAGGGTAGATGAGATTCCCCGATCTGACGTCTGTTTCCTAAACTTTTTTAAGCGAAGTCAATTCACAATATAAAGCAAATTTGTGCGAATTCTCTGCCATTTCTGTAAGTAAACAAACCAAGAGATATATCCATGATAGATGAGGTACAACTTTATTTTATGTTTGGTATTTAATTAAAGGTACAGTGTACATTATAATATATTATAATTGGTCAAGTTGCATCAGATAGGTGTACACTTTAAAGAGGATTGTTACAGCAAATGATTCTGGTTAAGTCTTTGTGGACAGAAGCGATGTGCAACCTTAATTAGTCTCCTGATCCTTTGTCTGAAAGACTCTGTGAAGCAATACTATCAGACCTGACTGAGAATATGACAGAATATAACCTCAGTGGGCCCTTTCCAAAGCCGTTTTACTTTATAGTGCAAATTTCCTATTGCCTCTGCCTGTCTTGACATAAAACAAATCACTTCCTGTGTGCAGTATGGGAATGTCAGCAGGCGACATAAGGACAGCCATACTGGAGACTAACATGTGCAATAACTTGCATTCTATTTATATATATTCTGCATGTCTGCTGAATGTGTGTGCCGAAATGTGTGCCTAGTCAAGCGACTACCTTTATCCATGTATTATTCCGTTCAGACCATCTTTACATAGGCACAACACAATATTGTTTCATCTTTCTTCCAATGACAATTAGAGGAATCACAGAGAGAGAGAGAGTCGCGTGAAGCGTTCGGGCTCAATCAGAATTTTTTGAATTCATACAACAATAGTTTAAATGTAATGGAAATGTGTATACAGGCTTTATGTAGTAAATGAAAGCCAGCAGATCTGTTTGACTGTGGGGACAATGAGTCACAGTTGCATCTGTCCACCTACAGACACAGCTACTTCCTAGAATAGACTCACTTCACAGCTGTGATTTACCTACATGACAGTATCAGTCCACTCAGCTGTACCAGACACTGGCAGACGTGTTCTTCATGCCCAAACAACCACGTGCGTTTCTGTCATTATTAGGGGAAATATCAGTGCATATCCCATGCATACATTTGTATTCAGTGTATCACTGACATTTCTTCTTCTGCTGCTTCTCTTCTCAATATTTACATCTCCATCCGCCCCTTTGTCCTCTGCACGTCTTTGACTTCAGCGCTGCACTGATTCATGTCTGGTGATGTGGACTGGGTGTAATAGGTGCAGGGACCAAACAGCTGATACAAAAAGCAAATACACCCACCCCCCCCACACACACACACACACACACTCTGACAGAGAGGGAGAGAGGGAGACAGCAGCTTTAATCTTACCGTAGCTGTCGCATCTTCTCTCCCGTGCAGGCCACCGCTGTTCTCGGGCTCCACATTTAGAAGCTTTGGATGTGCGTAACGCGAGGAGGAAACCTGCTTCGATCTGCAGCAGCTGAGGATGGACCGGCCCTGTGCACCTCCACAGAGAGTCCGAGCACACACAAACCCTGCAGAGACCGAAATGTACGAGATCTGGGCGTGTGTTGTTGTTTTTTTTTTTTTGGGTGAATGGGCGATGGTTTTAGCGCCACACCCCCTTTTCCCACCCTGACTATTTAAACGGTATTTGCGCCCAAAGCAGCGTCACATAGCCGGCGATCTGGTGATTCATATTTTATTGAGTTGCAGCAGCAGCAGCAGGAGGAGAGGAGTGTGAGATACGTCATGGCGTTGCAGTGATGCCCGTAAAAACGCGAGCTGCTCTCCACAAATAGCGTTTGAAAGCCTCACCGCCTTCCGTAAATAAAGACTACAGCGCCATCACAGATTATATACATGAAATAAATCTAAAAAAAAAAGAAAAAAGAATAAAATATATAATCAGTAAGTCCTCGATCTGTCCATGTTTTAATATCACCACGAGTTGCAGAAAGAAAATAGCCCTGAATTGGATCCACCAGGTGCTCCGACAGTGACAGCGCCTCCAATCCTCCTTCAATTCAATAACATTTGCTTGTAAATGCTGCCACCTGCCGGCCTGATGCGATAACGTCACAGGAAAGTGGCTAAGCATCAATGATCAAGTCTGGCCAGGAGTCAAGTGGAAAATAGTCAAATAGGGAAAAATGCAACTTTTCTTTTATAAAGTACCTAAAAGTACACGTATCTTACCAGAAAATGACTTTGGTATAGGTTGAAGTCACTTTTAAAAAAAAAATAACATTACTTAAGTAAAAGTCTTAAAGTATATGATATTTACTGTACTTAAGTATCAAAAGTAATTTTCTGATATAAAATGTACTTTTAGTTGTAGAGGTAAAAGTATTTAAAAAAAGTGAGGATTAACTGGATGGCCGTGGGTTCAATTCCTGGCTCTGCTCGTCTGTATGTGTCCTTGAGCAAGACACTTAACCCCATGTTGAAGCATGTTAATGGCTGAATGTCAAAACTATAATGTAAAGCAGTTCATCAAGACTAGAAAAGCTCTATATAAACACAGACCATTACCAACTCTTCTTCTTCTGATTTAATTTGGTAGTAACGCAAATGAAAGATTGTTAGAGGAAATGTAGTGGAGTGAAAGTTGTTAGAAATATAAAGTAAAGTACAGATATGTGAATTTTGTAATCAAGTACAGTATCAACGTATTTGTACTTTGTTACATTGCAACACTGAGTAGGGGTGGACACTACTAGTAGAAAATCACATCACCTTATTGTTTTATGACATCACAATAACAATATCAGTGATGTTACTCCACAGAATTTCAAAATAAAAGTGTCTGCATTGAATTATAAAAACATACAGAAAAGAGGCAGGATGAACTTACACGGGTCAGCAGCTCCACCTTCAGGCCACAGTTAGCACTTACTCAGGAAAGAAAATAGCTGTTTGTATGCGTCTTGGCTCTGATCATCCACCGATGTGCTTTGAGGTAAACAGGAATCCTCCATTATTTTCATCATCATCACCTCTGCTATGCAAACAAACCAACAAATAAACAAACAATAATTCTTAGAATATAATTTTCTTCAAACACAATACACTGCAATTGCACCCTCAGATTTATAAAATGCAAGGTACACCCTGGACAGATCGCCAGTCAATCACAGGGCCACACAGAGTCAACCAACCATCCACTCTCACAGTCAGTTTAGAGCGTCCAATTTGCCTAATCCTCAAATCCTATTTTACTGAGTGATCATATATATATATGCAAGTGAGGTGAAGTGAAGTGAGCCCGCGGGCACCGTACTGGCCCCTGCGCTACACCAAACGTGTGGCCCTCATTCACCAAAATAAAAACATATAGAAATATGGAACAAGAGCCTTTCTGCATAGAGTTTGCATGTAATCCCCATGTGTGAGTGGGTTTTTTCCAGGTTCTCCGGCTTCCTCCCACAGTCCAAAAACATGCAGATTTGGAGCTCTATATTAATCTAAATAAATTGACCGTAGGCGTGAGAGTGAATGGTTGTTTGTCTCTATATGTGTCCCTGTGATGGACTGGCGAACTGTCCTGGTTGTACCCCGCCTCTCGCCCTATGTCAGCTGAGATAGGCACAGCGACCCTCTCCGATGGAGGATAAAGCGGTAGTTGATGGATGGATGGAATAATCAGTTATGTAAATAGCAGGGAATATACCTGTGAGGTTTCAGTGTCTCCCTCTACCGCTCAAAGTTATTTAACAGTGTGATTGACATCAAAGCATTCAGGACTGCTGCTAAAGGTCACGCGGGTCACCTCCACGCTGACGCTCTAATAACTGAGCCTTTATGAAGTCCATAAAACCCACTCCTCACTTCATCACCACAGATGGTGGGTGAGGGTAATCGCTGGAAAAGTAGCACAGGCCACCACCTCACTCAGACTCCTTTGAACTGCACCATATGCAGATTGAACGGGGGGGGGGCAACTGTACGCATGTTTCTGTGTCTGTTTGAAAGAAGCAGTCGCTTGGTGTGTACGTGTCCGTGTGTGTATCCTAAGCCTTATCTTGTCACAGCAGGGGAGATACATGAAAGACTTTCTACAGTGTGTTTGGTAACGCGACGTCCTCCGCTCCTGCCTAAACAGCAAAGTAGACGACAGCCTCATCAGAACATGCTCCAATCCAGACATCATCTCTTTTTTTGTGTGCGCCAACACTATCTTTGATAGACACACACACAGATATGTGCACACACCTTTAGGGCAGTTGACCAATCAGTAGTTTTGACTTTTTTTTTCTCCACACAGGCCGTTCTTTGTTGTCTATAACCTTTTGATCTAAATGAAAAAAGGCCAATGTTTTCAAGAAGGAAGGTCGTGCTAAAAAAAAAAGAAGAGAGAGTAGAGGGAGGTGATTTGCCACCTTTTCATGTTAACTCTCCTCTGCTCAGCTTTATAATGAATGTCAACGCTGATAACAATGTCTCATTTGCATATCATAATCCCTATCTCGCGACCTTTCTGATCAGGTGTGCTTGGAAGCGCGGCTGTGTTCGTTCAAAAAGAGAAAGAGATATAAAGCAAGGGAGGAAAGAAAGAAAGAAAGAAAGAAAGAAAGAAAGAAAGAAAGAAAGAAGGAAAAAAAAAAACTCTGGTTCACTTTGAAAGCTGTTTGAAGTCCTCTGCCAGAGTTCAAATAACACTGAAACATGTGCATGGCATTGAGTGGCTGATTTGTATTAAAAAGAAGAAAGGCGGAGGGATGGAGGGATGAAAGGAGGTCATGGAGGGAGAATGAGGGAACTTTCTGAAAGCTAGTGAGGCCAAAATCCTTTGGATCTCATGTCTCCACACATACAGAGAAACAGGCCCTCCTCTATTCAGTCTTTGACCTTAAACATGATGCGTTTTGTACTCCGCTATCTTGTTGTTTCCTCAAATTGTGTTTTTACTTTAAGTATGATTTATGAACTTGTGTTTCTGATCTGCTTTTTATTTTTGGCTGATATTGAAGCAGTGAATTTCTTGCTAATGTTACCCAGATTTTCATCATGGAAAAAAAAAGGGCAATATTTTCCCTTCTTTTTTTGTTGTTGTTTTTTTGTCCCGTTGGAACCTTTACTCTTTCAGACAGCTGAGCAAAACTGCCCTGCCAAGCTTCAAAGGAGCTGCTGCTGCTGCTGCTGGGGCGATGGCAAAATGAGAGAAGGAGGCGTGGAATCGTGGCAGTGCTTTCTGCAAAGGTCAAGGTGTGTGTCTGCATGAGTGAGAGTGTTATTAGCAGTTCTGAGTATCACAGCAACAGATCCAAAGGTCATGGACCACCCCAACTGTGTGTTCACACACTTCATCATCAACCACCATGCGATCAACAGTGGCATGGCTATTCATACTGGGCAGAGAGATTGGATGACGACCAGTACACTATGTTTCTGCCCTCTACGCCTTCTTGGCTTGGACTAGCTGTTCTCAGCAGCCTATGGTTTCTGAATCCCAGTTGTGAAGACCAGACGTCCTTTCCCATGTGTGAAGAGGGCCTCCAGCAGGGCTGTTTCAACTCCTTCACATTTCATAGTCCTCCATTTGGCCAGAGTTGTAAAGCCGGGCCCTGGGAGTCACCCGCCTCCGCTCTGATCCACTCAGCCCAGCTCTGCAGCAGAGGCTGTCCTGCCAGCTGCTTTATCCCAGCTACCGCACACCCAGGGCGGGCAAAGCCAGACTGACAGTCCCCTGCTGCCTCCAGAGCCTCTGTCTCATTTCCCTCTGTTGCCGCCCACCAGCCCCTCTCAGCTTTTCAATCTTCGAAGCAATTAGAAGGAGATCCCTTTCTTTTGTTGTCTGTCTGTGGAAAGAAGAAAAGCGAGAGAATGAGGAAAAAAAAAGAAGAAGAAGGAGGGCCAAGTTGTTGTTGTTGGTGGTGGAGCTCAGGCCTAGCCAGGAGCCACTTGTGAACCCCTGGGTATTAGGACTCACATGGTTTGTTTGGAAAGGCTTCTCCAGGGGCCAAAGTGGGATTACGTTGCAGATTGCAAGTTCCCATGGAAGGGGCCTATACCAGCGAGGGCTTTGGTGGGTGGGTTTCAGGTTGGGGGCCATAGAAGAGGTCTTTATGAGTTTGGGGTCTGTCTGAATGGAAAGGGCCAACTCCCAGCATGCTAGCCCTCCACATTAGATGGACACAGAGAGGCTATTGAAGTTACCCAGACATCCTCCTTTATTTCTTTCCCTTTCTCTCCGCTCTTGAGGGCTTAGCTGTTTGCCTGTCAAGAAAAGAGTAAAAGATTGTTCTCGGAGCTGAAATGATGCTTGGGTTCATTTTTATGATGAAAATACCATCTGTGAGTTTGAGCAAGCATAACATGGCACAACGGTTTGATGAGTCGGTTCAGTGTGAGATTAAAGCCCCGGCTCTGCGAGCACAAGGAGTTCACCCTGAATTATTTCAGTGATATTTGCCGTCTAAAAATGATGAATAGTGTGTTTTAAAATACAGACGTAGAGCTTTGTACATTTCTACCTACAAGGGTTTTAAATCTCAAATATGCAGTGATACATGTCTTTGTGTGCTTTTCCAAATAAATTAAGGGGCCAGAAAAACATTGATTAAGTCACTGGTTTTTAAATTAACAAATCCCCCCCTCTGCTATTGTGTTGTACAATTTGTGATCTCAGGGAAAATAAAAAGAAGGAATAAAATGGAAAAATGCAAAACAACTTCCAGCAGAGAACTAACAACAACCAGAGAGTAGAAGAATAGAACAAGGAAAGGAAAACACAAACAAGAAGAGACAATGGTATGAGGAGAGGATGAGAAGGAACGAGGGGCCATGATGGGGCCTTTGAAACTGTATCATAATGCTATTATTTTAAATGTTGGGTCATCTGCTGGACAGCATCATTTTTAAATTTTTAAGGAAGTAAACCTGCACCGAGTCGTTCTTTTTAAAAATATGATTCCTGTTCTTGAGTTCTAGACCCACACCTCATGTTAAAGCGAACCTTTAAGACTGAGTTTTTGTAAAAAATGGGGGGAAAGTGTAAATTACTGCCTACATTAGAGGAAAGACAAGAAAAGGAGCTGTAATATCTCCTTCTGCCTGAACCTTAGAAAACCCTTAATACCCAAAATGTCTCGGCTTGTTGACTCCCATTAATAGGCTTGACGAGAGCCTCAGGTGTGTCTGCAAATGTTAATGACAACAAAGCTGGTATTTATATACAAACTCGACTGAGTAAGAAAAAGGCTGCTGGCAAGATCTGCTTGTTAAGAGGAAAGGCTTTTTGTCACAACGGCGCTGACGTTGATCGTTTCCTGCAGTCCAGCCTCTCTTGTGTTTGGAGTGTGCCCAGGTGAACTGACAAAATGTCTGGTTTGACATCAAGAATGTGTAATCAAAGTCCCCTTTTATTCAATAACCCTAGTTTTCAATAACATTACTAAATAGTCCAACATTTTTCCATCCCACAACTATTTAAATTATTAAACTCATATTCTATTCTCAAAGTCCCACATGCGTTCTATGAAACAACCAACCTCAATAACCCAAAAAGAAATTCTTTTAAAACGTGATGCAGAATTTAAAATAATTTGTTCCACAACAAGTCCAAGACACTACTATTACTACTGCTACGATACAGCCAGTGTTGTAATGTAACATAGTACAAATACTGTACTTAAGTTCATAATTAATGTATCTGTACTTTACTTTATTCACATCAAATCAAATCAAATCATCAGAAGACAAAGAGATGTTAATAATTTGTATTTATATAGAGCTTTTCTAGTTTTGCAATTAAGTGTCTTGCTCAAGGACTAGCAGGGCCAGAAATTTAACCTACAACCTTCCAGTTGAATGACAACTGGCCCTACCACTGAGCTACCATGACCTTTTACTTCTAAAACTTAAGTACATTTTAAATCAGATGCTTAAGTACAGTAAATGTTGTAAACTTTAAGACGTTTACTTAAGTAATATTATTTAAAAAATGTACTTTTACTCAAGTATCCCTTTAAGGTACTTGTATACATGACTGGGTACAGCTACAGTATGTAATGAGTCCTCTGTGAAGGCAGAATCTTGTGCCCTCTAGTGTTGAGTTTCTGATACTACAGGATGCTACTTCAACATGACTGAGCAGCAGCTCAGAGTTTTTACTTTCACGCAGCGATCAATAGTGTAGTATCGACATTATCGGATTTGTGATGCACCTTTGAAACATGGACAGTGGGTATAAACAAAAGGCCGGTGGGTTCATGTTGTTGACAATACATTTAAAAACATACATACAAGATGATGATATCAGAGACTGAAATAATGTATTTCATAGTTGAATAAGAGCAACACATCATTAGGAAGAAACACACACACACACACACACACACACACACACACACACACACACACACACACACACACACACACACACACACACACACACACACACACACACACACACACACACACACACACACACACACACAGAGAGAGACAAAAAAAAGCCCTTTGCAGTTACAACTTGTGTCTGGATTAAAGCAGTAACCTCTGAATCAGCATTATCGCTCTCCAGATGTCACCCCCACACACACACCCTCACCCCATCAGTCTCTGTCTGCAGACCAAACAGCCTCAAATCCCTCTACTCTCCCCAACCCCCTCCAGCCAAAGCCCTTTGAGCTGTCCAATGCATAAATACATAAATCTGGTGCGAGTGTATGCATGTGTGTGTGTGTGTGTGTGTGTGTGTGTGTGTGGAGGACGTCGACATATAGACGCAAGGCTGGCAACCCCACAGGCAGACCTCTTTCATGTGTCAGCAGATCACAGTGGCTCAGTGTTTACACACCAGGCCCATCCAGTCACATGACCAGCACAAGCCCCCCCACCCCAAGACCCTGTCCCATCCGTCCCTCCAGAGCCTGTCACCCTGACGGGGGGAAACTCAGGGACAAAAGCTGGGAGTCAACCTGGAGGTGGTGGTGCCAGACCGACTCTTTGATCTGACCCACTGCCGTAGACCTGATGTGAAATGTGACGCAGAGGTCAGAGGGCATGGAGGTCATAAATAATAATAATAAAAAAGGTCAGCTGACCTTATCTAGCTTGGCTACATCATCAGACAGCCCCCCCCCCCACACACACACTTAATGTCTACTACAATAATAATAAGAATAGGAATCATCTAAATTTAATTTGCATCACAAATTGTTGCATGTTCTGCAAACTTCAAATCAAAGGATCCCAGAAACTGGTCACCTTTAATACAGTCTTGTATAAAGTACCTTAAAGGGATACTTGAGTATCTTACCAGGAACTTACTTTGGTAGAAGTTGAAGTCACTAATTTATGATATTACTGAAGTAAAAGTATATGAAATTTACTGTACTGTAAAAGTAGTTTCCATCCATCCATTATCTACCACTTTATCCTCCACCGGAGGGTCGTGGGGGGTGTTGTGCCTACATCAGCTGACATTGGGCGATAGGCGAGGTATACCATGGACAGTTCGGTAAAAGTAAGTGTCCGATATAAATTGTACTTAAGTTTTAGAAGTAAAATAATTTTTTTTTTAAAGTGAGGAGCAACTGGAAGGCTGTGGGTTCAATTCCTGGCTCTGCTAGTGTGTCCTTGAGCAAGACATGTTGAAGTGTGTGAAGGGTAAAACTATAGTGTAAAGCAGCTCATCACGACGAAAAAAGCTCTATATAAACACAGACCATTACCAACTCTTCTTCTTCTGATTTTATTTGGTAGTAACAAGTAACAAAGAGAGTAAGAGGAAATGTAGTGAAGTGAAAGTAAAAGTTGCTCGAAACATAAATAAAAAAGTAAAGTATAGATACGTGAATGTTGTACTTAAAAGATGACATATGTAAGAATGTGGCCAAAAACGGTTACTACATTCAAATTCAAAATAGCGAGGTCTTTTAGGTTTCGTTTTCTGACGTAACTGGCAACCCGTGGTTGCTCGGCAGCTGAGACTCTACTGACTGCAGTGATTGGTAGACGGCGGTAGGTGGCGCCACATGCCAAAACATGATTTCAAAACATAAACGTGATTTGCAGTCTGCAAAATATTTTTTTAATGCAAATATTTTGGAGGATTTTATGGCCAGTTGCTTTAGATTTATTACCTAGTGCACCTTTAAGTGCAGTGACTAAGTATTTGTACTTTGTTACATTACAACACTGCTTTAATATCATGTGAACAGAGCAATATAAATGTCATGATCACGGCACTGAAAAGCACTGTTATCCCGTCACACTTCTTTGCGTTTCATCCTGCTTTACTAGCGCAATGTTACGATTGCCTCTGTCTTGACAAAAAAAAATGAAATACAGAGAGAGTCAAGCTGATAATCAGACACTTGCACTAGTGTTAGCAGTCGTATGAAGCATTAGCAGGCTGTAGCCATATTTCCCAGATGTCAGAAAACGCAACATAAATTCTCGTTTAATATTCACATTTCATTAGACACCGGTGGAAACCCGAGGAAGACGCGTTTCACGAGGGGCTCTGAAGACACTCATGGAACATGGCAGGGACTAAATCCCAGTCCACCCTGTTATTTAACCTACTGAAGGAAGACTGTGTTGTAGAAAACTTCCCCAAACTGGCTGAGAATAAGAGCCTGCCCTTCCCAGGTGGGAAAGGAAAACTGGCTAACCGGGGGGGAGAGAATGTTTATGTATTAGATTTCTGTCAAGAGTAAAGGTATGTTCTCCTGCCTAAAAGATCTAAAAACAAATCTTCTTTTTCTGCCTTTTCCCCCCCTCAAGTATTATTTCCTTTTTTTTAGTGCCATGATGGAGTGACAGAGTCTGGCTCTCCATCATCTCAACACACAGAGGGTGTTTGAGCTAAATATGCATACAGGTTGCTGCTGAATGTGTTGTGTTTTTAAAAATAAGTATGTATGATGTAGGCAAGGAGCCTTTTCTCACAGTCTCAGACATCTTTAAGTTGGAGAGGTGGAATATTAAAAAATGCCTCCCATTTAAAGCCATATCAGTTAAAAGGTGCTCCCTATAGACAAACCAATTTCTGGGCTATTTGAGCTCCTTTCAGAAAAACGGCCCGCACTATGATGTCAACCAAACTTTCATCTTCAAACAAACCTTATCCCGTTCTCGCAGTTTTTCCCCCCACCGCTCTTATCTTTTTACGAGTGTTGTCAGCAAAGTGAATTTCTATATATTCCTACTCTCTTTGTCAGCATATATAAACAAACCCAAGGCCTTTACAGACGTGCACCTCGCTACTTCCCAAAGTTTAATAAAGGCCTTTTCTTTCTTTCTTTCTTTCTTTCTTTCTTTCTCGCTCTCATTCTTCAGAGACGAGGAATCTGGTTGTTAGTACTTTGAGCTGGCTATCTGAAAATCCACAGGAAATTGCGCTGAGCTCAGCAGCTGAACGGCAAAGGGTGATTACAAATTCAAATGGATGCTTTTACATCAATGGGCGGCTTTGAAGACTTCTTAATGAGCAGATAGCTGGAGTTTAACATTTGCGGAAGTGCCATCTTAGAAAAAGCAAAGGGTGGAGAGGAAGAGAAAGAAGCAAGAGGATAGAAAGAGGGCAAGATGGCAAGGGTTTTTGATCGGCGCAGATATCTGCAGGCTAGCGCTGAGCAACCATCTATCTCGGACCAGTGGTTGTCTTTTGAGAGTTTGCCGTTCAAGGCTCCGTTTGGTTCCAAGGTTAGATGGAGCTCTCTGAACAAACTTGCACCAGGACAGCATCCCTGCTGCTGCGTACTGATCAATGTCTGTCAGATATGAAAGACGGGCATAAATGATGAAAGCGCGATTGAGGTATAAAGAGGCAGAAAGCACAAGAACAAGAGGGGGACCAAATGTGCCGATATTGGAAAATACATAAGAGAAGGAAACAGGGCAAGAGCCGGCAAAAAAAAACAAAAAAACGAGAAAGAGGAGAAAGGGTTTATGTTAAATAAAGTGAGGGCGAAAGGAAAGGGGTATGACAAACAAAGGAGGGAGGCAATGAAAGAGAGACCGAAGAAGGGAACGAGTTGAAAGAGAGCAAAAGCAAAGGATAAATAAACACGGGGAGGGAGAGAGACGAAAGTGTCGTTCCTCCGTGTCAGCGAAGCAGTGGGAGGCAAGTGAGGCTTTGAACTTGGCCCCTATTAGAGGCCTGATGATGGTTTGAAGTGAGCGGTTGAAACACGCTGGAGCATTTTAGATGTTAATTTGTTTTTGTTGTGTGATTGTGTGTGTGTGTGTGTGTGTGTGTGTGTGTGTGTGTGTGTGTGTGTGTGTGTGTTAGAATGACTCATGTTGTGGAGCCCTACATTTGTTTTTATGGCTCTCCGTGATAGTGTTATTTAAGACGTTTGTTTTAAGGTAAGGTTCAGGCAGCCTATGTGTAGGTGCATGTAATTCCATGGTTGTGGGGACAAAATTAGTCTCAAAACCATATTTTTCACAGTAGGTCCACCCCTGCTTTTCCAAATATGGTTTCTTCCTCTTCAAAAAAAACAAAAAACAAGCAACTTGTTTGAGGACCTTTGCTGGCTTAAACATTGACCCTGTCAGGACCAGTAGTCCTCATCAGGACCAGAGTGCGGCACGCACACGTACACACCTTATGAGTTATCAGCAGCACGTACTGTATGAGTATAATAAAAACGTCTGACTCGCTATCAACCACAATCAGATCTCTTTTATTACCTCTTGTTGAACTGTGAGCACTGATAGCTATTCATATGAGCGAACTATTATGGTATATTTTGAGTTGTTGTCGAGGAACAGGACACCATGCATGGCTTCAATAAGCCTGTGTGTTGCGTTCAACGTCGCATCAGTTTCTACTTATACATCTATTTTTTTTTTTATGTTTGCACTGTATTTTGAATTCGCATGATTTTACTTTATGTTTCACTTTTAGAACATTAAATCGTTGTTTGACATGACTGAACCCAACCCAAGCCTCATTTCTGGGTTCTTGTCCAAACCTCAGATTGAGGTTATCCATGCTCCAACGGTGACCAAAGTCTTGTCCTCATGAGGAAGAAACTAATTTCTGCGATCAGGATCAGACTTGGGTTAAGGTTAGGTTTGGATATGGTTGCATCCATATCCTTGTGTTTGTTACCTCTTTAGGACATTTTCTGGCATAAACACTGACCTTCTCAGGTCCAATACTCCTCATGGAGACCAACATCTGGTCCCAATGAGGCAGAACCTTATTTTGGAGGAACTGGTTACATTTATGGTTAACATTTGTGTTAGGTTAGAGTCAGGCATTGACTTGTTATGGTTAGGCTTAGGGATATGACTATGGTTCGGCTGTCATTGCAGAGTGTGTGTGAGACCTGGTATTCCTTATGTTGTGAGGACCTACATCTATTTACACAGTTACATTATGGCGACTTGTCTTCCTCATGGGGACAAAATCAAGTTATTATAAAATTTTTAGGTGAAGACATGTTTTAAAGTTAAGCTGAAGTTAGGGCTAGGTTTAGGAGTATGTCAGTAGTATGGTTATGGTTAGAATAAGTGTCCAGGAAATGAATGCAAGTCAATGCAATGTCCTCTGAAGACATGGAAACTAGTGCACACGTAGCAGTCCATCTGCCTGGCGGAGTCTCAGGGCCCTGCAGCCAACAACTGATGTGATTTAGTGGTACAGGTCAAAGGTCAAGAGCCCCTAGTCTCCATCTGCAGCTGAAGAAAAGGCCATCAGGAAAGGATTAGATTGGAGTCAATGGTCCTTGTGACATGACTGCCACCAGTTCAACACACACACACACACACACACACACACACACACGACTACACACATTTTTGTAGGTACGTCAGCGCACGAGCAGAGATAATTTCACACGTGGATCTGCGTGCCACATGTTCACATATATGACACACAAATCAATACACCTTCCTTAGACGCCTTCGCTTGCTTTCATGCAGTGGCACGGACAAACAGATCGATGTGAACACACACATCCAAACACAAACGCCGCTAAATAATGGCCTTGGACTGACTGAACATCTGTGTTTAAAGTACTCTCTGTCATCTGTGTCCTTTTACTCGGCCACATCACACACTTGCTTTCCAGCCCTCTCCTACACATTGTTTTAAAACTCTTCTCCTCAAACACATTTGGTTTTCCTGTGATGTGGCTTCTCTGTTTTTGCTGAATAAAACACAGACGAGGAGTGAGAAACATAGAAAAAGGAGAGAGAGAGAGAAAAAGAAAACTGTAGACAGAAAAGAGACTAAAAAAGAGAGAGCGACACTCTACACAGAAACTCGCTTTCCTGCAAATTAATTTTGTGTTTTTTCTTAGAAAACGAGCTAATCAGAGAGATAATCAGTACAAATATCTGTCTTTTTTCCCCTCCTCTCCTGAGTTTCAGGCCTGCCGTCACGTAGCATCTCGAGGAGCTTCACACGGCGACAAGCATACCTTTGAAACTCAACTTTGAACAACAGCTTTGCATGAGAAGCAGGTTGAAAGTTAAAATGTGGGTTGGGTTCCCTCACACCAACGTGCTGCTTGCCCACGCTGCGCTCCTACGGAGGTCCTCCTCACTTTGTTGTCTTCACAGCAGGCACCTGCATTCCTGGCATAGCTGTCTCCAAAGTTTCAAGAGCAGCTCACTATCTCTCCGTCTACCGCTTTCTGCCTCCTCTCTCTCTCTCTTTCTCTTTCTGCTCAGAATTTCGTTGCCTGGAAACGACAAGGAGCGAGAATGGGGACAACGGAGAGAGAGGAAGAGGGGGCCTTACCAGAAGGGGGGGATGAAAGCAAAGAGAGATCAGAGGGAAGGATAGAGCAGGCAAGAGAGTGATGAAGTTTGTTTGGGATACTTTGGATTTCTAACACCATTGTGTGGTGCCAACATCCTCTCTTTACTCTCTGTCTAAAGAAGAAACATTTCTGCAGGTATTAGTTTGCATTCCTCAAAACAAAGGAAAAACATGTTTAGATCACAGGTAATGTTTACTCTAAGACGCATTTCCACCACAGGAACCATGGGCCCAATAGGGACTTTCCCCCTCATGTGTTACTGGAAGCAGGAGCTAAATAAAAGTACCGGGTCCCTAAAGTGCCCCCAGCTCGGGGAAGTGTGTTCAGATAGTTGAGGAACCATCAGGGTGGAGCTTGCGGCGCTACATTTCTGAGCAATCTGAAGCAACAAAGTGAACCATTTCATTTTCGCCGTGCGTTCCATTCCAGCTCATAAAATCTCCTCTCATTAAATATCAAATCCAATATTAGTCCTAGACCAGGGGTCTCAAACTTGCGGGTTGCACTTGTGCCCCCCCATCAATATAATGAGGCCTACCACCACCATCAGTCAATATCAAGTTTAAATGTCTGTTTTTGATATTTATATATAAATCTAGCATACTTTTATTTTGAAATTCTGAACAAATATTGTTATTGCTATATCATGATGGAATATTGTGACCGCCCACCCCTACTGAACAGATTCGTTTTTTTCCCTCTCCTGACCATAGATGCCGAGGGGCCCCCTAGGTCATTTCAGTTTGAGACCTCTGCCCTAGACGTTTGCACAGTGCTATCTGTCTATAAAACCTGGCTATCAGCATGTTAAGAGGATTTAAACAAATAAGAACCTGGATTTTCTTGCATGTCTTTTTGTCAAAGCCTGTCACACTGAGGAAACCTGCCTGTCTGCAAAGGTAGTCATTCATTTGAATAAGCTTAAATGTTACACTAAACAGCTTCTTCTTCCAACAGTCCCTCTTGATTCCTAACTTTTTTTCATTAAACCTGGCGGACCTAGACCGGAAGTTCCAATTAACGCTGTTTTTTTTAGGGGTGTATCTGCATCATTACCTTGTTTAAGAAGCCCTGAAGGTTCGAAACAAACAGTTCTGCCATTGCTGAGAATGCTGTGTTTTATTATAATCTCGGGCTTAGCGAGATCTCTGAAAAAACCCGGTCAGGTTACGTAAACAGCATTTCTCCTGAACAGCAGATCCTCCGGTTGGTAGATCCGGTTGCGTACATTGAACCGCAGAAGAAGAACAACGTCCGTTGTAGAGGTGTTCCACGAGCGACAGTGTCTTCTGACTCTGGGTCTGACTCCGGGTCGAAGTCATAAAAGGGACTGCGGCGGGGAGTCGTGACGAAGCTATTTTTAAACATTGTAAAAACAATGTTTTGATAATGAGTAGCAGTGCATCCACCGTTCCAGAGGGGGGAGCTGCGCTTCTGAGAGCTGGTGTGCTAATGTCACTTCCGGGTATTGGCCAATCACAAGACAGTTGGGATGGCTCCATACGCTGGCTGGTCAATCACAACACAGTCTGTCTTCTGGGTGTGAGATTTATGTCTGAAATATCGCGGCTCAGCACAGCGTCAGAAAATACAGATTTCTATCGGCTCGTTTACAGCAACTAGGAGGTTTTTGACCATAAAAACAAGTTAATGTATGTAAGTAGACCTCCATAACTCACATATATGTGCAACAGGACCACTCTATGTGAGCTTTTTTCAAATCAACTCGTGTTTCCGTTCCCGTGCCCCACACACACACACACACACACACACACACACACACACACACACACACACACACACACACACACACACACACACACACACACACACACACACACACACACACACACACACACACACACACACACACACACACACACACACACACACACACACACACACACACACACACACACACACACAGTCCAAGCCACACTCCTCAGATCCCAACAACGTGGCCAGATCTTTTTTGCTGTTTTTACTTTGAGGACTGAGCGTCTCGGTCTGAAGGCTCAGAGTCATGATATAAAACATACGCTCTCTGCTGGCACGCAGCCGTGGAAGGGAGTTGTTGTGAAAGCCTGTCATTTTGAAAACAAATCCATAACAAACTTCTGAAAGTCATGTACCATGGTTACGGAGAGTGCACAGACACAGACACACACACACACACACACACACACACACACACACACACACACACACACACACACACACACACACACACACACACACACACACACACACACACACACACACACACACACACACACACACACACACACACACACACACAAACTAAGTGGTAAACAGATGTGCGTGTTTGTGTGTTTGTATTTATGTGATGGAGAGACACAGATTTTCCTTTTTGGAATATCAACATTGCCATTTCCTCCTCGCCTCTCTTTGAGCAGCCATCCTAGCTTATTTATCTTTCCCTCCTATACCAAACAGGGGAACACTCCCCGCTGCTCTGATCTTCTGCCCTGATGTGTGCACACATGGCAAAAACCCTGTACTCACTGGATCTCTCTATTTTTCGCTCTTCCTCATCAAGCTTCCGCCCTCTTCTGCATCTTTGTTATTTTTTCTGCTTTTGTACTTCGAGGAGTTCTCCGGGATCCGTGAGGAGTTTCGGTTAAATGTCCTGCGCCCCTGCATGACGTCACCAGCTGTTGTTCTCTGTCACAGTGCCTGAGGTTTGCCTTTGAAGCCAAATGCTGCTCTTGAGGAGGCGTCTGATGGCTTTTGCCCTCTCTTTCATTCAGTCACTTTCATCCCTCTGTGCAGCAACAGACATCAAGGCAGATTCCTAACAAGCATGTTATTTAGACAGTGATGTCATAGCCGTGGGGACGTAATGTTATGTCTGAGGCCGAGCAGCACCGGAAGGGAAAAAAACACAGGATTTAGACGTGGTTAAATTTGGCCTTGGTATCCAAAATATAATGACGGCTGACAGTTATGTCACAGAATGCTCAGTTCAGCTGTTTTTGATCAACGTCCGACCTTCTCTCCATAGAAGAGTGGTCCAAAGAAACATCACACAGTTCCAATGACAAAGACATGACACTCTTTGGATAATATCCTTGTTTAGGCTGATGAAGTCATCGTTCAAGCCACAGAAAGCAAAACACCATGCGCTGCACTGACTGACTTACTTTCAAGTGACTTTCTGAAACACTGTGGTCCAGATCCCAGTCCTTGATAGAAGGCGGATGGATAAGCAGCGTGCCCTCCCTAAATAAGGCCTCTATTGTTGGCTGCAGGTGTGTTTGTGCATATCGGCGGTACTTACTTGGCAGAGGGGAAGGCAGCAAAGCGAGGAGGGGTAAGCGAACACCTTGAGTCCGAATGTGCAGGTGAGCAGTCAGGAGGGCAGCGAAGGTTAGCTGGAGAAAACAGACAGGACAATGATGTTCTTGAAGCGTTATGCGACTACTGTCATGATAACAATCATAATCGTTAGAATATATTTGTATAATCTCTTTAGAATAAAAACATGTTGGACTTTGTAGTGAGCCTTTTGTAGGTACTTTAGGCAAGGATTCTGCTTAACAGAAGCCACCATCTTGTGCCGACATGCTTGATGCAATGTATTAGCATTTCATATTTTAAAGGTGTCCTAATGAACATGTCTGTGACATGCTTTGGTCAAAATACTTTAAGGATGAAACACCACAGCAGTTCAATCACCCTGTCAAAACAGCCCTGTTCAGAACGCTCAGTTTTGATTCTCTTTAAATGCAAATGAGACACAGGAGACTACGCCACTGAGGCTCTGGCAGCTAACAGCAGTTAGCATTTGGAAAAGAGATCATTTGCCTACTCGAGCCGGCACATTGCTGTCATATATAACATGTATCCACTGGACACGTAAATCCTCTGAGGCTGGAAGTTTGTGTAGAACTCTGTGCTGCACTGTGCAGCCTAGAATAGAGCACTTTGCACACTTGATTACATTCACATCTACGCAAACGAACCGAACCAAGGGACCAAACACGTTTGTTGCACACCAAATGCTGTAGGTGTGAATGCACCTGTAGACTCCTCCAGAGTATTAAAATGACTAAAAAGTCGATTTTGCATAATATGTCCCCTTTAAAGTGGAGCTTAACCTGTGCACAAATTGTGACTTCCAACTACAAGTGGAAAGCATCACATTTCCCATGTTATTAAAATACTCATGTACTGGGAATGCAGCCCCTCTTACCAAATGAGCACGGTCAGCTTCATAAACAGATGACACAGACACTCGTCTCATCTTAGAGTCTTTCAGCTTGCTTTTGGCCATTTTCCACCAGAGCTACTCGGCGTGCCTCGACACTGCACAGTTATTTTTCTTTTTCTTTCACGATAGTACCTGGTACTTTTTTTATTACCTGCTCAGGTGAGGTTCCGGTCATGGAGGAAGTGCTGAACAAATCTTTTTAATTAACCGATTCTAATGATTCAGTTACATCGAAAAACAACTGCATTACTAATCATTCGTTTGTGTGTGTCACACATGTATAAAACGAAGGCATGCCAGTTTCATGCAGCCGTGCTGTGATGACCCCGCCTACCTTGAGGAGGAACTATATTGTAATGGAAAACCGACCGAACCATGTAGAGTCGAGCCGAGGCAAGGCGAGCTGGGACCATGTAGTGGAAAAACGGTATTTACTGCACATCGTTGTAACTGTTGGAATAATAAAGGGATGTATTTTGAACTGCTGATTTATAGTAGTTACCTTTATCTCGCTCTCTGACCGAGATTATGCTGAAACAGGCTATCATGAAACAGTTGAATTAGAACGCCAAAATCATCCCCAGCTTTCCATTCTGACGTTTGACATTTCTTCCGAGGACACGAGACGTTTGAAAATTCACAGTGAGGATGGACGGCAACCTGCTGCACTTGTGTTCCTCGTGTTTCAAACTCAGGGGCGCAGCTTGTGAACAGGCAAGGCAGGCAACTGCTTGGGGCCCCGAGCTGATAGGGGGCCCCCGACACTTGGAGCCTGAGGGCTGTTTTTACTGAAATGTGCAGTGACCAGCCGCCTCCCAGTCCCCCTAAAAAAAACAATGGGCGATTTGCAATGACATCTCAGTAGGAAACCTCCCTAAAGGGGCCCCACCTCACGTTAACCTGTGTGAAGTTATCGTTCTGCAAGTTGGAAAATGAAGAGGATTATTCACAGTGTAATGCATATCTTTTTTTTTCAGTTATTTACAGTATGTTATTGTTCTATATAATTGTATTGTTTTATAATGTGGGTTCTTTACAGTGTAATGTATTTATAGTTTCACATACTTTTTAATAACAATGCTATTCCATGTTATTTTATTCATTTAGAAAAAAAAAAATATTTTGAAAATTTTTCATTGGTGTCAGATTATTTATAACATAATGGTGATGAACACTGGTAGGAAGGGCCCCCTGGCAATTTTTGCTTAGGGCCCCTACAGACTCTAGAATCGCCTCTGTTCAAACTACAAAGAGCGAAGATAGTAAACGGTGGATAAATCTAAGACACACACACACACACACACACACACACACACACACACACACACACACACCCGTGGACTGAGCACGCACTGTGAGAAGCATTAAAACAAGTCGCAGGAGAAGAAAAGATTTGAACAAAAGATAAAGGAGGATATGTTTACAATCCTGCAGAGGAAACTGAGCACCAAATATCTCTATGTAAGCTACACCGGAATGTGTTGAAAAGTGTGCTGCTGAAACTTGGTATAGACTATCCCAAAGGAGGAGGAGGTGGTGGAGGAGGTGGTGGTGGCGGGACTCATTTGAGAAGATGAGAGGTGACAGTTATCCTATCTGGCCAAACAGGTCTGGCTCTGCTGCAGACACAGTAACACACAAATACAGACACAAGGAGCGCGCGCGCACACACACACAGGTAATTAAAGTTTTGGGTGACAAAGTGTTGCTTCCTTTGGCATCTCATAGCTGGAGCCGCTACTGCACACCCTCTCTATAGTCTTGCTCGTCGCAGAGTGCCTGTTTTTTTTGGGTGGTGTTGACTGATAGCATGACTAAATGTTTGTCAGCCTCCTGTACTGACTGATAACTGACTGTTTTCCTTCAAGCATTTGCTCCATTGTTCCGATTACTTCCATCTCATTTCTGTCAACAATTTGGAGAGCTGAGAGGAGAATATACACTTCCTTAAAGGCTTAGGAATTTTTTTTTTCTTTAAAAAAAAAAAAAAAAAAAGGTGGAGGTCATGCCAAGCCGCAACCCAAGACAAGCCCTCAAGCCAGTGTGGTCTCACATTTCATCCACCAGGAATGGGCAAAGGTGAGACAAGAGGTAGATTCACTACAAAGAGTTGCGAGTGTGTGAGTGCACATGCACGCTGGTGTGTGTTCAGTTTGTAATCCAATCCTGCCAGATAGCTCCAGGGAGAAGGACATTCTCTGTTGTTGTTTCCCCTTTCCTGCATTCCTGCCTCCCCTTGACGTGTGGCACCAGAAAGGGTGAAAGAGGAGAAGGAGGAGGAGGAGGAGGAGGAGGAGGAGGAGGAAGGGATGTAACAGGTTGTCTCATGCCAAACTGATCACCTCTGTGCTCCACACCCGAGAAAGTAATCACATTCATTCCAGCAGGAATCTGCTCTCATCAGGGTTTGGGGGGGGGGGGTGGAAACACAAACTTGGTCTGCACTGTCTTTTTCATGCCACCTTCCAACCACACTGCTCTGCTGTCAGGATTCAGAGCAAACAAGAGTCTGCCTCACTCTGAAGTAAAAGCAGCACTCTATTTTTGAGTACAGTGGATGATGATGAGGCCACACAGAAGCTTTGTGCCAAGCGCTCAGGGCTGGGAAAGCCAAGAATATACAAAATAAAAGCCGAATGTGACAGCAGGATGCTCAGGTATTGTTTGGAGTTGAGCCTACTGTGTGTGTGCAGCAGATTCAGAAGTTTGTTACAAAGAGCAAAGTAACTCTGCTCCTCGGGGAAGCTTTACATCCACCTGCCTGCTCTGAATTCTAATATCTGCAGCTTAAAGTATGTAAATACGAACGACGTAAAACTGTGCAAATAATATTCAAATTGGACAGCATGTAAAAGTGAGGTGATGTAATATCAGCACTTCTGTTCACACAGTGTGTCCACATTTATACTCAAGCCTGTAGCAAGGATATATGTGTGTGTGTGTGTGTGTGTCAGTGTTATAAAACAACAGCAAAACATGGAAATTTAAACATTTTATGTGCAAAAAAAAAATATTGTGAAATACTGTTCTCTTCACCGCGAGGAAGCTTTTTCCTGGTCGAGATATTTCCCTTTTAATTGAATAAACTGTTTGCCCATTTGATTTTTAATGTTATTTAATTTTATATAAACATAATGCTTTAATTTTATGCCAACAAAAATCTTTATCATCATCATCAAATCAATCGAATCAAAGCATAATGAATGCTGGAAGAGTAAATGGAGAGCTATAGGTTTGTGTTGCTCTGTTGTACATCATCATCATCATCATCATCCTCACAGCTCTTGCCCAGCCTGCCATATAGGGATTAGGTAAGCTTTGTTAACATGATGTCAAGCAAACTTCAAAACAACCCCCTCTCAATCCTCCGCTCTCATCCACCCCCTCCACACACACTCTCATCCTGTCTCTCTCTCCATCCTTCCAGCTCCGTCTCTCTGTCTCTCTCTCTTGCTTTTAACCACCACTGCTTTGCTGCCAAGAGAAGCGAGCGATCAGTCGCTGAGACTTTTGTGCACATAATCTGAATCTTAAGACATTAATGTTACAGTAATTAATCCACACACAGACCACTTGAAAGATCCATAGCTTCTCCCACATTAGCTAATTAAAGCAGGGCATATTGCAGGAAGGGGGGGGGGGGGGTGCAGCAGACATGTGAGACGCGTCCCTGACGTGATGTGATTGATTGTGACCGTCAGCTACGGCTCGCAGCCGGATGTCTCGCTGCATCGGGCCCCCGAATAAAGGATTACACAGGCCCTCGGTAACCTTGGCTGGCTTTGTGTGCCTGGGTCTCACATCAAAAACCCGGCGGGAGACATTAGCATTTTTAATCAGCGGGCCGGGCCCCGTGCTGGCACAAGATGCCAAATCACTTTTATCAGGACGACAAAAGAGAGCCAGAGATGTAAGGGTGGCAAACGAATGGAGGGCTGTGAAAGAAAGTACACGCACGCGGGGGCAGCCGCATGTCCAGCCGTCTGGGGAAATGGACGGAGACTGTGACACATTACATTTGACATTTGTTTTTTTTGTTGGAGCCATGCTATTAACGGCTCTTCTAGCGGAGGTAACGTTATGTTGACGTCCATTTTTGTTGAAGAACGTGCTCCAAACTAAACTAAGACACTTGAGTGGCTTTTTACAGAAAAAAACTCTCAAAAGACTGAAAAGGACTGAACTGGACACGGCGGAGCCACTTAAAATAAATACTTGTCTGTCTACTTGTTATCAAAGAAAAGCTCTGTGATTCAGCTCAACGTTGGAGGAGAAAAAACACAAAGAGAAGATGCTACATCACCTTCAGTGGAGATATATGCTCAACTTGGTGCGTAACTCTATTTATTCGTGTGCACATGAAACCAGCAGTAGAACCTCTAGGACATGATGAATAAATCACGCCCCCCCCCCCCCCCTCCTTCTCTCTGGCTGATACTGACAAAGCAGCAACGCGGGCAAACATATGCCATTAGTGCCATGCGACGAGTACATTAAATCTTCATCACAGGGAAAAAGCCTCTTTATTGGCAGCTGTAGCTTTTAACACGGTGCCAACGAGAGCCAGAGGACAAAAACAACGGAGGGAAAAACAAGAGAAATAAAACATCATTAACAAAAGCCGTAATAGCTGATAAATAGTTGCAGTAGCTGTGAGGAAATGGGGGGAAAGAGAAAATGAATGAGAGAAAAAGTAGATCAACTTCAAATGTAATCAGGTAATATCATCAGCTAAACAGTGCTTGATGTTTCCCTTTCATCACAGACTCCTCATAAACACACAGCAGCTTGGAATAAAGCCGAAACTGAACAGTTGTTCTGATGTCTACGATGCAAATTCATCACAATAGCGAGAATAGTGGCTAAATCTCTGCCCACGAACAGCCCGGCGTGAGACTTCCAAGACTTAATATCCCTTTTTTGAAGTCTATTATCTCTCCCTGGCAACTCGCATCTTGACAAAACACACAGTCGCGCGCACACACACACACAGAGCTTTAAAGTAAACTGCAATCCTTGTATGTGGCACAAAAAAAAAAGGAAAGCCTTATCAACGGTCTGGCCCAGTAAAACAAATAAGATGTTTATGGTGTGTATTTATGAGCTTCTCTGTTTTGGTGTATCTTCCTCACGCACACCACCCCCGCTTCTTCCTTTGAGGATGACGTTTAGATATGGACATCGTTTGATGTAACTCATCAAAGCCGGGGATCGGGGTGTAACAGAAGCGTCTCCCGATGTTTCCCTCGCTCTCCCGCTGTCAGCCAAGCGGACACACAGTCAGGAGCCGGGAGAAGACCACTGGAAACTTTTTATTTGATCAACTGATAAGCACATGCACCCCCCCCCCCCACCCCGCCCCCTTCTCAAGCTTAGTTCAAAACAGAAAATCAAGGATATGAACATGGCCGGATGCAAATGCAGAGAAAGGTTCCCCGATGGGCTCCTCTCTCTGTGTGTAGCAACATAAAGGGTGCAAGGGTACAAAGGTGTGTCAAAGCTGTGTGTGTATGTAGTGCTCTTTTCACAACATCTTCACTGCGCTGAGCTCTCTCCTGAGAGAAGGTGGAGAGAGATGAAATGAGAACAAACAAGTGCAGAGGAAGAGAGGCAGCTCTCTGCGGTGTCCTTCCGATTGGATTTTTAAGACCAGGGAAACTGGGCTGGTCCACGTTTCTATGCCTCCAAAGCTCCAACAGATAAGGAGGAGGAGGCATGAGGGACAGAAACAGAGAGGAAAATGTTATCCTCATGCCTGTGCAAGACGATAAGAGTTTAAAAAGAAAATACTCAGATCCATTCATTTGATCCAACCTAAGAGTGTGAAGGAGCAGCAGGTCATTAGACCAGACAAACAGACACAGCTGACCAAATGAAACTCATCCTCTGCTTACACACAGTCCATATTGAATATATTACTGTATATAAGAACTATCTTATCCTATTTTAATCAAGGATTTTTCACGTTGATATTTCTGATTACTGTTCCAGATGCAGGAAACCAAAAAGAAAAGACTGATCACGATACGCTGCTTTTGTTTATTTGCCGTTTGTCGTTAGATAGAAGCCTGAGCGTCGACGTGTGGCTGCTCAACTCCTCTGCGGTTGTTTGCTCAGCTTCAGAAAGTACGACCGATGAGAGACAACACTCACGAACAATACGAGGAAGGATTTCTATTATGAGAACATAATGGTGGCGACGGTAGCTCAGCGGTAGAGTTCGATGGAGTCGTCTTTCCACTGGAAAGTTGTGGGTTTGACTCCGATATAGTCTACGTGCCGATGCGTCCTTGGCAGAGGCGATTCTAGAGTCGGTAGGGGCACTAGTCAAAAATTTGCGAAACTGTTAATGGAGCCTATTGTTTACAGCTGATAGTCAAGTTAGTGATAATAATTAATCAGGAAGTGAACACAGATAACTGCATTTTCACTTATCTGCAGCACACGTCCTGAGCACAATATATGAGATTTAAATGACAAAGACGTAAGGTGTTAGTCACTTGTGACCTGAACTGTCACTTAAAGTTGAAATCAATTGAGAGCATTGAAGCAAGGTTGCCAAGAGATCCAGATGTTGGACTAGAGAGTGGAGGACTCGTGCTACAGCATTCTCCATTCCCAACACACACACTTTTTTATCTACCTCTGGTGTGACAGCTGGGGAGAATGGTGTGCAAGATCACATCGCTATTGGGCCAAGTGAGTGACCAATGGTGGCTCGTCTTCAGATTCAATGCTGGGATGTTTCTGGGGAGCGGAAAACGATGCCGTCCTCTGTAGGATTCCCAAAAGATGGACGGGAAGATGGGGAGAGAACTCAGTGAGTTTAAGTGGCCGGGTTGGGATGCCATCTGGTCCTGGTGCCTTGCCAGGTTTACATCTGTTCAGCTGCTGCCAGACATCCTCTGAAGGGTGAGTGTGTGGGCTCATGATAAGGGAAGGTACTAAGTACTTCCTCAAAGGACCTCAGAATGGTGGTGGCTGTCATAAAGCATGAAGAAGATGTTCAGTGTTGGCACTGGTGGTTGGTTCTTCTGTACACCGAAGCCATATCCTGGTTACTGTACTTCAACCAAGCCAAAGTGGTTAAAAGGGGCTTTATACAGTTCTTCTTCTTATTAGAATAGGGATTGCTCCCACATGTTTTTTCCCGCCTTTTTCTTTGTTTTTCTCATTTTTATTCTTATAGAAATTGAATTTCAACATCAAAACATTCAGCTCAATTAAGACCATATTGCTTGTACTTTTCTAATTGGAATTTTCTATAATTGTAGAAATATTAATTTTTTACCCTATATTTCCCAGTTTAACTAAAACTTCAAATACTTATGGTTCCGCATACTAAAAGTGTGACTTTCATCCCTCAATTAAACATTTTCATGGCAGTAAAAAATGAATGGAAAAAACACACAAACACAAACTGTGACAGCAAATATTCACTTCTTTTAGGACATTATTGATTGAGGGTCACAACTTCTCGTTCATACTGTGGCCTAATGGATGCATTTCCTTCTCTCAATCCTTAATTTTACACTCATTTTCAACTTCTTTCTAAACATTCAGACAGGCAATTGGAAAACTGAATTCATCATTTCAACTTCTCATTGAAGTCATTTAGAGAATTGAAAAACTAATTTTACTGATAACAATGCTTTGTTCAGAATAGATCCGTTCCATTTGCAGGCACAAACTCTGGAGCACTTCAACGCCGTAGTCTGACTATGACAGGCAATCGGACAATTTGCAATAGTCTATTTATTGGTCGTGTACGTCTGACTCCGCCACCGTAGTTGGCGCTGTGTCTTTCTAGAAGCAAGGGCGTATCAAATTAGTTTCCTGTTTGCATTAACTGTCACAGAAAAACTAACAGGGAACAGTGAGATGGATCATGCTGTGGTTCCATATGTTTGGTACCTGCTATACATGTTAATGAACATGTTAATGATACAAGTTCATGGCTCTTACGCATGATGAAATTTTGGTGCAGGCGCAACCCGCAAAGTCCAACTCCAGTTCGACTTTGTGTATACATGCAGGAGTAATCAGACTATGATTTGCATTATCCAGGTATGTTAGTCCGGCTAAGACTCGATAACTCGATTTTAGTCCGACTAACATGACATTCATAAAACCGAATTATTGTCATGCATGTAAACATTACCACACCTAAAAAGCATCATTACTCCTCATTATGTGACACTTGTCCATAGGGTTGCCACTGCTTGGAGCAGACACACTTTAAGTTGAATCTCCAGCAGTTGCTGAATATTACACAAATAAGTTCAGACAGTGGGACAGATGTGAATGTGCCTAACTCCAGGTATAAATGCAGCTCCTTCCATGTTTTGGAACTGGGACTGGGATTGACTGAAAATTAGCAAAGGTTTAAAGGTGCATTATGTAATAAATCTAAAGCAACTGGTCATAAAATCCTCCTCATCTGTCACAGAGACTCAGAAATAATGTTCATAAAACAAACTGAACTCACCAACAACAACAGTTCAGCCAAAATATTTGCATAAAAAAAAATATTTTGCAGACTGCAAATCATGTTTATGTTTTGAAATCATGTTTTGGCATGTGGCGCCACCTACCGCCGTCTACCAATCATTGCAGTTAGTAGAGTCTCAGCTGCCGAGCAACCACGGGTTGCCAGTTACATCAGAAAACGAAACCTGAAAGACTTCTGTATTTTGAATTTGAATGTAGTAACCATTTTTGGCCACATTCTTACATATGGCACCTTTAAATGAATAAATCCACTTTGGGAGCTGTTAACCACATAGGTTATCAGGCATTAGATCAGCTATTTTTCCTCTAAAGGGGAAAAAGTTGTGCCAAGCACAGTCATGTTACGACCAGTTGTCTGTTTTGCCACATGAAAGGCAAATTCTTCCTTTTTCTAAACGGCACCACACGCCTTCAACCACTGCAATGCAGTTAATGTGGATTCCGTAATGGCAGCAGTGATACTGGGGCAGGCAGTGTAAGGGCAATTTTAGCTAGTTGAGCTAAAGTGGTGAAATGACTGCAGAGGAGAACAGCTGCAGTACAAAGCCTATCAGCGTTTGAATCTTAACAAGAAGGAGAAAAAAGGCCCCAGTGCATAGAGAGAGAGCAGAGCCATGCTTAGATCTTTAACCTCTGTTCACACACACACACACACACACACACACACACACACACACACACACACACACACACACACACACACACACACACACACACACACACACACACACACACACACACACACACACACACACACACACACACACACACACACACACACACACACACACACACACACACGTGTGCAAAGTCACGGCTGAGGCAAACACATACACTGAACATCAAAACACAAACATTAAAGGGCACACAGACAATCACATCAAGACACACAGCAAGAGCCACAAGAGTGCTGACACACAAACATTCAAAAAGAAAACAAGCTCATATACACACACATCAAGAAATCATGCACACACACACACACACACACACGGTACAAGACCTGTGTCCCTGGCTAGCCAGCTGTGGGAGGTCACACAGACATGACAGTTGTGCTATAAGGCCAGCATTAAGGCCTGCCGCTTTAAACACAGCCTTTTGAAGTCACACCAAAGTCAGACACTAGGATCTCTCATCTTCCATCTGCCTTTCAACACTGCAGTGCCGACATTTCATCCACCACCCCTCCCCACCTTTTCATGCTCCCAGCTTTGAATTCAGCCTTTAAAAAAAAAGAAAAAAAAGAAAAGAGACTAATATTAACTTCTTCAAGGCTGGGAAAAAAACAACAACAAAAAAAAACAGGCAGAGACACATCGTTAAACTTCCTCTGACCGACGCGTGTCTTTTTCAGCGCATGTGTCGAGGGCAGCCACCAAAGTGAAGCCATGTCTGTGATGCCCAGGGTTCGTCCACACACAGGTCTCTGCCCCAGTCAGACAAACCAAAACCACTCAAGTTTTCTTCAACTTACAATTACTTGGCGAACGTCACAAGTGGGCTGTGATTTATAAAATGAATGCAAACATACCGTAGCATATGAGGAGAGAGTCGTCAGCGGTGCTGTAGGTGCGTCCCTCAAAACCATGGTAGTGCTCTTGGAGAGGGAGAGGGGAGACTAACAAGAGAAATGGACGCTTAATGGCACAAACAACAACCTCAGGGATGGTTTAATAAGTTACAAAGTCAAATACACACCAGTGCTCATGACTTCATCTGAGCGTGGAGACAAAGAAGCCAAACAGTGATCAGTAGAGAAGAATCCACCACAGGTGTGGAGCTCTGAGAAGCATAGATGCAGCACAGGATTTGGCCTCTAGGGGCAGTGATTCCGGATGTCACGGCTCAATACAAGAAAAACACAGGTAGTGTGAACAAAGTATGTAGTCACACACACTACATATATATATATATATATACCTATATATAAAAACAATACAGGCATTGTAATAGGATTTCTCAATCCTGGTCCTGGGAACTTTTATAAATAAAAAAGTCTTATATATGTAACTATATTGAAAAACATAAACCCTATACTATAACATATGTACAGTATAAATCAAATTCCCCATTTAACAATGCAGTGTCTACATTTCATTCTCCCAAGTTGAACAATTATTCCTAATTAATTGGTCATTGGGTTAATGTAGGTCTATATTTGTATTATTTTATCTTATTATTATTTTTGTATTATATTATCTTATTATTATTATTATTATTTTTTGACAAAAGACTTCATACAAATAGTTCACAAGTTACTTCCTAATCAACGAGCCCCTGCACTAGCCTCCACCATCCATCCATCCACACTTCCACTGATTTATCCTCTACATGAGGCTGACATAGGGGCAAAGGCGGGGTCAGGTCACCAATCCATCGCAGAGCCACATAGAGACAAACAACCATTCACTCTCACTCTCACACCTACAGTCACTTCAGAGTGTCCACTTTGCCTAATCTGCATGTTTTTTGGACTGTGGCAGGAAACTGGAGAACCTGCAAACTCCATGCAGAAAGACCCTTGTTCCGATCGGGTCACGACCCCTCCGGGGGTCGTCTTACTGCAAAGGCAACTACACCAACCGTGTGGCCCGCACTAGCACACACGGTGCTAAATCATAGACTGACTCTAACTACTTCATCCAGCCATTTTTCAAAGTGATGCTTCTACTTCCCGCTGTGTTGCTTTAAAGTAAAGGTAATGAGAAGCTGCTTGAAGAAAATGACTAACGACGTTGTTTCACTGCTGAGGACAGTCGCACATAAACACGGGGGAGAAGAAGAAACACATATAATGTATTTGCAGGAATCCGTTTGACTCATTGCCTTTGTTAGAATAACATCCTCCTCTAACGCCGGAGCCCACTTTGTTGGACGGCGCCATGTTTCGTTGAAACTCGAAATAAGCGATGACAGGCTGAATTTGAGGTGCTGAAACGTGGTCGCCGTGGACGCCGGTGAGAACCCCCTTCTGTTTGCTTTTGGGTTAGAACAGCTACACACACACACACACACAAACACACACACACAATTCCACAGCCCTCCTCTGTAGCTGACCCAGTCCCAATTTCTTCTGTTTACTCCACTCAGTGTTTTCGCTGTGGAACAGATCAAATGTGCTGCTAAGCTGTGGGGTTGTTTACTCCGGCTCTGACCCACGCCCAGCCAGGGACGAGCAAGCTTTACAGCCCCCCCCCCCCCTCCTTTTTTATTTTTTTCCACATTTGGCTTCTTATTTTTTCTGCTTTTCATTTTGGATCACGGTCGTCTCCTCCCTCCCCTGCCTCATTCCTCCCTCTGATAACTCCCCGTGCCCTCTCTGCCTCAGAAAAGTGTTGTCCAGCAGACGGCCGCTCACACGTTTTTGTAGGCCTCAGCTTTTTGCACACATTCAAGTGAAATCAATTGCCCTCTTTTCACTTCTCCTCCTCTGCACCTGTGAAGCCTTAATCCTTCTCTCGGCACAACCGTGCAGCGTTTCTCTTTTTATTCACACCATCATCGCCCTCTCACACATTTCCTGTCATCCTTCCTAATTCTCTCCTTTAAACAATTCACATGCGTACCCACATGTACAGTATGCTGTGTGCAGGCTTTTGTGTGAAGCCAGCTTCGTTCCTTTCCCAGGCAGACCAGCAGGAGTGAGGACCCCAGCTTCTCTGCTTCCTTTGTCTCTTCTTTATTCATTTTCTATCAAGGTTTTAGACCGAGGACACGGAGGTGACATCATTCAGTAACATGATGAAAGCTAAGTAACGAGCACTTTTGATTGTGTAAGGCCGTGTGGTGATCAGATAATGATTTTGACCAAGGTCTTTACCGTTCTCTGTCTTAAATGCTTAAAGCTGCTTAAACGTTTGGTTGATTTTGTTGTTTTTATTCTGCCTCTCTTCGCTCTTTGTGAACATGAATGATGTAACATTTGCATGCTGCTGTCAAGCAACACTATCAGACCTGACTGAGGGAGCGTTTGGGTGTATACAGCAGCAGTGCAGGCGGGGAAAGACGTCGATCCCGATCAGTTATTTTGAGCAGTAGAATTGACTTTTTTCAGCTGTCTCACCAAAACAAAGCACTTTTCATCCATTAACTCCCTCACACTTCTATGTGCGCCATATTTTCTTTCACTTCATGCTCATTCATACCCTGCCACCACAGCCATCAGGAGCAATGTGGGGTTAAGTGCACATCATGTAGACCAGCAGTGACAGGGAACGGACCCACAACCCTCAAGTTGAAAAAGGACTCACTCAGTGCCGGCCCAAGGCATAAGTGAACTAAGCACCTGCTTAGGGCCCGATGACCACCAGAGGCCCCCCTAGAGCATTTCATAATTTATTTATTTTTTTTGTGTGTTTTGCACATTTTACATAGTTTTCACATAGTTATTAACACATTTTGTTCTTCTTTGTAATCTTGTTAAAGTTCCATCGCTTTATTTCTGATTTAAATATTTCATTCAATACTGTCTTCTGTGCATTTGCACTTAATTGGGCAGTTTTACTATGTTATTTGACTTTTTAAGTTGTGCTTTTATTTTTACTTTGATATTTAATGATAATAAAATGTCATTATTTTTATTATCGTTTTTTGTAGCTCTAAACGTTGCACTTTTTTGGTGTTGTTCCATTTTGATTACTAAGTGAAAATCAACACAATTTTTGCTACCATTTAAGGGTGAAAACATGCCAGGCTGACTTTGGGATGATGCAAGTAACAATCTCTGCTTTATTATTAGCTATAATAAAGGGCCCCAAAATCCATCTTCTGCTTTGGGCCCCATGAAGGCTTGGGCCGGCCCTGGACTCAATCTACCACTGAGCTACCGTGTGCCAGGCTGGACAAGATCTAAACAGAATAAAACACACATAAAACACAAATACGAAGACCAATTGAGAAAAGAATCAATGAACTTCATTTAAAAATGGCACAATTTAGTTTAACTAAACTTGGTATTATAGTTTAACTTGTATTATAAGGATTTGGTGTTGTCATATTTGTATAAACCAGTGGGGAACTTGCCTCACGCTCATATAAGGTGTGTTTAATTGCCGCTCTTAAAGATAATACGGTATGTAGAAGTTTGTTCAAACTATATTACTTAAAGAACTGCTGTTCACTAGGTTTTAGCGACTGATTATTAGCATAAATGACATAAAACAAGAAGAATATAAGCCAACCCTGTCCAAATTTCTGTCTCACTTCATTTGTCACTGTAATGTATCCTGAGAAAATGTTTTTTTAAAGCGCTTCCTGTTACAGTCCATATTGCTTACGATCATACTCAATCAATTTATTGCTCTTGGATTGTGGCCTCTCAGAGTGTTGGGGGGGTGTGAACATGTGAAACAGCCCTTTACCCAGAGGGCTTTGGAGTTATGTGGCTGTTGCTCGTCTCTTAACAGACCGAAGGCGGCTGTGGTTCACAACTGAAATTCACTGCATAGCGTCGTGAATTCACAGAGCCCAGAGGCATCGGGCCAATAAACTCAGTCCTGAGCAACAAGGAACCGGAGCCTGGACATCTGAGATTTTACAAAGGATCTGACATATAAGATGATTGTTTGAATTCTGCGAGTACTTCACTGACGGAAAAAAAAGCTTGTATTTTGACTCTCTGATTTAAAATGTGAGGCTTATTTTTTTGCGAGCCTGCTGTGTTTATCAGTTTCTGTTTCACATTGAGGCGCCCTGAGAGCATCCATATTGTTTGATAATCAGTAGGATGTTTAGATTGTAGATGCAGGTTGGGGCAAAGGGAAGCCAGGCCCTCCATCTCTGCATGCAGCGCACCAAACAAGAACCACATGTACGACTCCTGCTTCTTTAATTCTCTTTTTTTCGACTTCCTTCGCTCCGCCCCAACCTCGTGCTGCAGACTCTCCTCAACCCCGCACCCTGGGAAAAAACGTGGAAGCTCAAAGATTCGAAAACACATGTGGTTAGCCATAAAACTTCACATGCACTCTGTGTACCCTGACCCCCCCCCCCCTCCCCTCCGAACCCCCAACCCCACACTCCCATCCCCTACAACCACTCAGCCAACCGACACGCACATCTACCTACAAGGAGAAAAGTCATATATAAGGAGGAGACGTGGAAACAATGGGACAAGAGGAAGCAACATCAGGCAACAATCTGAGCTGTCTGTGGCAGGGAGCAAAAACAAAGACATTTGGGGGGTTGGCGGTGGGACAATGGCGACCGTCAGAAAGAAGGTGACTGCAGGCTACCATTCCTGCACGGGCCCAGAACAATGCCTATCCTGTGGCTTGGTGGGGCCATGCCGTGCACTAGGAGAAATTTAAGACAAACATAAACACCAAAGGAGTACAATGGCGCTTACTCTCTTTACAAAAGATGCTTTTCCTTCAGCTGCAGGGAGGATGCACACAGAATCCCCCGGTGCGGCCGGGCTGGCTATCATACCTCACGTCCTCAGTGCCCTTTTAGCAGCACAGCATCTGATACCTCGCTGCTACTCTGTTGGCAGATTGGGTTTCTGGCCCTCAACGTCAAACCCCTGTCTTCTTCATTTCCCAAAGCGTTTGTGAGATATATAATCTCTTCAGTTTCTTGCTGTGTGATTAGAGAGGGAAATATGTTTCTTTTGCTGTCAGCACCATTAGAAAAAAGCACTCAGCCTTCAAATGTTTTGGACTCGCATGTTGGTTATTAACTTACTGGGCGCTTGTCGCCTTAAAGGGACACTGCGTAGTATTTATGGGTTTATATAACCCAAAATCCACTTTTTTATACATATTATGTGCTCCTGCATTGTCTAGTCGCTGTATAATAGTTTTTGTTTCATTTTCGTAGTGTTTCAAAAAGTCATGTAAAATAACATGGTCGCGGGCCGCGGTTGCATAGCCACTGTTAGCAGCGAGACGCCATGTTTCTACCGGAGCCTGTAAGGACAAACGCGAGAGAACAAAACAAGCGTCTCTTTACTTGTAGCGGAAGTCCCGCCTCCTCTCTCTCCGCTTCGTCTGCTACGGCCGTGGTAGCTCGCCCTCTCCCTCACCTCACGAACCTCCTCTGCTGACACGGAGAAAGACGACGAGGACGACATTTGACCAGCTGCGGACACCGTAGCGCTCAGGGAAGGGAGGGGGTGAGCAGAGGAGCAGATCTTTGTTGTAAATTTCAGCCTCTCCTCTAGATGGCACTATAAACAACTTACTTCACCGTCGTCTTTCTCCGTGGTGCAGGCGTACTGGTGTTCCTTTATCCGCTGTAAAATACGTGTGGTCCTCCATTCTAAACGCGTAAAAAGATCCGCTCTCAGCCTCGTCTCGGCGCTCGATTTGTTCTCCTGGGTTTGTCTATACAGGCTCCCGTAGAAACATGGCGTCATGGCAATGCAACAGCGGCCCGCGACCATGTTATTTTACATGACTTTTTGAAACACTACGAAAATGAAACAAAAAATATTATACAGCGACTAGACAATGCAGGAGCACAAAGTGGATTTTGGGTCGTCTAAACCCATAAATACTACGCAGTGTCCCTTTAAAACAGGAGCCATTTAGTGTATTGTGTCATGCAAATGTATGATGTGCCTCTTTTAGTGAAACTGAATAGTCAATAAACTACAACCGTCCACACATGAGAGAGACCAAAGGTAAGAGTGGAGTATCATTGCAGTATTAAGTCATGTGACTGATCACACGGTCAGGGACTCAGCTACCGCCGTGGCGCCTGGCCAGGATCCAGACGAGGCCCCCTGGTTGACCACAGTCCCACGGCTGTCTGGGTCGATGTCTGTGTGGAACAACTCTTATGGCTGATCCAGGTTCTAAATGAAGGGGTTCAGGACCCAAAATTGGGGGTCTGATTCACATCTGTCTATGGTGGAATGACTTGAGTGTATTTAAATGAGGTTGAGGTTCGCGGTGAGAGACTTTAAGCTGTTTTTTTTTTTTTTTGTTCGTTCTCAGGACCTCCATGCTCATCTGGTTTGATGTTTTAGACTCTGCATTCACCTACTGTGCTTTAATCTAGTGTATATAACCACGTCTGTACTTGTGTTAGTATTAAATCTTTATTGCAGGCTGGTTTTTACTGGGGGGAAAAAAAGGCATTTTCAATGATTTGACAACCCATTGTGGAAAGAGACTGCTCAATTTGCTTTCACCAGTCAAAGTGTGATCCTGGTTCTACTTCCTGTTTAGGTTCCAGAGTGCCATTGTTCACAGTCAGAGCCTTTGATCCCGCTTCATTTGGGGGCGGGGCAGATAGCATATTTTGGATATTACTACGGAAACAATAGCAGACACAAAAGTGAACATGAGGGGGATGAGATGACAGACGGGCCCAACTTTATGCCAATTCATTCAAGTCCACAGCTGATTTCAGTGGAGACACAGAACTGTCAGTACTCATTATAAAAAACAAATACCTCCAGGGGGAATGAATGTATGGATATGACACACGCTATAGAACACTGTGTGATTATGGTGTCAGGGCGCTTACTTGAAAATTGGCCTGACATGGAATAACTCCATCTTGCAAACTTGTGGATCATTCAAAGGTGTCTTTTAAAAAAATGGAATTTACTCTGTTGTATTTGATCACTGATTTGATTATTTGCAAATTAAACTTACACGAACTGCAATACTTTAGTGTATATTGCACCCACATGGTGCATGATAATATCTTCTACTGCTTTATCCTCCACATGAGGGTCGTGGGGGGGGGGGGGGCGTGTACACACAGGCGAAAGGCAGGGTACACCCTGGACAGGTCGCCCGTTCCATCACAGGGCCACATACATAGAAACAAACGACCATTCACTCTCACACTCACACCCATGGTCACACAGTGTCCAATTTGCCTAATCTGCATGTTTTTGGACTGTGGAAATTATATTTGTGGAGGATAAAGTGTTTTTGGAGGTGTTTTTCCAAACACATACTGGTGTACAGTGCTGACAGAGTCACTGATGCTCTCTAATGTGAAGACAGAGCTGCTCAAGTTGTGTAATCTTATCAAAAAGAACGAGGTATAGGCTACCAACATGCACAAGAAAAGCTCCTTTTCCCAGCCTTCAAATGCCCGTAGGAGCTAAATCTTCGTAACCCACCTGTACTAAAAAAAGCACCTTCTTGTTTGAATAGCAGTCCGGAGTGAACCAAAACCCAGTGCACTCTTCAAAAAGGTGACCCCCCCCCATCTAAAATAGCCCTCGACACAAAGATTGCTTCACATGGTTTTTCTGACAGTGGAGGAGCACCACTGAGTGAGAAGCCTCTTAGTTCTAAAGAGTCAAAAGGATGGCCTTCAAGTGTATGCACTGACCTTTTGCTGATGAAAGGCCTGAAAATGGTATTTTAACAATATCACGATGCCCTTTCAATTTGAAAGGTAGCATAAGAAACACTCTTAGCCAATGAAACTTGAAAGGCAAGCGGGTGACAGAGGAATGTGGTGTGCAAAAATGTGTGCACTGGCATCAGGTGTGTTTGTAGTGTGTGTGTGGAGCTGCGAGCGATTACATATTTAAGTTAAATCATGTAAGGCAGCCTGTTGCACTCTGTGATCATCAGTAGAGCTCTTTACCTCTCGTACAGCTGCGTGTTTCCACTTGTAATGTCCTGGGGAAAAGCTTGACTAAATGAATGTAATGTGGTGATATTATTTTGTTTTCTGCTTGAAAGTCTGACATAGCTCACTTTTCATCCGCACCATAGACGTCCATTGTTATCCAAAATGTGTTGTTTTTGACGTTAATGAGCCATGCCATCACAAAAAGTGTGTTAATAGTCGCTGGAAATAATACGCACTAAATATGCTGTTGACGCAATTTGTGTAGTATTTGCTAATAACTACAGTGCCCAGATGTTTGAAGAGATTACTGAGGCTTTTGTGAAATTGTAAGAACTGAAGAAGCCTCTAGGAGGCTTTAACTCAAGCAAGTCCAGTTGCCTACAGCTAACTATGAAAGTACAATGTATAATAAGTATAATGAACATGTCTGTGATGTACTTTGGTCAAAATACCTTAAGGATGAAGCGCCATAACAGTTCAATCACCCTGCCAAAACAGCCCTGTTCAGATTGGTCGGTTTTGAGTGCCTGTCTCTTTAAATGCAAATGAGAAACAGGAAACTACGTCAGCGTCACTGAGGCTTCGGCAGCTAACAGCAGATAGCATTTGGAAAAGCCATCATTTGCCGACTCCAGCTGCCACATTGCCGTCATATATAAAATGTATCCACTGAACACGTAAATCCTCTGAGGCTGGAAGTTTGTGTAGAACTCTGTGCTGCACTGTGCAGTCAAGAATAGAACACTTCACAGACCGGGACAAATCGATCTCCGCAAGACAACAATTACAACTGTGACGTCCAATACGGTACGGATGTCAACATCGCGCGTTTTATCTCCTGTACTTAGACTGAGGACCACAAAAACATGAATGGGTCATCTTTTTTCACACTATGCCTAATCATAGGGCCTCCAGAGTCTCACATGTAAGTATTAAAATGATTAAAAAGTTTATTTTGCATAATATGTCTCCTTTAAAGATGACTATGACCTGGAGAACCCTCACAGAGATGTAATAATTTATGTTCTGCATTTGTGAGAGAGAAAGTTGGACAGAACAGTGACTGTATTTCTTGTTATAAATTAAACGTGTAGACTATTGATTGTTTTCATATGGATGGAAGTGTTTTACTTATTGCCTGATTGGTGACTTTGGGAGAACATTTGATTTGTTTGACTCCAACAGTCTAATACTAAACTTAACAGAATTCACGTGGCTTTCACTTCAACCACACAAGGAAAAGGTCCCAACAGCCAGTAACCAGTTTCATATGCATAATTCATATCGGAACCTGGCTTCTTGCAAACCTATTCTCTTAAGACAGATCCTAAAAAAACATTTTACCCCCCAAACTCCCTGGTGGTTTATACCACATTTACATTTCATTAAGTCTGGCAGCATCTATTTACTGGGAACCTAATTGTGTCTGAGCAAAAGACCACATTACACTCACACAGATCATAAAGTGCCACAGGAGACCAAACGGTTTACCATGGGAACTTGTACTTATGGTACGGATTTGCCAAATGTCTCATTAACACATACTTAGATACTTTCTCTCTCTCTCCTCCTCGCAATAAAACACATGGAGGCTCTGGTGGCTAAATGAATCCTGCATGTTTTAATATAGTCCCTGTAGGAAATTAAGAGCCGATAATGGATGCAAATCTGGCAGATTTCTCACCGGATCCAGTGAGTTGCACTCTACACAGCGGGGTGTGTGCAATGAAGTCTGTCTCACACACACCTACAGACACACACCCCAATTAGAGGAAGGAAAATCCATGTAATATAATACCCAACCACAAGACACAAACAATAAATAGGAAGACATTTGCTAATTTGAAAAATAGAACATTTTAATAAAGGCTACATCTCTTCATAATTACAATAATTAATGTACCGAGGCATCTTTTCAACTGAGCTCTATAGAACGCATAATTTACAGTTTACAAGTGGAGCCAAGGAAGCCATGAAAAATATTATAAAACATAAACATGGTGAAACGGATACTAAAAGGCATAAAAATATCTTTTTTTCCAACATAAGGCCCCTTGAAAAACCAAGGGAGTAATAGGACCCTGAAAACTGGGTAAAACACGGCAAGAATCCATGTAGGCACAGCTTCTGTACTCTAATAAAACACTAGCAACGTAGTGTTCATCATCACCACCATCTTAACATCTGCAGCTCATAGTGCAGGATTCAAATACACAATAATAATCCTATTCAAAAGCATTTCAGTCGCACACTGGGGGAGTGCACCATAGAGCTTTTTGTTGGCAGGTATGACTTTTGTTGTAAACACATTTTGGGGACTCTAGGACCTGTTCAGGGCAGTTTCCTCTTAGCAAATACATAGGCTATTTGTGCGATGCCTGCGCCACTGAAACAAAGGCACTAAGACGTGACAGACCAAGGCTCGCTGGGCACAGGCCCAGAGTTGGGAATTAAACATTAATAGTATTATCATATTACACTTAGGGCCCTTCAGAGCAGATGGGGGACACAGCCACAAATAGCACTGTAGTAGTAAATATATTATCAAACTTGAAATGACAGAGAGCCATTCTCAAAGCTTCAGCAGTGAGCTCTCCAGCCAAGAGATCAAAGATGTCCCATTAAGTCTCCAGAACGAGTGGAGTTTTTGAAGAGGTAAGGTTACAGTTCAATATACGGGGCTGAAAACGAATGAAAACATATTCCTTTGCTCAGCAGCGGGGGAAAAAAAAAAGATGTGGAAAGTGAAGTTTCTCCAACTCCAAGCAGCTTGTCCATGGCAGACTAATTGGGGGTGGGGCAGGGGATATCTCCAATAAATATCAATAGAAATCTTTACATAGCAATACGAGCATCACACTATAATGCAATGTACATGTATATCCGCATATACATATTAGCGATGCGCAAGCAAATACCCCATGGGGCAGATGCTGCGGCACGGGCGGGGTCAGACAGGTCGTCAGTCTCCGATTCAAACCCACTGCCCCCATTTTATTTGACAAGTGGTCATTCACCTAGAGTCTCTAGTATTTTCTCTTCTGGAACCATGGAGACGTTTCAGTCCAGCAACACAGATTTTCTTAACTTCAACGCAGGCTGATAGTCCTGCAAAGTGCTCCTTCCTTTTTTTCTTCTCCTCCCCTCGCCATAGTTCTTCCAGTCCATTTGCACAAACCTCAACAATCTCCATTCCTGCAGTCTTAGCTTTAAAGACACATGTGCTGTGTGTGTCAGGGTATGAGGGACTACATCCATAGCATTTGTACGAGTTAATTCCACAGCGTGGGCAGCAGCAGCAGCAGCATGGTCTCACTCCATCCTCTCCACCTTGCCCAGGATCTTGCCCTGGTATGTTGGCAGCAGGGAGCCGTCATCGGACACTTCCTCAAACACTGCGCCACACTCAAACTCATCACTGGCTTTCTTGAAGTAGTACCTGCAAAAGAGAGACATGACAATTAAGGCATTGATTCTCATACATGAACTTTAATTACTGCAAATTTAATGACACCAAGCTTGTTTTCCAGCATTCACACCCAGTCTATAATCAACCAACTCAGCTGACGTCTCAGGATGGTGTGCAGGGGTTTAAGAAAATATGGATACGCTAAAATTTGATACACAACTAATTATTTGAAGCACCGATATGGAATTATTCACGTCAGTGGTTTTGTGTTCTATTTAACCTTCCGACTGCTAGCTGACTCTGCGCCTTTCCTTCCACTTTGGTCATTACACAAAGAAAACCGAATATAGTATCGCAGTACAAAACCCCTGACAGTGTGACCAAAGACAGCCACTCATCCACTCTCCAACACATTCACAGACCAACATTTCTTCCATGTTTTTAGGCTACCACATCAAACCAATGTCTTTTTAACGCACTTGCATTGTATTTATTATGATTGCACAATTTCAAATTTGGCAAATCTTGTGTTTTTATATTGTTTTTAGTTTAAGAATCTCAATGTACTTCATGCTCACCCCCACATCAGGATGGCATCACCAAGTTCTTGCAAAGAATACAACCTCCTCATCCCTCTCCTACTCTATTTTTCTCCTCATTTCCATCATGAGCTTTGCCCCAGCTAATGGGAGCAATTAGGCCAACATGCTAATGAAGGGGTCCTTTGACAAAGGCGGAAATTTGTGGTACCTGCAAGTCTGCCGACATTTCACCCCTGAACTCATACACGCCCTCTTGTACTCATGTTAGCAGGCACATGTGCACAGGCTTTCACTCAACCCCATTTCACTATTACA
The DNA here is from genome assembly GCF_963457635.1 of Microchirus variegatus. Lineage (NCBI taxonomy): Eukaryota > Metazoa > Chordata > Actinopteri > Pleuronectiformes > Soleidae > Microchirus > Microchirus variegatus. Next base: position 14,467,968 of record NC_139811.1, read on the forward strand.
GTGACAAAGACACAAACACAGGCAACACAGAAGAGGAGGAGACAGAGGAAATAGTACGCTATGTCCTTGCTTGCCCCTGTCGATGGCAGGAGTGAGCAACTGGCAACTTTGCCTTGTTGAAAAAGAAAAAAAAAGACATTTAAAAAGGAGGGGCTTGTTGTCAGCCATGACTTCACTGGGGCATTAATGATGCAACCCCCAACTCCATCCTCATGTTAGAGGAAGAGAAACCAGCAGGGGTGAGTTTTTTTCTCAGAATGTACTCATTAACTATGTAATGGAAAAATGCCTCAATTTGCTCCATGTGTGGGGTGGAATGTTTGTGAGACTTTTGTTTTTTAACGAGACGAGAGGCCGAACATGCAACACTTATAAAAAACAAGAGCTGGAGTCTTAAAAAACATCCTCGCAAAAAAAAGGTGCCTGTGAGCACACGCGCTGCAGTCAGCGCGAGGGTGGTCACTAATAAAAAGCAGCTTCATTTGAAATATAGGAAGGCTTCAACTAAGTGGAACACAAGAGCCCTCACCGAGGAAAATGAGGAGAGTTAATAAGACTAAGTAGATAAAAAGGACGGCATGAAAGGACACAAGACATGCCTGATAATTGTATCCACTTTTCCTATCTAGAGGAGGAAGAAAAAGTTGAGCCGCTCTACTCTTCTTCAAAGAGCCATGATCTTTTTGCTGAGAGAGACAGACAGAGACAGAGAGAGCCTGAATTTCCACTGGAACATGTTTTATGTGGCTAGATCTGTTTCCCCCCCTTCTCCACAGCTCTCTACGTTTGCACTGACATCTGGCACCAATATCATCTGGCAGGGCCTGGCAGTACTGTTCTTTGTTGAACCGCTGCCATGTTGAAATGACCCAACTCCACACATTCTCTGGCTGCTATTAAAGCACCGCGCAGGCTCTCTTTCCAAAAAATGCGGATGGTATGACACAGGAACTGAGACAGCGTAGAGAGAAAAGAAGAGGGGCGGACCGGGGTGTTGTGGAGGAGGAGGAGGAGGGGGGGGGGGGGGGGGGGCAAACAGACAGATGTGAAGAACTTGGAGCTAAAGCCCAATTTATACTCCTGCGTAAAGTGCTCTGCGTAGCTACGCAGAGTCCTCTGCGTCGACGCAGAACCTGTCGAAGAGCCTCTGCGTCGTCTCCGGGTGCACGGAATATTTTTTAAGTGTCCGTCACTCCGTCAAGGGACTACGGAGACGACAAGAGCTGCGATTGGTCCTCAGGACAGGCCGAGCTAAGCTGCTCTGTGCCGGCTCTCAGTGCGCTCCGGGCGTCCTGACAGAGGCGGAGCTGATCCCCGCCGATAACGCCGCTGCCGAACTATAAATACGTCATATCTTAACACACACAGCACATGTTTAGACTCTAAATGGCCAATTTCTCGCCTCAAATTATCTTAAAACTGCGTTCCGTGACACAGAAAAGTGAGAAACGGCCACTTTTTCAACAACAACAGTCTTTCTCTCTCTTTCTTTCTCGGACGCCATTGCTCACTGTAGCCAGAAGCACAACAACCTTGCGCAGCGACCCCTACTGATCGGGCGGGAAATTGCAGCGAGTGTCCGTCACCACGACGCAGAAGTATAAATGCTCGAGGCGTCTCCGTGGTGACGCAGACGGATAACGCATACGCAGTCGGAGAAGTATAATGTGGCCTTCAGTACTCGTCACATTTGTTGATCCAAAAACACGGCACACATCTAGAGAAGGACATTTCTAGGAGTTCCTTCACCTTTTTGTCAACCAGAAATTATAGTATGATACCCATAATTATTAACACAATTGTTATCCTGGAGACCGTGGCAGCTCAAACAATGTGCGTTTGATCTTTTTTTCTTTAATGCCCACTGGAAAGAAGCAATCAAAGTAAAAATCTCTCTGTGCAAACACACGGTGAGGTGGTGCAGCCTCAGTCAGGGCCCTGAAGTACAGCAAACAAGCGGATCTGGCATTTAACAATCAGCCTTTCAAATATATCCATAAAATGATTACAACATGTGTAAACATTGTGCACGTTTAACACAAGCACATTCATGCGCGCGCGCACACACACGGTAGAGCAGAGAAAAAGAGCCCCTGATAGCATCATTGAAGAATTTGCACGCTGGCCATTTGTGTGAGTCTTTGTTGGTTGAAATGAAAGGGGCCGGGGCTTCAAAGCCATGTGTATTAAGTGTGCCTTAGCATGGAAATCAATACCAGATGGGACCCAAATCGCTGCAGTTCAAACTCTCCCACTAACCCCCGCTCCACCCAGCCTCCCCCCTCCCCTCTTGTCCTTTCCTTTTCATTGCACCCCTCTCAAGAGACACACACACACCACAGAGGCCAGAAACTGAAGCAAACAATGATAGAAACGCTCCACACAAATGTGTATGAAAACATTTTAAGTTAAAGGGGGAAAAAAATAGAACATTTAAAAGTGTATATATATATATATATATATATATATATATACACACACATTTACAAAAGAGACGAAAAACACACTCTACTCGTTGCTCCTGCACCGAGTTGATTGTGATAATGTTCAAAATGTGCAACATCACCGCAATATGAGATACCACTAATGAGCTCAGATTAAAAAAACAACAACAACAAAAAAACAGACATCCCTACTACTATGTTTCATCTGAAACTGGTGTTTTCAGATGGAAAAACTGGTCTGCGTCTGCGTCCAGATAAGCTTTTCAGTTCTGTGTCCATACAAACGCACCTAAAACGTGTACTCTAAGATGATTCAGGTGCACTAGGACATGTGGCATGCCAAGTTTATGCAAGTATTAGCTAAAAGAAACATCGCTGGCTCAAAGTCAGACTGACAACACGGTGTGGCCGGAACTGAGAGTCAACAGAGCTATTCTTTCACTGCTGATTATATAGTTATGGACAATGAATAAAGAAGAAATAACCAATTGAGAAGCAAACCGATGTAACGGAATCATCATTCCCAAGGAGCTCCGTTTTTTTTTTTTCTAAAACAGAGCCAGCAGTGTTTTTATGCTTCTCAGTTTTAGGATTTCTAAATTGTTGGTGGAGAGTTGAGTGCAGTCATATCCAGCAGAATTTATGCATTTTCTAACAAGAATGTAGTATGAATGTAGCCTCAGCCACACTGCTCCCATGCCATCAAAGATACTGAGAACTCACCCGTTATCAATTTCCTCCACATCTTAAATTTAGCATAACACAACATAGTTAACATAGTTATAAAGCTAAGCTTTTCTGCGTGAAACAGTAGTCAGTTTGTGGTGATAAGTTCACAGTCAACAACAAATCCATTCTTCAAGGCTTACAGAAATGTAACACACAAACCTGTAGTTGCCCTTCTTGCGGAGCTGCTCCTTGAAGTGGCCCAGGGTGAGACTGTGGCTCTTCATGGTCCTCCGGTAGGGGATCTCCTCACCACAGAAGAAATATGTCACCACTGTCTCGCCACTGCACACCCCATGGCTTCCTAAACCCTTCTTACACTCCTTCACCCTACAGACGGATAAAGAAGAACAAAGAAAGGGTGTGTGAGAAGGAGCGAGCATCCTCATGACACAAAACAAACGGCAAAAAGAGAAATCAGAAATGGAGCAAAGCTTCTAAGGAAACCTGACCAAAGATGTACACAGTAGTAGACAGCATGCAACAACAACAACACAAACAGCAGCCTAACTGACGAGCATCACAAGTGGAAGAGTGGGTGATCAGTGCCATTAGTAAGCGAGTGCACATCTGTTGCGTGGCCACACAATTCCACTTCGCCCACTCCAGAGGAGCGCTCTTTCTCTCTTTGCTAGACTCTGCTCTGTCTCAGCTGACAGCCAGCTCACTGACAGACAGCAAATAAAAATGACGCATACGGAGAAGTGTCAGTCAGGTGCTGCTGCAACTACACACTCAGCACAAATAGACAAGATTCAAGCAAACGCAGAGGCAGAGGCAGGCCTGTGTGTGGAAAAGTTAAAAATAGACTGTGGAAAGGGGGTCACCTTCTCGTTTGAGTGACTGTATGTAGGCGTGTATTTTTCTATAACTGCTGTCTCCCTACATGTGCAGTGAGCCGTGCAGATGACAAGAAGGAAGAGTTAAAAAGAGTAGAAGTACACTGCAAGGTGGAGGCTATGGCTGAGAGGAGGAGGAGGAAGAGGAGCAGAGAGGAGAGGAGAGGGAGGGCAGGACGCTAGAGGCATCGTACTCTTCTGATTGGAGGCCAGGGCTCGCCGAGGGACCAGTGGGGCTGGGGTTGGCCAGAGGGACGGACCCCCCACCCTGGACAGGCACTAGGTGGCTCTTCTCTCGCTGGAGGCTGGAAACTGAATGCCTAAGAGGAGACATCAAATGTGTTAATGTTACTATCAAAAACACTAACCACAAAAGGCATCACATGTGCGGCAGCAAGCAATAAAGCAGATTATAGCCAAGAGCAATGTACAGCAGGCAGTCTCCATGTACCTCTGCTTGGTGGTCTTGGTGGAGACCTCCTCCAGTCTGCGACAGGCCTCCTCCAGCTGGGCCAAAGTGTTGGGAGGGGGCAGGGGGGGCATGGCAGGGTCTTGGATGAATGGCTGTGCTGGCTGGTGGCTACGTAGGTGGCCACAGCTTCCACCACCACCCCATGTGTGTGTCTGCGTGGAAGAGGCTCCAAAGGATTTCTTGGTGTTCTGAGAACTGTGAGGGGAAACAGACAAGACAATGTGCATTAACATAATATAACAGTTATAGCCATAAATTGGGATATTTTAAACTCAAGTCACACCCTTTAGCGCTTCACTATCCTCTGCTCACCTGTGAGACTTATGTCTTCCCCGCTGTTTACTTTCCAGGATCCACTGCAACACATTTTGGGTGGGATCCGTCGTGTCACTGGGCAGCTGTAACAGCCCACAGTCCTCTGTAGACTTTTCTGCTGCTCCATCCTCAGCCCCGGAATGACACAAACGCCTGGATAAAGAGCTGGACCGCCTGGAGGGGGAGAAATAAAAAGCATTTAGATTTTAAAAACAAAAAAAAAACAACAGGAATGAAAATTAAATTGAAGCATTGAGCTTGGTACTGACCCCATGCTGCTGTCTGTTGAAACTGCTCCACACGACTCTCTGCCCAGGCTGCGGCTGCGTGGATAAGACTGGCATGGTGGGCCCTCTCCACTACTGGAGCACAAGCCGCGCACCCTGAGGGCTGCCTCTCTCTCTATCTGCTCTTTTGACTTGGGACTGGCATGATGGTGGATGTAGTGGTGGTGGATGTGTTTTGTGCTCTGCCTGGTGACAAGGGTCCTGTTGGGACCCAAGGACAGAGTAACCGACCCAAGTTCCGGACTGGAGACAGAAGAACTGGGAAGCCCAGTTCTTACCAGGGCCTTAATTCCAAACCCAGCCCGGGTAAAGGGTCTGTGCTCGGGGGAGCTGGAGCGAGGTGAATGCCGGATGACAGGTGGGGACTGGCAGCCGGGGGTCTTCAGGACACGGGAGAGGTGTTCATCCAGGATGGCTTGGGGGTCCTCGTCAGAGGAGCCAGACAGGAGGGTCAAGGGGTGGGGGGAGAGCTGAGGAGCACTTCCCACAATCTCTGCGTCTTCTCTTTCTTCCTCCTAGTAAAAACAAATACAGCATGAGCCATCCACCAAAAAAAAGGAAAACAACAAACGGCTAAAAAAACAAGTTTTTCAGTCAGATCAGTCAGTTACACACCTCCTGAATCTGCTGCAGCCTCTCTTCCAGAGAGCTGATGGTGTCCTGCTCTCTCTTTAGGCTCTCCAGGCGAGAGATGAGCTGAGCAGCAAACTGTGCTGGCTCCATTGGGACCATCTCCTTAGGAGGACATCGAGTGCGCTTGGGGAAGAAAGACAGAACATTAGTTGTGTCATTCTTGTCATCACTGCACTACCAAGGCTGCACCCTCCTTTAACTTCCCCTTGGCTCATTAAATCACATTTATGCAGTGTTCTTCCCCAGAGTCTTTCCCACCACTGGTGGAACTGATCAGGGCACTATCATAGGCACCCAGGACTACTGGGTAGTTTAAAGGGGTGGCATGCCTGCTGAATGGTCACACTGGGCTCGGCCTTGGCTGGTTCCTTCTGTCAGTATCGGCGGGGCTCTTTAAAGTCAGCTCACTTCAAAGACTTCCTCGTCAAATATCAAACACTCAGTAGGGGAGAATAGGGTGGTGGAGGGAGGGATAGATAGATGGGAAGCAGTGGCTTTACATCTAGGAATAAAAGCCTCATATCAACAGGGGGTGGAAGAGAACTACAGGGAGGAAAGGATGAGGGATTAAAAAAAAGGGAGAAGTTAAGATGCAGAGATGTATGCTTGCAGGAGGGCAGAGAAAGAAAAAATGAAGCGAGGGAAGGATTGGAAGACAGAGATAAAGGTGCCAAAAATGGATGGGAGATCAGAAAGGTTGAGGTAATTTATTCCCCCCCTTGTCACACACTGGGCACCTTTGAGGTACAGTGCAGTGACAGTATGAGAACGTTTGTGTGTGCGTGCATAATAAATTATTTGCATTTTTTTGCACTGGGCTTTCTTGATTTCTTTTTTTGTTTCTCTCTTTTCTTTGTAGTACGGATGAAGGGGAGAAAGACTGAGGAAAAGAAGGAGCCTGAGGCTGGTGCACCATGGGAATGGCAGCACATCGCCAAAAATCAGACGGGAAACAAAAACAAGGAAAAAAGCAAAAAAAGGGAAAACGGGACGTAGATTTTTTTACCACATTTTTCCTCAATACAAGTTATACACATGCTATAATGGTAACTTCTAGCTACAGACTATTTTCTGACCCACAAGCACATGACAACCAGTAAATTCTCACTTTTGGGTGAGGGGGCTGCCTGAGCACGAGCGTGAGTGTGTGTGGAAAAAGGAGGCCAGTCCTCTTGGAAGTTGTCACTTCCTTGTGCGTTTGCTTCATTCATCCTTGGATCACAGCTGTGTGTGTGTGTGTGTGTGTGTGTGTGTGTGTGTGTGTGTGCCTGGGTATCTTTGTGTTTTCGTTGGAGAACTTGGCTGATTTCAGAGCCCCCGGGATAAGGCGGCAGAGATCTTCCTCATCTCTCTCTCTCTATTCTCCATTTCTTTTTTTAACAGCATCAGTGGAGAAGAAAAAAAAACCTGACGTGGTCCAAGCGTTGCGGCGATAAACCGCTTAGAGAACTCCCCGTTTTCTGTGCACATCAAAGATCCTAATGGGGGTATAGGTGACACCAAAGGTAGAGAAGGGGCATGTGTGTGTGTGTTACTTATATAGTGTATGTGTGTGGGTGTGTGGGGGGAGGGTCTTTGACTCTTTAGATCTTTGCTGGTACTGTTGAAGTGAGAATGCTGAATACAGCTGTGTTACTATTCATAGAACCAAAAGAGACCCAGAACAGAAGGTGGTATGGAAATCAGACTGTGTGACCCAGGTTCAAAAAGACTTCTGAGCGTGTGTGTGTTTATATGTGTGTGTGTTTGTGTACTTACAGGGAAAGCAGGCAGAGAGACCTGGCTGTTCATCCTCATGTTGCGCTGCATCTCTCTGTGCAACTGTTTCTTGGAGCCCAGTTTATATGGAGGAATGCCATCTCTGGGGGTGCACAGGCAGATCATAAAGGTCAATTACCCAATCAAATACATCATAAAAGACCAAACAGCCATTTGGGGAAGAAGCTTGTTAGCCATCTGGGTAGATCAAACACAGATCATGCAAGGAGAAATCTAATTTATTAATTATCCTAGCAAGTGTTTTCATCTTTCTGGCTTAATATAAGAACAAATAAGGCAGTCAGAGGTAAATGATGCCAGTATTTCTGGCCTTTGCGTCAGAGCAGATGGGTTCTAAATGAGGTGACAAGAAGTTTTGTTTGCCCCACAAAGACACTTCAGCTCTGGCGTCAGTGCAGTACTGGGCATTCTGCTACGCCATTTCTTTCAACATTACACAAAGGCTAATGTAAGCCATTTTTTTCATTATGACCCGATTCTCTGGATATTGCCCTAAGTTGCCCTTTCACACATGCAGCACACAACGGGACATTGTCTGCGTGTGACACTTTCACTCCCACTGGTAATACACTGATTAGTTTAGGCCAGGGTTATGCATGTAGGGAGAAATTATACAAAACATTCACTCATTTGTTATGAATTCTCACCTGCTCTATTCACACATGGACTCAATAGGACATCACAAACTTTATGTGATGGAGCTGCAAGACTAAAGCCTGTTTACTGTATATTTCAACTGATTTAGACATTACTATCACACCTACAGCTCATCAAGCTTATTAAGTGTGGAAGAATTCAGGGTTGAACTGAGAGTGTGTGTAAGCAACTGTAGTATCAGCATTAGCATTCCCCTGCTGCCTTTATGTTGAGTTGAGAACACTGTTAGCATTAGATATCCACTCTGCTGTTTCAAAGTGTTGCTGCAGAACAGGACCCAAGGGTGCAGCTAACCTGGTTAAATCCATCTGAGGGACTGAAAGGCTGACTGGATAAAAATGAAATCAAACAGTAAACAGCAATGCTCGGGCTTCAAACTGAAGCACTTGACAGTGTATAATGGTGTCTTTTCTCCCATGCTAAACAGCAGTTTCCTGGTGACCAAGCCTAACTGACGAGCACTTTTCCACTTTTGCTTTGAAATGCCACAGTCATGCGCATAAACACCCCCCCCAAACACACACACACACACACACCACCTCCCACCCCCAATCTTCATTTGGCAAGCGCTGCAGCAGCCAGCTTCTGATCTCCGCACATCAAAAGGCTGGTTTGTAAGATAAGGTAATGTTTGAAGTCTGCGCAGCTGCATTCCCCAGCGTCCAAGCAAATCCATAAATAAGATATTAGCAAAAATCCCCCCTCCGCTACTTTCTTTCTCTTCCCACCCAACCCTTTTCTATTCTTTTCTTTATCTGTACATGAGACTCAACTGTTTATGGGTACATTTAACTGACCGAAACAGAGGCAGATATTCAGATCAAGGACAGTGCAGACAGGAAATATGGGTGAAGGGGATGTCATCGCTGTGGCCAGGGCTTTGGAACTGCACTGGGTCAAAGTCCAGCAGAATAGGACTATATTGGTGTCGGCCACTTTGAAGCTAGGCTGTCTAGTGATATGCCAGAGCAGAGGGCTCCTTGTTATAAAAGAATAACTCTTTATAGCTGCCATATTTATGCACAGCCCAGCCCACATGTTGCACTAAACACCAATGTCTCACTCTATAAGTATCTTTATCTTGGTCATCTAGCTTGCTTTATCACTGACATCATTCATGCTGCATTTGATCAACTTGTGCCAAGATTTTTCTGCTTTTGATGACCCGGGCACTCCTGTCCTTGAGCTGTGCACCGTGCAATGACTTCATAGCACCAAGTCACTTGAGAGACACGGGATTGCCCCATGAGGATGAGGACCTGGACATGTACACAACTGCACACAAACCATACATGAGGTGTGCATGTGCTCTCTGTACTACCTCTGCCTGGCATCCTAAATGTTCTGGCATTCAATAGGTTATCTCATAATGAAATAAATCAAATAAGTACTTATATTTACCAATACATTACATGATTGTGAAACCCTCTTCACAACATGTCTAATAAATGTAAAAACTCACTCATACAAGGAGGGGACCTGGCACAGATTCATGCCACACCCTGGCTGTTCTATTGTCTTTAACTGTTTTAAATGACCACAATTCACTAGGATCTCAACTACATTAACACATCCTTTCAGTTTGATTAAGGAGAGAGTCCACAGAGTCTTATTTCATACAGCCACAACACCACGCCACACTCATACATATGGTTAATATCCACTTACACACTGCTATCTGTCAGGGACATGGAGTCGTCTGTTAAAGCATCACTGGAGACCTCGCTGTCGTTGGTGCTGCTGACAGGGGCAAAGGAGCCCATGTGGCAAGAGCTGAGCGAGTCTCCTCTCTTGTACGATCTGTGGAGGTGACACAAGCAGAGATCAGATGAATACTAATGCAGCTCTATGAAACAACATCCAACAGGTGGGTGACATTGAGTTTCTGCTTCCTGAGCGGTAGGTTATGTGTATTTCGACACCTGTATCCTGTGATTAATTAATAGATGTGACTGCTGTAGAGTCAGGCAACTCCTGCTATAAAATACAAGCTCATCTGCGTTGCGAAAACTGTGTTTTCTTTCCCTATGCCTTGTAATGTAGCCCAGTTTCCTCCTTTCCATTTCTGTCATTCACACGCACTCTTTCCTCAGTATTCATCTCCCGCTGTGTGTATGAATTCTTGCAATGCTACAGGGGGAGAAGAAAAGGGGGAGTGACTAAAAGGGGGGGGGGGGGGTATGGAGTGGGAGCACGAAGAGTGTGACAGGGAAGAAAAGAAAAGGGAGAGGGAAAAAAAAGGAGGGAGAAACCCAGCATGACTAAAGCTGAAGCCCCCAGCTCCAGGCTGACCTTCAGAGGGGCTTGCTAAGAGTCAGGTATTTAACACAGCTGGCCTTGCATTCTTCCCTCTTTGCGTTTCTCTCTCTCTCTCCCTCACCCCTCATTTATACTTTCTCCTCACTCTCTTTCTTTTATGAGGTACACTCCCCCCCTCCTGTCACACTCCACCCTCTCCGTCCTTCCTTTTCCGCTCTCTTTCCCCTCAATTTCACTGCAAAACATGCCTTGCAGTCCCCATCTCGGGAGTTTTCAAAAGAAGATAAAAGTGTAGAAGGTGTGTGTCTCTCTGTGTGTGTGTGTGTGTGGGGGGGGGGGGGTCAGAGGAAAATTAACACAAACATGAAGAGAGGTAAGAGGAGAGTGGGAAAGATGGAGGGGGGGGCTCGATTTTTTTTAAGTGCAGTTGCTTCCATTCAGGGTTTGTTTTGTTTCTGTCTTTCTTGTTTGAAAGGAGAACCTGAGATGAGAAGAGGTGAGGAGAGGGAAGCAGGGGGGAAAAAAAGCAGAAATGAATTCCACATGTTTTGAATCTGTAGGGTGACAATGGAAGAGGAGAGAAAGGGTTTCAGGGCTTCATGTCAAAGGCAGGCTGTTCTACCAGAAATAAGTCAGGCATGTGAACAAGCCACAAATATCCTAATCAGAATATTCACATTGTAAAAGTTAGGACATTAATGCAACGTTTAATTTATTGCTGCATTGTCCAACCACGCTCTGCATTTGTTTGAGGATTATCAGACTGAACTTGTGATTCTCCTCTTTCGATGCGACAGGCATCAAGAAATTCCAATGCAACACCTATCTGCTACAGATTAATATCAATGTGATGAACAGGAAGAGGCATAGCATAACAATGTCATCATCTATTATTTGCTGGCTGGGGCCAGAGCCAGTCGTGCTCTAAACGTTTGCTGTGGAAGATGATCCCTCATTCCGCATAACCATTTCAAAGCCCCCGGAAAGCCAGGCTAGCGTGAGCAGAGGGTTACCAATGGAGATGGTGAGAGGGGACAGGCAGTGAGAGTTTTCTATGAACTTGGAACATGAGTATTCTTCCTTTTACACGTGTATCTTGATGTGAAAATGTGAAGTCCTGTTTCACTGAGTCAGTCATCCTTTTTTCATAAATCTGATGGGATAAAATGACAGCAGGTACCACTCTCATTGAACTCATAGTCATAGTTCTACAAGATCAGAGCATTAAGGAAGGCCAAGCCTAATTTCACTGGATCTGAGCCTCCCCCTTGTCAAAAAACTCTGCAAAGAACTCTGCTTTCATCTGCAGGTCATGGGTTCAGTTTACTAACACGCGGGACTAACAGGTCCAACATGTCATTTGAGTAATAATAAAATGTGATTTCATCTGCAAATTATTTTATTGCATATTGAACAAATTGTGTTTTAATATCATTATTAATAGGTTGCATTGTTGTTATGTATTAATTGTATAACTTTGCTAAACTTTTATTTGATCTTAACCTGATGGATGAGAGTGAATAATACTGACTTTAAAGTAATAAAGGTTTTCTATTGTATATGACAGCCTTTAAGACCCATTGAAGCAGCATATGCATTCAGGACATGAGGGTAAATGGCGTGTAAAGATGTTGTATCCATACCTGTATCCCTTCTCCATCACATCCACTGTCCTCATGGACACGGGGGCCCTGTGCACCTTCGCTGACAGTCCAACCAGCACTTTGGCTTTGAAATCACAGCTCCACTCCTCCTCTTCGTTCAGCGTGGGCAGGTATCCACAGACAACTTTGAGGTCGCCCAGCCCGTTGGGGTTGACGTGGTTCGGGTTCTCTCCGCCCGTCCTCACGTACTCCAAGTAAATGTCCGAGGTGAGAAACATCTGGTACGCGCTCTCCTCCATGTTGGTTTGGATCTCGGTCTGCGCCTGGTCGAACATCGCAGAGTCGATGTGTTGCCTCTTGATATTATCCCGTATGAAGGTTTTGGTCGCGGGCTTGAGCTGTTTGGCGACAACGCTGTTGTTTTCAATGTAACGCTTGTAAATTGCTTTGGCGACTCTCTGCGTTTTAGAATCCTTAAGGTCCATTTGTCTGAAGCCATTGCAGGCGAACCAGAAGTCCAACGCGTCGACGCACTTCTCTCGCTCCAGGAATGTCCGAAAAAGAAGAGCGCCGTCCTGGTCCCCGAGGAGAGAATGCAACGACTTTGTCCACCGGGAGAGCGGCGAATCCGGGGAGGCGCTCCCCTCCGGCTCCCCAAGACCATCCTCGTTTCTCCTCGCAGAGGAACCCGGAGAGCCAAGCGGAACCGATTTGGTGGGTCCCGCGGGTTTCATCATTGCGACTTTGGCGGGGTAGCGGGGCGCCTCGCCCTCCTCCCCGGGCACCGGGGGTCGAGGAGCATCTTCGCGGAAACTACTGGCGATGTGGTCCATGAGCGCCCTGCTCATGGCTGTGAAGGCAGCAGGAGAGAGCCCGTGTGTTGGTGTTCGCCTCCTCTGAGCTTCTACTGTAATCTCCTCACTCTCTTATGTCAGCGGGGGAGCTTCTCTCTCTGGCTGCTCGTCTTCTCCCTGAAACACAAAGTATTGATCTAATCAAAACCAGATCCGCCCCAAACTTCAAAGGGGCAGAGAGTCTTTTACAGTCCCCCACTGACTTTAACACACACACACACACACAAAAGAGAGAAAAGCTGCAAAGTTCTGAGGGAAAAAATGTGAGAAAGAAAACGCTGCAGCAGCATTACGTAAACAGTGACCCTTACTGTGATTTCAAGGCTGAAGGACTTAAATTAACAAGCATTTAGCACGCATTTCTCACATGCACTGACAACAGGGAAGAACCAGCCGAACAATGCGCTAAAGTCGGAAGTTGAAACGTCAAACAGGGCTGTGAAGTGAACACAATTCATTAGTCATTTATCCTCCTGATGCCAGATCATTACGCACAGACGTGAAGACCTTCATCTCCGTTTCCGGATCCACCATCAAATCTGGCTGCAAACACAGTCTTCCACCCGTGACCATGTTCGATCACTCACCTACTAAACCACAACATCTATCTCACCACAAGCCTGGCTAGTCCCTGTGGGGGGGGGGGGGGGGGGGGAGACAAGAAGATGTGGGACAAACTAGAAAGGATTAGAAAAACGTGGCCAAAATGGTTAATGGAGTTCACTGCCTGCTGCTGCCTGTGCGTCTTTGGGGAAAGCAAAGCACTCATGAGGCTTAAAAACACTCACATGTCTCAGCTGTTGGTCCATTTTCACAGACTGTGAGCTCCTTTTTTGTGTGACAAACATCAGTGCTACAATCTACCAGCGGCGGTGAACCACTGACACTGTGTGGAACTTGTCAGAGATGAAAATCAGACAACTTGTCGAAAAAAAATAAAAATAAACCACTATTCTACAGTATATTCCAGGACACCGTGTATAGCATTACAATCCGACTCTACATCCATCATACTGTCGCGTGATCTGGAGTCTATTTTTTATTTTTTTTAAACTTTCTTTGATGTTACACTTCAAGCGAAATTAACCACTCTTTAACGTCCAATCCCATGTAGGCTACACACCAGTCGCACATCTTGTGGGGGAGGAATTCCTTTAAAAAAAAAAAAAAAAAAAAAAAAAAATAGACCAACACTTTCTTTAAAAAACAACAACTTCTATTTTAAGTATGAAAATCAAACAACATGGAAAAGACAAATAAGTGGGCGATAGAGACACGATTCGAGGCGTTTTTTAGCGCTTAAATGGAGCAAAAAGCCGCTCATTTCCCACCGAATATTACTTCAAAGCGAGTCAACAGCACATCAAAGAGAACTCCAACGGGGGCCAGTTTGAGGAGGCTCACATACACACACAGGCTCAAACACACACACATACACACACACACACACACTTGGTTAACTTACCATCGATCCACGAGCCCTCTCCTCAAATTAAAGTCCTGTTTTATCCACGGAAAGCAGCTACAAATCCACTGTGCTCGTCTCCGCGACGCGTCCACATACGGTCCCGTTCAGGTTCGAGTCGGTTTTACGGAGAGAAAAAAGCAGAGAGAGAGAGAGGAGAAGAGAGAAAAAAAAAAATGCCGCTTTTCTCCCTCCCTCCTTTTCTCCTCCCTATGGTTTCAGGCTGCCATGCCGCACGCTCGGTCTCTCCTGTAGGCGACTCCAACACCAACTGAAGCGAGAGGCTGGAGCAACGCACTTCAAAGTGAGGAACCGACTGCCAGGTCCCGACAGCTGCATAAAAAACAATTGCAGCCTGGCGCCTCGGAAAAATAACAAATACATATGTAGACAAAATTACAACGTGTGGTACTGATTCGTGTTTGCGTTTGCAGCCACTGTGTGTGATAGATATTTCAAAGGTGGCCCGGTTTATTGGCTTTTTTTTTGCAATGATTTCCCGGCTTTCGAAGTTGCATGGTGAGGACCTTATCAAAGACAAGCAATCTTGAGCCAACTCCCCGAGGCTTTGGAGCGTCAGAAGTAACTGATCTGCCGCCCTAATAGCATTATCGCCACAATCCCTCTGTTGCTACACAAACTTTAAAGACGCACGGATCTTTTCAGGACCCTCATAGTTTTTTTAGATTAACCCAGTGGAGTCCCCGAGGATGCACCACAGTGCACGAACTGCCCAGTGTGCAACTAAAATGTTAAAATGCTGATCGCGTATGCATTTGTTTGGTCACATTGTAATAAGGTCGACAAAATAGTAAGACTTGTTTTAATCTCATAAATATACACCATGGGAATGTCAGAGCCACAGATCAGTGTCTCTGTTGCAGCTTTTAAAGAATTGCACATACAACAAACAAGCAAGTAATATATATATATATGTATATATATATATATATATTTTAAATAATGAACAGGCACTGAATCCATCTTCAGTCCTCATGCACAGCATGCTGCAGCAGAGGCTGCATCACATAAAACCACTCCACAGCTCCCACCAGTGGAAACTAGGGCACATGCATTCCCACCAAAGGAAAACATCTGCTCACTGAGGATTTGCTCCGTGAAGGATGTTATCATATCACTTATGAGACAGGAGAATTACTCCTCTCTCTGCTGCCTTCACTGCACAGCTCTGTGCTTTGTGTATAACTCCTTTACTACATCAGGAGATAATATGAACGGCTCAGGCGTTCAATATCCTATAATATAAACACACTCACAGCTCTGACTGAGAGGAGCTGTTTGGAGCTTTTTTTTTTGGACACTCCATTTACTTTGTTCGTGGTGGACTGACTACAGTCAGTAATGCTATTGGTGTTTATAGAACAGTCTCAATAGTGTTTTGCTTTGGTCTTTAGCGCTGAAATGAGCCACCACAGGGGAGTCTTTGTACGAGATGACAGGCTAGATTCTTGAAAAAGAGACAGTAGTGTCTGTGTGTCCTTGTTGTCTCTGTGGACACACACTCACAAAGACAGCAAACACTTTGATTAGCCCGTTTGCCAGAGGTGCTGTGAAACTTTCTCCCTTGGTGCCTCACCTCCCATTGAGGTTAATATAAGTGGGAATTGCTCTTGACGAGACAATGACTAATGTATTGCTCATCAATAAAAGGTCACTTAACTACCCTCAAATTTGGTGCCCTCACATCCCACACATGAAAAACATCCTCAGCACCTCCTCACCAAATGCAATAGTTCAACTAAATTAACGTTTTTAATAAATAAACATCCACCTGTGGATAAATGGTTGAAATAAATAGATCCTCTTCAGATCTGGTGTTAACACCCATCCAGAGTGATCCAATGATCTCATGTGGACGGTGCCGAGTAAGGTCAGAACACGCCCATTCCTTCCACGTCGTGTCCACAAAAAACACATTTGGACGTGGTTTGAGGATGCATGTTGTCACATTCCTGAGCTGCATGAATGCAATCTGTCCTCAGGGTGTATTAGCCACCAGAGACCGCTTCCTTAAGTCTCATTTATATTTGCGAGAGGAATTGCGGCGCAGACGATGCGTGCCCTACGAAAAAAGCCACTGAGGTGTTTTGCTGCCAATGTGCGCTGTATCTCGCTATAAGCGAACACGTTTTGAATCCGTTTCCGGTTTCTGACCTTTACGTCACAGAGAAGCAAACAAATGGCGAGCTGGATGGTGCTGTGGTTCTGTACGTTTCGTAGCTGCTGTACATGTAAATCGTGATACAAATTGGATTGAGAATGGCTCTTGTGGTTGCTGTGTTGTCCGAAGAAAGACGTTGCCGCCGCATGAACAGTAATGCGGTTTATACGTCGTCTCCTTCCACTTCCAGGTCAAAGACCAGGGAGGAAATGTTGGTGCATGAGCAGAATGCCAAGTCTGACTATTGGACTATGAATTGCATTATCCAGGTTTGTTAGTCTGACTAAGACTAGCTCGACTTTAGTTGGACAATCTTGTTAACATGACATTAAGGAAACTGAATTATTGTCTTAGTCAGACTAAAATCAGACATGCATGTAAACACACTGACTTTTGTTTTTTCACACCTCACACATCTAATAGGCAACATTAACGCAGTAAAAGACATGTATGATAGATGACATGTATGAAAATGTAATTTCACATCCCTTTAAAATAACATTTAAAACACTTGACAGCCACAGGAAAACTGACGTATGAAGTGAAACTTTACATTTTGGGCACTATTCTTTTTACAACTCCCACGGTCGTATTTCAGGCGCTGAAAACAGTAAACCGTCTGCCTCAGCCCGACTTCAGTGACGTCTATATATATCTTATCTACATATTTATCTGCATATATCACAGGATGCCAGCAATCCATCTAAAAACATAGGCTGTTACTGTGGGGTACCTGTCCTGCATAATGAAGACAGACTGCAAATCTGGAATCTGTAAAAGACGGTACGGTGCACAAAAGTTGTTTAAAGTTTGACACGACTCTTTTAAGAATGTCAAGTTGGAAAAGCTATGACTGCCTGAGGGAAATAGTTCAACAAAATAGGGCAAAAAGAAAACAAGAGAACAAAGCTGAAACCTGAAATGCTTTATTCAACACAGGCCACACAGCGTTTCTCACTTTATACACGGTGACCTACAATATTTATACTTCTGTTCACAACATGTACATCTCATGACGCCATTCACCAGTCACCTGATATTATTTGTGCTGGCTACAACAGCCATTTCCAAGCGAAGTGTTTGATTAATTCATCACAATTGTTTCATGCATGTGTTAAATTAAACATGTACAAATAAAACTTAAGTAAAAGGGTAAGAAATTGAGATTCTTAAGATACGACCAGGTTCATTTTTAACCTCAAAGAACAGCAGTTCCACGGAAGGAGAAGGGTTCGTACCACTCTGTAGAGATGATGTCATAAATGTTATAACTGTGTGCAGTTTTGAATACATGCCAGTTGTCATTGTCTTCATTTTTTTCATAATCTCTTTCACTTCGTCAAATGTGCCGGATTTTATGATTTCTATGCTTTTCCTCCCTGAGTTCATTACATTCCTTCTGTAATATTGGAATCTTTTCCTTGCTTGGTTTCTTGTCACACGTTTGTGACAAGAAACACTCTCCTCAGCAGCTGGCAGAGGCTTTGATTATACTTCCAACGCATCCACTGCATCATGTTCCCCTTTCTCCTTCACTATCTTCTTCTGGATGCTCATGTCTCTCCAAGTCTCTCTCTCTGTTCCTCTTCTCCGTGGCTGGAGAGTATGAGAAGATGGAGGAAACACACGTCTAAGGACTATGGGTCATTAGATTTGGCACCTAAGATTAAGAAACATGACACAGTTAACACGGCTCTCATCTCTACTCTTTTTCAAATGGTATTGCATCTATTGAATTAGGACAGTGCACATAATTCAGCAATATAAACATCAATGTAAATATATAGACGGGAATTAGCTCAATTGCTAAATGCATCACATACAGGCATCGCATAAACATAACTCACAGACTGACAGCACATGACAAATGGAGAGAATCTAATTAACTGTAAATCATTCAGACTAAAAGCTAACCTCCCTACATTGTAATTAATATAGCACTTCCTGTTTAGCTTGTTTGCTCATAGCATCATTACTTCGCTAATTACTTAGTCATTTCATGCTACTCATAATGTTTAAAATACAGTGATTATAAGAGCGTCACAAGTGCATGCACTTACCATTGATCCTTGTTGCAAAGATGCGAGTGTTCTTCGATTGGTTGCCATTCTTTTTGTTCCTTCCCCAGGAATGGAGGTGCGTCTAATGGCATAAATCAACAATCTTTCTCTCTTTGAGTTTTCTTTTACTGATGGATCCTGTAAAAGCACAACCCAGGCTTGTCATTCAGTACATTTACATGTACAGTTTAATCGAGCTAAGGCCGTAGTCTGGCGAAGACAAGTGATCGGACAACCTGCCAGGGTGGCCACGTACGCCTGACTTCCGCCTCTGTAGGTGGCGCTGTATCTCTCTATAAGCTAGTGCATATTGAATCCGTTTCCTGTTGACCTTTATATCGCAGAAAAACAAACAGCGAATGGGGTTCTGAAGCATAGATCTCATCTCCTCGTCAGTCCAAAAGTGGGCTTTTGTCGCCTACTTCTACGTCTAGGTCAGGTGCAAGCACAGAACACTGGCTAAGTCTGACGAAGCGTATACATGCAGGTGTAATCGGACTATGAATTGCATTATCCAGGTATGTTAGTCCGATTAAAACTTGATTTTAGTTGGACTAACTTGTTAACATGACATTAAGAAAACCAAATTAGTAGTCCGACTAAAATGACTTTCAGCATGCATGTAAACGCTGGTTAGTGCACCCGATGGAGCTACATGCCAATGTGCGGCAGTTTGTTAAAACCGTGTAACCTCACAGTGATGGCCGTGTTTTTGTCCTCCATGGAGATGTTTCCAAAGGAGCCTGACATCACATGAAAAGCATGAAAACAGCTGCTTATAAAGCCAATGCATCCATTTGTGGTTACAAAAATTCAGAGGTAGAGGACATAGCGATATTCACAACCTCACACACTCACGCCCATCGTGTCAGTAACAATGACATGATTTTTGTGCTTCAACAAGTATAAACTAAGCCTTAGCCGACGTCCTCTGACCTGTTTGACAGTATTTTTACACTTTCCAGTGCCACGTGATTTTAGGTGAAAACCCTCTTACATGCTACAGCAGCGCGACTAGAGCCCAGACATCCAGAGACACACACTTACACTTTGTCATTGGACACATCTGTACAACAAGACATCATTTTGTCCACACAAACAGATCCAATCACAAGACGGATGTTGATACCAGATCAGAACGGCACCATAATGTCAATGAGGGAGTACTAAAGAGGACAAAAGCTGATGCTCAGTCTAGAACCATGCCAGATGTGAGACACTAATGACACAAACCCAATTTCTTATCCCGTAGAAAAAGCTCATCTACACAGCCCGGGTCTTCCTGCAGGTATACAGGTCATCTGGATAATATAAGGACAGCTACTAACACAATGTCAGCCTTTGTTCACTTTTGAAGGGCACAGGCTGAGCCCTGAGCCCTGACAGTAAACACACCCGGGTGGAAAATATTACCATGACGATCGTGTGGACCCCCTGTCAGTGCCAGAGTGGCAGTTGGGCAATCACATCCCACACTGTCAACCCCCTCTGTGGTTCATAGGAGGTCCCCATAGGTCGGGTCTTCCCTGCTGTCCCCCAGGAGCTGACCCCAGGTCTGTGACTGGCCTGAGACCAGGGGGTGTCCTTGGCTCTTGGCCCTATAAAAACGGCTCTTGAAAGGGGGCTTCAGGGGGAGAGGTTATGGGACGTAACCGTCCCTCTGTTTGGCAAGATATTATTACAGGAACAGGTCAAACTCAGCCCGACTACAAAGAGAACTATAAATAGAGAAGGAAGGACACACATAAATCACCTGTGGGCCCAATCACTTCTTTAATGCTGTCAGTTTCTGTTACGACAAACAGAGAGCAACTCGCCTTTTTTTTTAAATAGTTCTTATAGTTTACATACTGTAGTTGATGAGAAACAAATCCTACTTAACCTAGAGTTTTTACAACTTGATTACAAGGTTTCCTGAGTTACCTTGGCCTGTTATAACTACGACTGGTTGTCTCACTTGCAGTCATAAACACTCAAAGTGTGTGTGTGTGTGTGTGTGTGTGTGTGTGTGTGTGTGTGTGTGTGTGTGTACCGGTGCTGTCCTCTGTGCTGCAGCTCTGTGATCAGTAACTGCTCTCAATTACAGTATTGTGTGCTGTTCCTTTTCAGCCTGGGGTTAAACTCTTTGCAGACCCCTTTGAAGTACTCATCCCTTTATCTCAAGCCAGAGCCAAGAATTTGGGGGAGGACAATGGAAAATGAAACCAAGAGGGAAGCTTATGGCAATTATCAACCAGAGCCATGAGGAGGAAGTCAGCTCAGAGAGAGAGAGAGAGAGAGAGAGCACGATTGCACCAATGTAGGACAGGGGGTTACTGTTTCAAGTTTGTTTGGTGTGTACACACCCGGGGCAACAACCGACTGCCAAGAGAGGAAATGGAGGCTACCTCTTCAAAGTAGGTGACAACAGGGGGACAATGGCCTCTGAAGGAAGCAAGGAGCCGATGAGAGGCGCAGTGTGTGCGACGGTGTGAGTGTAGGAGGTCAACAAACAACATCAGCGAGGAGCGAAAGACTGTAAGGGCAGGACGAGCAGAAGGACGGAGTGGAACAGAGGGAACACAAGTGCTGTTGTCAGCAGAATCAAATGGCACGCAGCGAGCGCAGAGAGATACAATTAAAGTGTGGAGTTTAGACAGGCTTTGAAGTTGGACATGGTGCATAATACCCTTAAAAGTTAAGGAAGGGCAACGTTTTGCCAGTTTGTTATGGAGCTGTTTTTTGGGGTGGGGGAGAAAGGGTTCAATTTAAGGGGAATGAAGCTGGATTTTTTTTAAAAGCACCGATTGGCCCCAGAAGGATGGGTTCTTTAAAAATAACAGAATGTAAAATATGAGTGGGAGTCAGCCTACCTGTGCATTTTGATAATAAGGACGAGTGTGTGACAGATTGGGGAGAGGAAGCAGAGATGTGTCAGAGAGAGAGAGTAACACGGTGTGAAAGTGAAAGACAACAGTCACGGAAGAATGAAAGAAACAGGATGGGAATTGGTAGCGAGGGAGGGCAAAGGGGGAAAAAAAATAAAAGAGAAGCAAAGAGAGAGAGACAGAGGCAGGTGTTGAAGGTTATTTATTGTGTTTTTCCCTTCATTTTAATCCCATTTTGCGCTTGACTTTTAAGTCTACCAATGTATAGAAACAATGTGGGATGCACTGTCTAATCCCGTTTGGGCCGTGAAGCTCACTCCACACTGACAGTAATGACTTTCCTCTGCTGCTCACACCCAAGCACAACGCAGACACCACACAGGACAAACGCCACTGTTCTGCCATGCTTGACGGGACAGCAATCTTTAACTCTGAACCCCAGACTCCCATCACTCAACCCCATCTTCCTCTTCCCTGACTCAGGAATGCAGGATTCCCAGACCGGTGAGGTGATTAACCTCCTCGCCCATTCAACAGATGCCAGATTTTTATCTCTCTCTCTCTCTCTCTCTCTCTCTCTCCATTTCCTGTTCCTCCATTGGAGGAGTGTGACGTATCAGCAGGTTGAGCGCCATGGCAACAGAGACATGCTGTGATGATGGCAGACGGCTCAAAACCCGTCTCACTTGACGAGAGGGTTTTTCAACAAAGTTTGTCACATTCAGTCAATCAGCGTGTCTCCAGGAGTCTTGAAATGCTGTTTTTTAAGGCTCTGAAGAATAAATATTTGAAAGTGAATGCCGTGTGAGGCAGCATCTGTAACGGGTTGCTTGTCTGTGGCAGCAAATAATGTCTTAAAACACTGGAGATCGACTTGAATGTCACAATCACAACATAACGTGCAACGCAAATTGCATGTTGTGGTTAATTCTTTATCTCTTTTACTAAACACGTGGCTGAAAATGTAAAGTGTGTTTGAGAAGCGGATTCTACTGCAAAAAAACTGGATATTCAGCAGTACGATAGAATGAATGCTTATTAAAAGTGTGTAGATGACGGGTAGGGACATAAGTCATATGGAGGCCATTTTGGCAATTACTCCAAGTTCCCAAGTGAAGCAACAGAAGTTACAAACTGGAGCTTTACCAATTTAGAATGGCAATTTGACCACGTGTAACCAACAACCAGGCTCCTATTGGACGATACCAACTGTCAATCACATAGGTATCCACTCATATATGCTGTACTTTATCATCTATTTTCCTCTTAGTGAGAACATCAATTACAAAATTGACATCAAAGGTTCATTGAAGAAGACCAAATAACTTTTACTGATGGGAGAAGTGAGAATTAGGCTCATTTTCCCATAGACTTCCATTCAGAGTTCTTTTTGCACTCGAATTAGCAGAGTCGCCCCCTAGGGGTCATTCAATATATTTATTACATCCACATTGGTGTCCTCTGGAGAACTGGAAGCTTATGTCCACTTGGTCAATGGCAGTGGTGCAGTCTACGTGATATGCAGGTATACAAGGTATATACACTACAAAAAGGCCAGGATTCCGGTATAACCACTTGGGCATTCATACATACTGTATACAGCTGTGCTGCTGGTTTATAAATCTGTGCTGACAGTATACGCAGTACAGTAGACCACACAACACTCTTAGAAATAAAAGTGCTAAGTAGAACGATATAAGGTACTTCGGCTTGTCCTCATAGGAGAACTCTTTTTGGCTCCAACCCTTTTGGAGGGTTCCACCAAGAGCCGTTTTTAAATCCTTTATTCAGGAAAGGGGTTTTAAAGGGTTCTCTGGATCAAAATGGTTCTTACTGGAACCATTAGTGTTACCAAGAACCCTTGAAAAACCCTTTCTTTGGGGAAAGGGTCTTTCAGGTAGAACCTCAGTCGTTGTAGAAGGACCCTTTTGGAACCCTTATTTCTAAGAGTGTACACCACTGGTCTATGGTTGAACGCGGTTGTAATTCAGCTCACAATCAACAGCTTTTGGCAGTGCTGTCGCTAAATACACCAGACTCCTCTTGAGATTTTAAAATGTCCTTGCTAAATGTTGGAGATTAACGCACGTTTTTCAGTATTTTTCAGTCTTTTTAACTAATTTACAGTTCGGCATTGTTCGGTCTGATTCCTGTGTCGGCCGTCACGCATATGACTCTTCCGGTCTCCGCCATCTGTCCACATCACATTTTAGTATCGGCTCAGCTCGCTTGGAACCTCGCCACAGCAGGTACCCAAAACACCACCAGGTACCAGATACTACAACTCATGGCCGTGCTAAAAAACTGTATCAAGCGCCATAACTTTGGTAATGGGAAATTGACCTCAACTTTGGCTCTTTTTTAGCGACAGAGGGGTTCTCAAGACTCAACTTGGAATTTTTGGGTTTCAAAAATATTGAAATGATTAAGCACAAATGAATGAATGGAACACATCTTATAACTGTTTATAAAACAATTATTAGTTCATGGTATTTCTTAAAGTCAAGTCCGAAAACAGTGAAGGTAGCGATCGTAGCGATCCTTACACAGTTTGTCTTCATTAGTGCAGATGTGACAGTTTAGTCCTCACCACTGACCACTTTAGGGACACAAACTTGTGTGAAATAAGGAACAAAACTGTGAGAGATCAAAAGATGGTGCAAGGCAGAGATGGCAGATGCCCAGACACAGACATAGGGCATGTGATAAAGACAAACCTCCCACACGGTCTTGACTGCATCACTTTTGGTCCCTCTGCCCAGCCCACACTATCAGCTCAGACGGAAGATTCATGGCACAATTCCACACACACGTGTCCTCACTAAAGCCTGCATAACTCCAACACACAGCTGCATATCCTTTTCATAGCTCCTGTTGTGTTTGAGTGACAGAGCCGGGCGAAAAAAAAAGAAGAGGTGCCATAAATACTGATATAAACAAGGATTGGAGCGAGGAGAGAGGCAAAGACAACATGATGGAAGACAGAAAAAATAGCCTAAGTGAAATGTGTTGAGTGTATTGTGTTGTGTGTGTGAAGTGCTGGTGATAAACAGGTTTATTTATGCAAGCAGCGTACAGCAGCCAAACACAGACCTCCTCAGGTCTGACTCCAAATATAGTTCTATAAAAAGATCTGGTGACACAGCCTGCTCATACACACACACACACACACATGCGCGCATGTATAATGACTTTTGTCAATCACACCGTGATGTACAGTCAATCCCAGAGGCCCCCGTCACAGGCGCTCAGAGGGAAACACGTCACACATCTGGTAAAGAGGCAAAGAAGAAAGGCAGTGAATGACCTCAAATAATCCTGCGCCGCAATTTACTCCTCATCGTTGGATTCATGTCCTCAAATACACCGGTGGAATCTTACAGGAGGAAAACCATAAACGTGCTCTGTGCAGAGACTTGACGAGAGGAAGCTCATTTTTCTGGCTGCTCTACGGATGAGTCAGTGTCAGGCAGCGGTTTTTTGCTTAATCTCATGGATTATAAATAAACATCTCATTGGACAATGACATGAATAACATGAAGGCGAAATATACGACATGAACGCATCTCATACACCGGTGCGAAGCACTAGTGCAAAGCGAGAATGGTGGTGGATGAGTAGAAGGGAAGTTTCCTGACTGCCCTTTTACTGTCGTCACACAACACTCCACTGTCCGATGGGGAGATAAGCGAGAGGAAGCGAGGGCTTTGATCCTTAATGGGTCCTCGTCAGCTGTGTGGAAATGACATTCATGGCTTGTATTTACACAAGCACAATTATGGCGGTTACTCTGGCAGCAGACAATCAATTAGAGTGAAACTAGTCAGGGTAATAACACAGATTAAAGGAGAGGTTACGGCCGGAGCATGCTTGGGTGTAAACCAGCAGGCAGGCCGAAGCTCACATTAACCTTCAGTTCCACAAGATCATCATCAGACTCTGTGTTCGTTGGATCATCTGACAGTGTCTGAAAACTCCTTCAAGATGTGGGCGAGAGCTGCAGCCGTTATGTAAAAAGCTGAGATTAAGAATGGCTTCATACGTCGCCCAAAGAAGAAAAACAGAACAAACTTTAGAGTGGTACAATAATGCGAAGTTTCCTTGCAAATTTGGGGCTTCATTTCTATATGCTAGCTTGCTAAATCCAACGAGACAGTTGCAGCAACGTTATGAGAGAAAAGGGTGCCGACAACAGGTGTTGGTTGCAAACGAAAGATGGTTTTTGGGTAAGCTACTGCCAAGAAAAAGGCAGATGCAGAGCGATCCAAGACCAGAGTGAACATCGGTGCTATTGAACAAGTATATAAACAAACTTAGCATCACAGAAGAGTACCAAAAGTTAACGATGCGGGTGCTCGTGTATCTGTGTTCGTTGCGCGTACCTGTGCTCTGGAGGCGTGGCTTCAGAGGGAAGTCTGAAGAAAGGGGCTTGGACTTTTCCAGGATGTCCAACCCAAAGGACAAAGACTTGTTTGGGGAGTACGGAATCAGCTGTACACTCTTTTGGCTCCAAGTAGAAACTTTGTAAGGTTCTAATTAGAACCCTTTTGGAGGGTTCTACCTCGAACCCAACATAAAGGGGTACCCCTATAACTGTGTGTGTAAGGTTCCACCCAGAACCCCCCATGAGAGGTTCTACAAAGAACCCATCCTGGGTGTTCCATCAAGAACCCTTTTTAAAACCTTTTATTAAGGAAAGGGGTTTTAAAGGGTTCTCTGGATCAAAATGGTTCTTACTGGAACCATTAGTGTTACCAAGAACCCTTGAAAAACCCTTTCTTCAGGAAAGGGTTTTTCAGAAGGAAATGGTTCCAGTCCTTGTAGAAGAACCCTTATTTCTAAGAGTGTAGGACACAGATTAAGGACTGTCTTCAGACATGAGATGAAGCTGCTGCACACAGTACATGTACGAAAACGCATGTATAATGCTATGTTGCAATTGTTCTAAAATACTGCGTGCACCTCTTCCAGAAACAACACTTCACTAAGGCTTTGTGCCGAAAGACAAAATTCCTTTTTCTCAGATGTCAATCTGACAGTCTTCTCTCCTTTCGTCAGTCTTTTTTTTTTTGTTTCTTCTCTCACTCGTGTTCTCTGCCTGGGTAGCAGAATCAGCACATCAAATAAATACAGAGAGAGGTATAGTGTTACGTTTGGAGACAGCAAAGCAGGTCATGGACAATGGGAGCGCATGGAAGTGCGTGAACTGCGGGAGCAAAAAGAAAGCAATTTTGCAGGGAAACTCTTTGAAACTGAATCTGATTTTGGAATTCAATAACAACTCCAAACTGTTTTCCAGGGGAAAAAAAATGACAGTCTTGAAAAGTTCAGTATTCAAGCCCAAGCATTCCTCACCTATCAGACGCAAATTCCAGGAGATGGGGATTGTTAATGTCATTCTTGGTCTGCCAAAATGTTATAATCATACTTCCTCCTCAGTCTTAGAGGAACCATGGAGACAAATAAACTCAAGTCACTTTATTAGGAACAAGAAACCCTCGGAGGCTGTGGTTTGTGGTCCTTTTGAACTGCGTCGTGTTGCTGATTTCATCTTGAATTGTGCCGGCACGAGCACTGAGCAACATAAAGCAAGCAGTTCACCCACATCACATGCAGGTACATCACAATCACACTTAATAAACCCGCCACAAAGACGATTAATTGCACGACTGCTGTCTCAGACTACATCAGATCCACGTAGGTGTTCCCGATGACGTGCCGACTAACTGCACAGTGGCCATTTCATGAACTCCAGTGTCTGATTGATTCAGCTTGGTTTTGAGTGGAGCCGCTGGTAAAACACAAAGTGGTGGCAAAAGCAGAAACAGCGGGGCCAAGGACTGCAGTGTTTGGCCGGAGGTTCAAACAACCTACTAACAGTGGTCTTTATCTGAACCAACCACAAACCCCCAACTACTATTTACAGTTCAAATGAGGGCTCGAGCAGAACGGCGACGTTAAAGAGCGATGGAGTGATGGGAATTCAAGGTCTTTGGCTTTAGTGTTAAGTTACACATCTAATCTTGATTAACATGCATGGTGTGGTCAAACAAAAATAAGGACAACAGTATGAGTTGCCTTATTAAGGCATTAATTATGGCATTTTTTTTCGGAAGATGAAATCTTGCTTTCAATGAGGAAAAAAAAAACAGCATAGCAACAGAAAATGATGCAGCGACTTTTATTAAAAATAATGCCTAATGAGATTAAACATCTATCAAATATAAATAGAAATGAACAAAGAAACATTGAGAATGCTGAAATATGAATGAATAAATACTTTAAAAACAAGCAGCACATGACACAAAAAGATGACTGGTCCAGTGGATTGACTGCTATGAAAAACACAAGAATGCTCACATCTGATTAGACAACTTGTCCTTCATGTCCCGGCACATGGTCAGGCTGGGGATCTTCCATTGTTACCTGTTTGAAAAAAAAACCCCAAAAAAAAGACATTGGATTATTTAAATGACACAAGGTTCTCTAATGAGCCATACTTATCTTTACCATCTAAAAAGCTTTTGACCGACTGACAGAAATATGAGGAACTGTAACATTTGACTGAGCCTCTTATCACTGCATATGTGTCGATTCTTTTTCAACAAATGGCTGAAGTCGGGAATGGAAGCCGTCCCTCAGTACGGTTTACATGACATAACAAAAACCTAAAATACATGTAAACATGTTAGTCTGACAGAAATTGTTTGAAATTGAGTTTCTCAGAGTTGAACTGACACACACGGATAAAGCAGTTGGGATTCAAATTACTACGGCACATATAAAGCCGATTTTCCATCATGGTACAGTACGATACGGTTTGCATTTTCACTGAGAACAAAATTTTTTGCTTGGTAGACGGGGTGTGTGCTGTGCCCAGACGACCATGTCAGCGAGATACGCGATGTTGTACTGCTGCAACGACAATGTACAGCGACATCGAACACGACACAACAACAGATGTTTTTTTCTGCTCGGTTAATGGCCGTTTGTCTCAACAAGACGTCTAAGATTTGTATGAGAATGGACTGCGGGTGTTGAAGAAACACTCACTGCTCTACACTCTACAATAAGGGTTCCAAAAGCGTCCTTCTACAAGGGCTGAGGTTTTACCTGGAACCATTTGCTTCTGAAAAACCCAAAGAAAGGGTTTTTCAAGGGTTCTTGGTAACACTAATGGTTCCAGTAAGAACCATTTTGATCCAGAGAACTCATTTCCTGAGTAAAGGGTTTTAAAAGGGTTCTTGGAGGAACCCTCCAAAAGGGTTCCAAGTTTATAAAAAGGTTCTACCTGGAGCCAAAAAGGGTTCTCCTATGATGACAAGCTGAAGAACCTTATATAGTACTACTTGCTCCACCTGCACCGTACCGTACTTTACTGTACCAAACCGTTCCAATTGGTGGAAACACACCATATATGTCCAATTGGAATCAGCCCTGTGCATGTTTCACAGTTCCCACCCCAGGCTTTGACCAGTCAATAGTAAAAGAAGCTGATACACAGAAGAAGACAACTTTGAGAAAAACAAGGAGTTTATGCTCCGTCAGCCCTGGACGTTCATACATATCAGTTTGCATGTGCAACCCATTGAGGTACACACAAAAGCGGAAAACTTCCACATGAACTATGTACACTACGTGGAGGCATGTACGCGCACTTTGCGATAAAACCCAAACTGTTGTGCTTACCTCTTGCTGCGACAGGCATCCAGGTCTTCCTGTAGCAGAGATGCTCTCTTCTGAAGGAAGTTAACCTGCAACACAGACCATCAATGCTAACGTTGGCGTCTGGAGTTGTTTTCAAAGTGAACTAGGTAGAGAACCAGTGTTTTAGAAACATGCAGCTGGGAAAGTGGAGGTGAAATGATGGCTTTAGGTCAATTGTGCTTCTTGGGTGGAGGGGTTAGCTCAGTAGAGGAAGGTAGAAGAAAAGCTTGGTTGTTGAATCCAGGGGTCAGGACAACAGGGGTTGGGGGTCAGGAGATTAGGGCAGAGGGGTCAAGACACAGGGGGAAGATTATGAGCCAGGTTAGGACGCTGTGAGGCGAGACCTTGGTATAATTTTTTTTTTCTTACTAAGCATGAGATTATCGAGTGTTTTTGGTAAAAAAAAATTGATAATATACCCTGCGTACATTTACACAGCATCTACAGCCTGGCAGAATAATAGCAGCTCTAAAATAATCTGTATTGTTCTGGGACTATCGTACTGGAGCCAAGGGTACATTCCTTTCTGTGGGGGAGACCTCAGGAAAGTTCTAGCATTTCATTTGGCACCACACCATGGGGAAGAATATGCAAAACCCCACTGAAATGTGGTCAGATGCCTCCAGAGACAAAAAAACTTCCTCCCACCTTCTCCCCATTGTAGAAATAATGCACTTTTATGTGCAAGAACCCAATGTGTCAATGAGAGCAGAGACTCCCCTGGTCAGGAATTAGATCTTAGAACTGAAACGTGATCTTTGTAAACCTATTTGAACAAGGCAGGGGTTTATGATGAGCCCGTACTAAACCTTGCACTATTAGATATCTTTTTCACATAAAACCCACTTTTGTTTATTGTATAAATGGAGAACGAAACATGGCTCACAGGAGATGGATGAGAGAGACAAGCAGAGAGGATTGGCAGGGAAGCAAAAGCAACGTCTGTGATCGAATGTCACACCAAACACCAATACCAAACATATCTTTAGCCACATTCAAACAAATAACTCAGGCATGGATATTCATTCAGAGACTTCGGGTTATGTTTCGGCCAGTTTGGGTGATTGATAGCGAGTGAAAGATAATTGAAGAAAAGAAAAAAAACCATAGACGATAACAGAACACTAAAACTGAAACCAATCTTTGTGCTTGACGAGGCCTTAAACCCTCGGAGACCCTAAGCATATGTAAACGTAAACTTCTTCTTTTTCATTGACACACACTCAGGAAATCACATCTAACTGTATGAGCTTACACCAACCATCTACACCATTATGGGCTCTTGTAGTTAAGAGTAGGATTAATTATGGCCCCGAGCACCAATGGCAGAGGCCGAAACAAAGGGGTTAACGTGCAGAAAAACTCTTGAAACTTTGCATGAAGGTCACGTCGGGTTCAATTTTAAATTTCTGCTTGACTTGTCCAGGTTTTGCTGTGTTTGAGCAGACAGGGATTTACTCCCACAGGACTAAATCTATACTGTAAAAGAGCATGCACACTCATCTGGTTTCACCCCATTCCCCCCTTCATTCATTGTTGAAATCAAACCTGGCATTTGAGTGCACTTACAGACAGATAATTAAGACTACATGGAGCCACTTCTGTCCAGTGGTTTGATGAAAGACAGCTTAAATCAAATATATGTGGTATTCGCAGCAGCGATTGGGAAAACCCAGGGCAGGTTGAGGAACTGCAAAGTATGTAGAAATATAGAAAACAGGTGCTAAACAGAGGTAAGGAAGGAATGTTGTATATTTTCACTACACTGCATACAAGCAGTCACTTCTCACCTGAGCTTTGAGAGACGTGATGGTGTCCTCCAGTTCTTGTCGGATCTCCGTCGGCATCAAACCCTTAATCTTCTCCTCATACTCCCGACGCACCACAGTGACCTGAGAGGACAGAGGGACGACAACCAAGCGGTGTCAGTTAAGTTAGAGGAACAACGACCCACATACAGTTAATAAGTTCAGATCTTGCATGCATCTGAATCATCCATGCATATGCACGAGCTAGAAAAGTGCTCATGAAGCACACACCATACCACCAACAACAGGGATATAGGTTGTAGCCAACAGAAGAAATGATTATATTGTGATGGTGATCCAAATAAGATGTTCTACCGTTCAAAAGATTGGGGTCACCTATACAATGTTTGTATGTGTTTTCCATTAAAACTCACACTTTTATTCATCAAAAGACTTGCAAAACGAATAGAAAATATAGGCAATACATTGACAAGATTAGAAATAATGATTTGGGAAACTGAGCAGCTGTATGAGAGCTTTCTCTAGCTGAGAATCTATGAAAAAACATCCCATCTCTCAACGTTAAACCAAGGGAGACAAATTCATGTATCCACCTAAATCAGATGTATAAAAATTAAGGGACTCCCATCAAGTTTCAAGAAAATCAGTTACAGACAAAAACACAAAGTCCTTTGTGGTGGAAACATAATAATACAAAATGACTAACTGTGTTTGCTTTAATACGACAATAATCTGTTGATGTCATTGCAAAATCACTGACTTGCATACACACTCCAAATGTGTGCACTTCCAGACATGGTGAACAACTTAGGATAGGCATAGACATAAGGAATTACCTGGCCCTTTACCCTAACCATCACAACTAAATGCTTAACTCTAACCCTTAAAAGCAAGTCTTAAGCATCAAAAAGCTCTTTGAAGAGGTGACGGAATGTGAGGAACAGCCAAAACGTCCTCACTCCTTTAGGCTTTTTGTGGTCCTCACAAAGACACCCATACAGGAACACACACACAGCGAGAGAGAGAGAGAGAGAGAGAGAGAGAGAGAGAGAGAGAGAGAGAGAGAGGGTATCCCTCCCTTCTTTATTCATGGCTCAGAGAATTCCCTCGCTCTTCACAGCTCCTTCACATCTCCACAGGGGGTTCTCAGACTGGCATGCTCTCTCTGCACTACACCCCCTACTGGCTGCCAATGACTACAGCCAGACCTGACACAATGCATTTATGGGCCCTGACACAGCTGGGTTTAGAAGAGGACAGGGCCACGTTGGAGGACTGAACACATCAAACGCTGAGGCAGCTCTATAGCGGGCTAGCCTGCTAGCTCCACTGGGGAGGACTGGAGGAGGAAGTCTGTCTGGGGCTAAATTACACTCCACTAAACCAGAGTCTGATTATAGAAGTTGAAAAGGATTTGGTTTGTGCAGTCCCCCCCCACTTTTACCCACAAACACACATGAATGGCTGCATGCACACACACAGAGTCCTGTCTCCATGACTTCAGACAACATTATGCTGACTTACATTCACATAGAGTGCACTTCCTATAGTTTCCCTTGGCCTAAATGCAACTCAAACCTGAAAACATGCATGTTTTCCCCATGTGTGTATGGGCTTTCTACGAGTAATAGCGGTTTCCATCCAGAATTTAGAAACATGCTGAGGGTAAATTGGAGTGAATGGCTGTTGGACTGGAGTAATGTCCAGGGTGTAGCCCACCTTTCGTCCTATGTCAGCTAGGATGGTCTACAGCTCCCGGTGGACGTCATGTGGCGTATAATAAGGCCATGAATGAATGAGAAGAGTGTCTGAATCAATTAATTCAGAGCTTAATGACCAGTTTAACAGACTTCAAGAAATCAAGGGGGGGGGGGGGGGGATTGAGTGGAAAAGCAACAGTCTTCACCCACATATTTCAAGGTGTAACCAGGGGAGAGTCTGGGCATTTTAAAATGACCATAATGTCTTTGACAGAGGCATCGTTAAGTATATCGAGTGCCTGCCCACTTCCAGCCGTCCATTCTTTCAAGAGACGCTGCTGTGAATAAGGCGAGGGGGGAGGACAAAAGATCGCTTTTCCTAAAAATAATTTTCCTGTTGTGGATTTTACTGATTGTTCCGTCTTTGGCTAATTAATCTTCCTGGTGCAGAATGAAAGGGATTGGGAAATTGGGAAGCACTTCAAAGCAGCCCCCCAGTATAAATGATCCCAATGTGAAGCGGCTCACTTTGTCTCCATGCACAATATGAGAAGATTACTCTGCCACAACTTTGCCAATTTCTCTGGCTCTTTCTGCCCTGTTCGTTTTTTTTTTTTTGAATGTGTCGGGGGCAATAACAGTGGGCAGGGAGGCCGCCGGTTTACAGAAATATGTCTTTTTCTCGCTGTGTGAGAATGAAGTCAAGGATAATTTGAGAGTAACTTTTTCAAACAAGTGGCGAAAAAAAGAGAGGTTTTCATAAGCTTTAATTTGAATGTCCAGGACTTAAAAAATGAGCTGAAGCGACGGGAGTGCAGATTTTGAAAATGTCTATCTCTATCTATAGCAGCTTCTGTAGTCATAACAAAATGGCTAGCCAAGACAAAACACACTCCACTACCTCAGACCAAAGCAATAAACAATGGTTGAATAAACACATCCCTTACCAACCACTCTGAATATAAGTCTTAGATTCTTCAAAAGCCAAGCTCCTTAGTTTTGCATTCTTGGTTCATGTATGGTGCAGTCACCGCAGCAATGAGAGATCCGCTCTGCCTAAATTACAAGCTCCTTTGTGGCAATGCTGTCTCCATTTTCCTTCCCATACATTAGAACGTGCAAGGCTACAACGGCGTATTCATCAGGACTCACAGAGAGCAACGGGGACATGTGGATACAGTGCGACAGCACGATTGCCAGGCTTTGATAACGAGACAGACGGACGCTTGGATCAGGGAAACGATCCACGCTACACTTTCACTTAACACGCCGACAAATATACATCATCACAGGACCAACTAGATGCACTGGGCGTGCATGTGCAAGCATATACAGGAGGCAGTTGGAGCAAAAACAATGGTGAATAGTAAAAACACTAAAAGTCTGATTTTAGTCGGGCTTTTAGTGTTTTTACTTAATAATTAGGTTTTTTTTATGCAAACACTTAATGCGATTCCCAGTCCGATTACTCCTGCATGTATACACTTAGTCGGACTGGAATTGGACTTTGACCCGCATGTAGAAGGAGATGACATATAAATTGCAGTACTGGTGCTGGAAAAGAACAAACTGCGATGGCATCGGAGAGAGAGGAAGCTACAGAGATGACCCACTTTTGGAATGACGAAGAGACGGATTTATGCTTTAGAACTAGGGCTGAACAATTCATCGAAATCTTATGGAAATCATAATACGGCCTCGGTGCCAGTGTTTGTTTGTTTGCCATTCTGTCTGTTAGTTAGCAAAGTCACATACGGATTTGGATGAAATTTTCAGGTTATATCCGCAATGGGACCAAGAACAGTGATTGAATTTTGGGTGTGATTCATAGATGCTATCACTGGTTACACTGGCTTAAACTGGCTGAGCTGCCTTGGTGGAGGTCTGCGCTCTCTGAGTGCTTTTCTAGTTTTAGATATGTATTTCGAATGAAAATTATAATAACGATGTACAAATGACCATTCCCTCTGATATCGTGAGTCATATCGCAATCTCAATTTTTGTCAAAATAATCGCAATGAGATATTTATTCATAATCGTTCATCGCTCCATTTAGAACCACAGCACGATCCATCTCACCGTTTGTTTCTCTGTGACGTAAAAGGTCAACAGGAAACTGATTCAAGACTCGCTAGCTTATAGAGAGATACAGCAGACCTACGTGAAGGCCAATAAACCAATTTTCTCCTCCACATCTACACTCCGACTCGGCAAATTGTCCAGTTGTCCGACTCAGTCGTACTACAGCCTTCAACTGTGCGCGTAAACGTGGCAAATAAGATTCAGGAAGTGTGCGTTTTTTTTAAATGTCTCTGTTTTTGCATGTCCAAACTAAAACGCAGAACTATTACTACTACAAAGTAACGTAGACGGCAGGCATATCCACAGCTTATGTGTTTTTCAAGGAAAACTGATGAGCGTTGATGTAGCCAAGAACTAATATGATGTGTGATTCCTCAAGGTCGAGTACCTGGAACTTGTTCTAATGACTTCATATAACTTTGCTGAACGACTGGACTGACTGCTATAATAACATCATAAAAATTTACTATTTTTTGTTTTACATTTCTATTATAAAGGTAGCATAGTGAGTGAATAGCCTCGCTTTCATATAATCACATAAAGTACATAAATACATACTATGGAGTATAATTTCTATTCTGTGCAAAGAAAAAGCGTTTGCAATTACATCTTTGTGCAGCATGTCAAACTAAACCTTAACCATAGTTTAGTGTGCAGCGTGCGTGGGTGGAAGCAGTAACCTTTTTCTGTAACAGCACCTCTAATGTGGAAACATAAACTAACCTAACAGACAGAAAAAAAAGGAGACAAGGACAAGTAAAGTACCAATTCAAGTCGTCTCCGTCTTTCAAATTCAACACGGGACAATGTCTTCGACTCCCCAAAGATGTCTCACTCATTCTCTGAGAGACGCCGTTCCTCAGCATCGCATCCTCTCATCAGTTCCAAGGTCCCTTCACTCAAATACACATTTTCCTTTTCTTTTAACTTTGTACAGCAAAGGCATGTTTGTTTTTCTGACAGGTGGAGGGAGAAAAAAAAAAAAAAAAAACCTCATCACTATTAGGACAGATGTTTGGATTGAGCAACGCTTGTTGATCAAGCCTTTCCAGAAGGTTTTTGGCCAGTGACGGACATGAGATGAGAGTGAGCAGGAGAGAAAAAGAGAGGAAGGGAAACACGGAGGGAGGGAGGGAGGGAAAAAAAAGTGAGTCGCTATTTTTCAAAGCAATCAAAAGGGACTTTGAATTTCTGGAGGAAAATCAGGTTTCATCTCTGCAGCTCTTTTCAAAACGAGATTTTGTTTGTTCCCGACG
Source organism: Microchirus variegatus (assembly GCF_963457635.1). Classification (NCBI taxonomy): domain Eukaryota; kingdom Metazoa; phylum Chordata; class Actinopteri; order Pleuronectiformes; family Soleidae; genus Microchirus; species Microchirus variegatus. The sequence goes on from NC_139811.1 coordinate 14,503,925, forward strand.
AAGTGAGATTCTCTCGTTTTTTGAAGACTGCAAAGAGCCGTCGTTTTCCCCTCGCAGTCATCTTAAAGTGAGAACATTTCATCTATATATAGTGGTTTTGACTTGCCGTGGTGTTTGGTACTGTCACATGGCGTGGCGTTTGACAGCTGCCAGCGGTAGAGAACAAGCCCTCGACACTTACAACGTTCAAATAAAGTTTGTCATATTGTTGGGAAGCTTGATGTATGCTAATGAATTTGGCGTGCGTGTGCGCAGGCTTGCGTGGGATGGTTTTGTGGGGTTGGGGGATGATGGAAAGACATTTTTGATAAACCCCCCTTGTTCCAAAAGCTTAAAAAAAAAAAACCTTGTCAGGAACAAAAGAGTACATCAAAAACGACGCCACTCACAAAGTTTGCACCTCATCATCCACTCAGTTTGCACTCAGAGAGTTCACCAAGGAAGCGATATGAAAAAAATGCTTTGCTGCAAGTGGGGAAAAGAAGAAATATCTTTAGAAAAAAAAAAAAAAAAAGGAGATTAGAAGTGGCTACAGATCTTAGTGAAGTTGCTGGAGTGATGCGATGGGATTGGTAGCTGCTGATGTAATCTGTGCCTGTACAAAAACAGAAAATCAGGAAGACTCTTTTGCATCAATACTAAAAACAGCTCCAAGAATAATTCATTTTCTTATTTCACCACGCTCTCATGTTGCAGGAAGATGCATCTTTAAACATGTTCAATTCAACGTGCCCAGTGTGTCATTACACATTTATAAAAAGAGCTGTACTCCCAAACAGTCCGATTCAATTTTTCAATGAGAAGGTCAGGTGCTCAGCCGTCATTTTAGAGGAGGCAGGATCAAAGTACTTCTGATTTTGGAGTAAAAAAAACAAACAAATTGAATTGTGAATCAGCATTAAATCTCTGGTAAGCAGTCACAGGTGTTTATAGGCTTTAATTTAGTTTAAGAGTAAGTTACTGAACCTTAGACCGGAAGAGAATCAATCAGAATTTATTGTACACATGTTTACTGAGGAATAAACTGACCAATTTGATCACTTATTATTATTAGAGGATTAGGTAATTTTGGTTTTCATAGTTGTTTTCTTGTGGGTTTGTACCGAAGAGGATTAGGGCCACACAACTTGACTTTAAACTCAGAATTTATGACAGAGCTCACATAGTGGTCCTGTTGCACATATATGTGAGTTATGGAGGTCTACTTACATACATTAACTTGTTTTTATGGTCAAAAACCTCCTAGTTGCTGTAAATGAGCCGATAGAAATCTCTCCTCACTGAAGCTCTCGTCAGCCACGGTGTTTCAGACTGAAATCTCACCCACAGAAGACAGAACTTTGTTGCGATTGGCCAGCCAGCGTGAACCTTCCCAACTGTCTTGTGATTGGCCAAAACCCGGAAGTGACAGAATTAGCACACTGGACCAGGTTTTTTCAGAGATCTCGCTGAGCCCGAGATTACAATACAACACAGTGTTCTCAGCAATGGCTGAACTGCTTGTTTCGAAACTTTAGGGCTTCATAAACAAGGTAATGGCGCAGATGCACACAAAAAACTGGGTTAATTGGAACTTCCGGTCTAGGTCCGTTTTAAACTCAGAATTCTGACTGCATTCTCAGAAATCTGGGCACCCCTAGTTCTGAGTTTAAAGTCAGAAGTCAAATATTTTTTTTTCTGTGTGGCCCTATTCCTCTTCTGTAGGTTAGGCTAGTCCATCCTGTAAGAGACTTCTTTCTAACGCAGTCACAATTTCTTGTCAAAATGCCCGATCGTTTTTAACGGTGTGCGTCTCATTGTATCGCTCAGGATCCAGCCACAGTTGTCCCATCTGTGTTTTCCGAGATTCCTTCATTCTCATCCAGCTGTGGCACGGTCTCTCACTTATTTTGTCGCAACAACTAAACCTGCGATACATTAATGACTGAGATTCGCTTGTGGCACAGAATCAAGAACCATCGCGAATCTAAAATTGGTTCCAAATGCGCCGTCAGATTCTTGTTTACAGATTCTGTGCTTCGTCACATTGCTTTGCTTAAATCGTAACCCTTGCTGTCCTCATATCAGGTAGCAGTGTTTTTGAAATCTGTCTGAAATATAGTGCCTTTTTTATTGACACGGAACTAAGCTAAACTTAGCTCCACACAACGCACGTGTTGGTCGTTATTGTGGAGCGACAGCAGAACTAAGTACTTTGACCAAATCTCCATTATCTCACTCGCAAGTACATTTCATAGTTTCACATTGTGCAGATTTAACAGCAATCACGATTGATAGGGAAATTCACTTTTCTTACTTTGTGTCACTTTCTCAAAGAGGATGTTATTACGAAATAAAACAGGCAAAGAAGTAAGATTTACTTTTCATCTCGACTAAGAAACTATAGAGAGCACGCACCTTTATTTCCACATGCCTAGTATGTAGTATTACACTTATGTGCAAACTCTTAAATGTATTATTCCATAACACACTAAACTAAAGTTATATAAATATATGATAGAGGATTTTAAATCACAATTCTGGTTGCTAGCGAGGTCAGGTTCTAATGATCAGTAGCTCGAGGAGCTCGGAGAGAAGAGAAGCGTTTGATATTTTAGATACGGTATGAAGTCCTTTTGTCTATTTTGCAACTAGACAGACTATCATATGACTCGACTATGATATGACAGATTATCATATATATGTGTGTATATATACAGTATGACTTGAGGAGATTGGTGAGTTTCAAGGGCAGTGATCAAAAGAACCACATGACATAAACCCAGTTGAAAACACAATCTGGTTCTCTCTAATTGCTGGTCTTACATTTGTTTTTCGTTTACTTCTTATTATTTGTGGGTTCTCATTAGTTCTCCTCTTAACTGTAGGGCTTCACGTTGCATCATACAATTCGGAAAGTGAGTGGGGTTTAATGGTATCCGCCTCGCATACGGTCAATGAAGCTGTTTTTTTGTTTGTACTTAACACAGGCTGTATTTCTGTCACCCTTGCAAACTTTCAGATGCTGAAAGTAGAACACCAGCGTTATGTACTTCCTGTGAGTGTGAGACATGGTACATTTTGTCATGGTACCCACAGCTCTGTGTGGATCTTCATGTTTACATCAATGTGTTGTTTGTTTCTCTGTAAACTGTGGCTAAAACTTTAGGGAGCACATATTCACCATTAACTAGGTGCTTACTAACATAAAGGGCTAGTATGCTACTTATATACTACTGTTTGGGGTGACTTAAGCCCAATTTATACTCCTGCGTAAAGTGCTCTATGCCGCCGGAGAGCCTCGCCATCGTCTCCAGGTGCATGAAATAATTTACATACCACCTCCGAACACGTCTCCTCAGTCTTTCACGTTTCTATTTTTGTATCAAAAATATCCGTGTTTCAATGTTATTCAGCTGAAACAACAACAACAAAAAGTATTTCTCTCTCGGACACCATTGCTCACTGTAGCCAGAAGCACAACAAACTTGCATAGCGACCCCTACTGATCGGGTGGGAAATTGGAGTGCGTATCCGGCACCACAACGGAGAACTATGAGGGCTCGAGGGGTCTCCATGGCTACGCCGTTGGATAACGCATTACGCAGTTGTAGAGGTATAATGTGGCCTTTAGAAATGTCCTTATTTTTGAAGGAAAAATTAATATAACATTAAATTAATCGGAAATACACTCTATACGTTGTTAATGTGGTAAACGACTATTCCAGCTGCAAACGTCTGGTTTTTAATGGAATATGTACATCGGTGCACCTAGTTAATAGTGAATATGTGTTCTCTAATCTAAAGTGGGTATAAACTGGTGGAGTATAATGTGAATAACTTCCATGTCCACAGCGTCCACAGCTGTACATACGTGCGCTCTCACAGGAGTTCTCATAATTGAGGCTTAAGTCGTAGGAAACAATATGCAGCGCCTGTGGGACTGGGTCAGCGACCAACACCTCCTAAAAACCAGTGACCCCCTTCCAACAGATTTATGACAGTCAGACACTGAGGTGTGTGACGAGTGTGTGAAGTGTGTACAAGGGTCAGTGGGCGGATCAGAGGGGACACAGGCATGAATGCCTTTCGGTGTACATACCAGGCTACAAAGAAGAGCCTCCTGTGTGAGTGTAGTCATTACTGCTTTCTTCTCTGTGTGTGTCAAGGTCAAAACAGAGCCTGATTACAGGGCATTCTGGAGAGCCATGGGGAGTGTGTGTGTGTGTGTGTGTGTGCATACAGAGGCTTCCCTCTGAACACAGGCGGTGGTGGCATTCCAGGCCCTAGGCGCTGGCTCTTGAAGCTAAATCTCAAGGAATTTGGGTAATGTGTGAGGGGGCATTTCTCCTGCTCTGACCAGGAGAATGGTAAAGTGATGAGGGGAGATGAAAAATTGACTTTCTTTGTGTTTTGTACCACCTCCTGCAGGGCCACGTAAGGATGGCAGGTAAAGGTTGAGGCGACAGGGGGATATCAGGTGATGGGGAAGCAGTGATCTGTGTTTTAAGGGGCTCCTCCACAAGGATGGTGGAGTTAATAAGAACAAGTCACAGACATGAAATGAGTTGGCAAGATGCAAAAAGAAGCATGATGAAAAGACTGAGGGCAGCAGATGGAAACGTGTTCATGTTGGACTCTGTGAGCTATGCAACAGTAATGGTGAGAAGCAAATGAGCTTTAAGAGAGAGAGACAGGCCTGACAATCATGAACAGGGGAGAAATAAGGAGTTGCTGTTTTACCTTTTCTTCCGTTTCGAGCTCTTTGCTCAGGAGCTTCTTCTCCGTGCAGTGAAGCTGCCTCTGAAAACTTTCCATTTTTTCCTGCATAGTCTGGGGAAAACAGAGATAGAGAGAGGGAGTCAGCGTTGACTGACGCAAGAAGAAAAGCGACTCAAGATTGAGTAATGTAATAATAGCAATACTGGTGCGGCAAAAAGAAGTCATGATAGACATTATTGAGACGTTTCCCTCATAATCCAAAACGTCTACTTAGACAAGGAATTAGACTATTCAGTTTATTAGCTTTTTTTATTGGAACATTATTTATTTGAAGGTAATAAGATATATACAGTATAAATCCTTGTTTATGCTTGCACGTGACACTGTGGCGCGGGGGCTCTGCAGACGGCGTGCGACCTACAAGCGTGCACGGAGGTGTTGTTCATTGCAGTATTCGCCTCAACGGCAGGGCGCGTACAGCCAAAATATTCAGTGAATAAGCAGGAAGTCAACGTGTGCGGCTAGATAAATGTCATCATCCAACATGGTGACACACGCTGTATCTATATATACGACTTTAGCAGAGTTGTTACAAAGTTTATTTTGCTTTTTTGTTTTGTTTGCGTTACAGCAAAAACCATCGTCTTTTTGTAACGTGGTAGCAATCTCCTTCCATGAATTTAAGGCCATTTGACTGTCTCAGTGCTCTCGGACAGAGTCATACAAATGTTTGTACAAGCGGACCTGGCCGTAGCCGACAAAGTTAGAAAAATTCAGAGGTGCGCGCCCAAGCACCGCAACACCTTTTGGAGCTGACCTAGTGGTCAAATGCTAGAGTAGAAATTTGTTTTCCAGAATTCAACCAAGAAAGAAGAAAAGAAGGAAGGAATGGTATGTGTGATTGAGGCAGTTTTTCCGCCTTTCTGCCTGTAAGTGATAGCGGTGGAAAGAAAGAAAAAGTTCCTGCCTGTGACACAGAACCAGATGTCTTGAGTGCACATATGGACACTTCATGTTTGATTAGTCCGCATGAAAAGCAGAGTGATATATGCGCACACACACCACACACCTTATCATAAAAGCACAGACATGCCTTTACACTTCCACACACACACACACACACACACACACACACACACACACACACACACACACACACACACACACACACACACACACACACACACACACACACACGCAAACTCAAAGTGTGAGGAGCTCTGTCTTGCATCAACAATGTCAGTGTTTCTCCCCCAGTGGAGTTGATTGAGGACTACAGGTGTTGCCTTGTTGATTCTCAGAGCTGAAGGAAACCCGGTTTAGATGATAAGCATGACCGCCTGATCTACAACCCACTCCACTGACATAAATCATACACAGAGCGTAAGGCGTCGGGGCCAGAAAGAACTTCAGGGTAGGAACTCTACGAGCTTCTGGGTAAAAGGGAAGGAAGGGGTCACAATGAAAGAAAAAAGAAAATATAAAATCATTCCCCCCCCTAATTTCTGACATGAGAACATGATTCTACCACCAAAACCCCGTCACCTCTACACCCTGTCTGACTGACAGTCACATGCTACACATATCAACGCACGTTACTTGACTGTCTTTTGATTTGAGAGCACAGTCAGTTTCAAAACTGCAGCACGAAAAGCAGCTGGCCTCCAGCACGCTGATCCTATTATTGAGGCTGTTTCTTAGGCAGTCACGATCCCATTACGGCCCACATCTTCATCCAGAGCACGCAGTTGCCTTCCATTTCATCATTTTCATTTTGTTTATTGGTGAATCAAAGGCCCAACAACTAGAAAAGAATTCTTCTGTGGAGCTGGCACCTTTCACACGAGTTTACTGTAATGGTGAGGCATTTTTCCCTCACTTTTCTTTTGAGGAGGCAACAATTTTATGCTCCGTCAGCTTGAAGAAGTGAATATTTCGAGGTTAATGGTTGGTAGAAAGACAGTGAGTGATGGTCGACACGTAGATTAATCTGCTCGGCGTTAACCGTAAATCCTCCTCCATCTCTTCTTCCAGGCAGCAGCACAGCTGATGAAGAGAGACCCTGACAAAACAGCCTCGACTTTCTAAAACCCCGCTTCTGATTCACTGCAGTGTGACACAGCATTTCTGGACCAGGTCTTCTGGGAAGTAAGGCTGACTCGTGTGCCTCACATGCTGACGTGCTCTTCCCTTTCATGTGGGTTCTGCATCTGATGTGCTCAAAACAACTCCGAGGAGAAAATGTTCACCACTTGTCACTTCGTTAATAGAAATATACGAGATGATTCCACTGATGAATAGAAGCTCTTGATGAGTCAGAAAGGATCAGAGCAATGCTTAGTCATTATCGCCGTCTGAGATATGGTACATGGCATTCAGGGCCGGGCTTAAGCACATAGGAGTATCTATTGCACCAACTCTGACAGACATATGACATAAATAAATAAGTCAATAATGTAGACACTGCAGACAGCTGTTAACAAGTATATGATTTTAATCCTGTGTAAACTTAGTCACCTCAAACAATAATTAAAGGACTCATATTATATCCTATTTCTACAAGTTAACCTAGTTCCCTGGTGTCCTAATGAACATGTCTGTGACATGCTTTGGTCAAAATACCTTAAGGATGAAGCACCACAGCAGTTCAATCACCCTGCTAAAACAGCCCTGTTCAGAACGCTCTGTTTTCAGTGCCTGTCTCTTTAAATGCAAATGAGACACAGGAAACTACGCCAGGGTCACTGAGGCTCTGGCAGCTAACAGCAGTTAGCATTTGGAAAAGCAATCATTTGCCGACATATATGAATCCACTTGACACGTAAATCCTTTGAGGCTGTAAATGTGTGTAGAACTCTGTGCTGCACTGTGCAGCCAAGAATAGAACACTTTGCAGACTTCCACTATTCCGGATACTATTGCCCTCGCCAGCACTTCGTTTTTTTAGGGACAAAGCAGAGCTCCACGAGACAATTCCAACTGTGACGTCAGATACGTTGCGGAAGTCAACACCGCATATTTTATCTCCTTTACTTAGACTGAGGTGGGCCACAAAAATATGAGGAGTAATTTTTTTTCCACAATTTGAGTACTCATAGGGCCTCCAGAGTCAGAGTTAAAATGACTAAACATTTGGTTTTGCATAGTATGTCCCAGTTTATAGGTAAATATCAGTGAGGAAACTTGTACAACAATTTCACCAAAAAAGGTTCTCTTTGCAAACTTCCTGTCTGTCTCGTGTTAAGACGCACACATGCACAAAAATACTGGCTGTTTCCACAGTATTGAGTGTGTAAAGATGTGTGAATGACCGTGTACAGAGGATCAAGCTAAAATGTCTCCAGATGCTCAGGGCGATGTGGTCTTTATCAGCCATGCAGACTTAAGATTACTGAGAATAGGCCGGGAGAAGGGGGGAAATCAGATTTCCTTGAGGGGAGGTTGAAAAAAATAAACACAAACCCAAGCCAAAGGCTAAGACAAAGACATAGCAAATATCAGGAAGTCATTGTGGAATAAAGAAGAAAACAGGTTCAGAAATGGGAGGGGGGGGAACAGCAGTGAACCTCTGCTGCAACAGCTTTAAGGCCCCTCTCACCTCTCCATCAGCGATGTGCTTCTGCCTTTCATTCCAAAGTTTTGGAATAGGATTAGCGAGCCACACGTGCACGCAAGCACCAGTAAACACACCGCTCACAGCGATCCGTGCAGGTACAGGCACGCATTAATATTAACAGCGAAAGTTCTAAAAATGCGAGCGCTGTATTCAAATGACTGTGCAATTTCAGCGCTGTGTATGCACACAGATGCACCGAGTCATCTTTCCTGGGTGGTCCTCCAGCTCAGATAAGGGAAGCATGTTTCCCTAGGGTGAAGTTAAAGCAACAGAGGGCAGGGGGAGAAAAAAAAAAAGAAGCAAAATGGAAGAAGGGAGGGGAGAGTGGGAGGAGGAAAAAAAAAAAAAGGCCAGGGGCCTCTTTAAACTTGGTGTTTTGTTAGGAGCCGAGCTGCTCTTCATGTGCGGCGGGGCCTTCTATTTGCAGCGTGCTGTCAGAAGTTTCTCCCAAAGTCTGGATTAAAGAGATCCTCTAATGACACTGAGGCTGGACAACTTCAGACAGCAGCAAAAACCTCACACTGCACCGCCTCCAGCCAAGGACGCACACACTCGCACACACACACAGACACACGCAAGCACACACACACACAAAAGGGTAAGAACAGATATACACAAGGGGCTTGAAGCACACAGACATATCTAAGCAAAGACACAGTATGTGGACTGCGCTCCCACATTCACACCAGCTTTAGTAGAACAAGGCAGTGTGTGTATGTATGTCTACTGATCCAATAGTAAATAATAAAGGAGGTGCTAACCTCAAGGAGAGATGGATGGCCAGAGAGATGAGCACAGACTCTCTTTGATCTGCACTTTTATCAAAGGATTGTGGGAAAGGTAAAAAAGTGAGTGTAAGAGAGAAGCTGGAGGAGGAGGAGGAGGAGGAGGAGGAGGAGGAGGAGGAGGAGAGGTCTCCCTCCTGAGGTGTTAGAGAAGAGAAACTTTTGCTTTTGCTTTCTGCCCGACTGTGTGTAGGAATAAAGAGACGTGCTTTAGCAAGTCGACCAGGACAGCCCCTCTGAAAGATATCACTGATATTGGCATGAACCGACTTGCTTTCAGTACTTTGATGATATTCAGCACTTCTCGCAGAGTTGATTCTGAGTTGCGGATCCTCTGAACAGAACTGTAATCTTGTCTCTTGCAATGTGCAAACATGGTGGCACAGTTATGGAGGCACCTTTCCTCGCACTCATGGAAATAGTCAGAAGACAATTGCTGCAGTAATGAAGACATGTTGCAACTGAGCTATGCCCACGGGGAGAACACACTGTTCTCTAGCTTTCCGTCTTTGACTCTCTCTGCCGCTGTGAGCTACAGTAGAGAGAGAATAAGAAAACAACTCTGTAATATGCACCATATGCCGAGCGCATGTGTTTATGTGTGGGTTTACATGCATATATTCCCTTTATCAAATAATAGATCATTGAATTGATGCTAAGTTTAGCAAAAGTTGCAAATACAATTTCAGCCTAAGAGCTCTTGATAAAGTGAGACACAACATAAAAGATTAGTGTTTTCATCTGAGATCAAATGTTCAGATTCACACACACACACACACAAAGAAATTGCATTCCCATGCAACTAAAATGGATTCTCAGTTATGTTTCATAATGAATAGTTAAGCATCCTGTCGTCACTGACAGGATAAAGCAGTAGAAGATGGATACCGGAACGCTTTGCGTCCATATACTTGTCATTACGGTGGCCCTCAGGACTTCTGCAGAGATTCACCAGCCCATCACACATTTGTGACGTCAGCCTCTCAATACCGTAATTCCTAAAACAGTTGAACTGCCAGATATCAAAAGTGAAAGTTACCTTGGGAAAAGGGGCGGAAAGAATCAGTCATTGAACATTTTTTGATGGTCATAAGAGGGTTAAATAGGTTACAAAACTTTATTTTGTGTGTGCACCGCAGTGCAATTGTTGATTTTAAATAAAAAAATAATGTATAAACTAAATATTACATACATGAAACACGTATTAAATGTTACTTATATGAATTCTCTCAAGGGGGTTTAATGTGTAACAACTGTCCCTTAATAAATAGTAATTGACCAAGGCTGATTATTAAAAAATGACAAATATCAGCCCAATTAATCATTGGAAATTTTGTCGCTGAGTTCAAGACTTGGTTAGCTCTTATTACATAAACTATAAAATGCAAGTATATCTTATTATGGCAACTGATAGTCAGTGTTGTGTTTCTATTGATTTCTGCATTTGGGGATTTTTCCAACTACGTATACATAGAGTTACTGGAACAGGGACGCACAAAACATTTTGGCCATTATGGTTTCTTTGTACTTAGAATTAGGCCTGTGGTTTAATGAGTAATTTCCGTTTGTTGTCCTTGAACAGAGTATGTCCTCTATGAGTTGTTCTACTTCCCACGTTCCTTCGTAGCATCCTGGAATGTTATCTCTCTCCTACTTCCACCTCCTCCTCTGATATGTGGATCAAACGCTGCCGGGAATCTGCCCACAGCCGGAAAAGTCATCAATCAGCCAACACTATGCACACAAGTCAAGATGAGTGGGTACACAAGCCTTTATGTGGACATGAAGGCATTTGGGTGCTTATACGGTTACATAAACAGAATAAGAGTGTGAAAGAGGAAGGTATTGATCCATATTTCACACCAATACTGACAGAAAGTGACACATTTATTGCCGACTATATTGTAATATGTCTGAACTTGGAGTTGGGAGTGTGCAGCCAGACGGTGCTACAGCTAGAGTGGCCTTTGCATAGTAGAAAAGTATGTCTTGCTCTTTTGTGTTAGCAAAGTAAGCATCTGCTTTAAAACAAAAAAACACACACGCTCTAACTGGTTTGTCAGTTGGTGCTGCCTTCGCTTTGTCTCTCCAGCGTTTACAGGCAACTGTGACTTAGAGGTTGAAGAGGTTAAAGAAGCAGACTTGGGACTGCTGACGTCAACAGGGTTACTAACCCTAACCCTTTATTTAACAAGGCCTAAAATCTCCCAAAGGTTTGCAGTTACACTTTCAAAGAGCCATTTTATTTATTAAGGGGAAACATTATGCAAAACCAACTTTTCAATCATTTTAATACTTATATTTGGGACTCTGGAGGCCCTATGAGTAGGCAAAGTGTTTAAAAAGATGATTCACTCATGTTTTTGTGGCGTACAGGAGATAAAACACGAGATGTTGACTTCCGCACCGTATGTCAGACAACGGTAAATTCCTGGAATTGTTGTCTTGTGGAGCTCCACTTTGTCCCTAAAAAATGTGAGAGTGCAGGCGAGGAAGTGGAAGGATGCAGAGGAGTGGAAGTACGCAAAGTGTTCTATTCTTGGCTGCACAGTGCAGCACAGAGTTCTACACAAACTTCCATCTTCAGAGGATTTACGTGTCCAGTGGATACATGTTATATATGACGTCAATGTGCCGGCTAGAGTCGGCAAATGATGGCTTTTCCAAATGCTAACTGCTGTTAACTGACGGAGCCTCAGTGACACTGAGTTTCCTGTGTCTCATTTGCATTTAAAGAGACAGGCACTAAAAACCGCGTTCTGAACATGGCTGTTTTGGCAGGGTGATTGAACTGCTGTGGTGCTTCATCCTTAAGGTATTTTGACCAAAGCATGTCACAGACATGTTCATTAGGACACCAGGGAACTAGGTTAACTTGTAGAAACAGGGAATAATATGACTCCTTTAATATCTTTTAAAAAACAAAACAAAACAATGCATGGTAAATCATGCATAGAATTAAAAGAAAGTGACAGAAACACAGATGGCTTCGCATACTTCAGTAAACTACGTAGCTCAAGGTTGACGCAAAGAACATGGAACATGTGTTGGCGGACGTGGAGGGACACACAAACAAAGACGACAAACACACACACACACACAACGATTGAAGCAACTCTTTGCCTTTGCAACAGAGGGTATCCAGCACACCTGTTCTTGATCCACCGCTGCCATTCCTTCCCATAGGCAAAGTCATTCTTTCAACCCCCACTGAAAAAAAACCTAATGCATATATAACTAAAGAAAGTACAGACAAACTGCAGCTGCTACAACTAGCTGTGCTGAACGTTCGCACGTTTGTGTCGCTGTGTGCGCGCACACGCCCGGAAAAACACGTCCCTCGTTACTGGTGTACATGCATAAAGGCGAAAAGGCGAGGATCACACGGACTACTCCTAAATGTGACACCTGGCAGTGTCTCGGGGACAAAGAAGAGTGCACGCTCATGTATTCACTCTCATCCTCAAACAGAGCGAGACAATGGTCACTGTTGCATAATGCAATCTGTCTGCTGTCACTTCACCCAGAGGACACTGCAACAGGAGGACCTTCTCTTTGACTGGCACTCGACGTTACTGCAGGACGGGCCATGGATCCAAGGTGTGAAGCCCTGTCTCTGCCAGTGTGTGTGTGTGTGTGTGAAACCACAGTGCATATGTGGGTGTTTGTCAGAGAACACTATTCAAAGGTGTAGTGATAAGGGCACTAACTCAAAGCATTGTTTGTGGGCGAGTTTGAGGGACAGAAACACACAGATAAATACTTAGTGAGGAGAAAATAGGAGAGAGAGCGAATCCAGGTATAAGAATGAGACATGAACAATATGTTAAAGGGGTGTGTGTGTGCATGTGCACAGGTGTACGCGCGGCAACATTCAGCAGGCAGAGAGACAGGAAGCACTGCTGTGGGGAGCAGGAACAGCGGTGCTGATCAAAGCCCAGGCGGGTGACACTATGGGCGGAGTGCCATTGTTTATTCACCAGCCACCTCTCCCTTTTTGGCAGGGTGAGGTGAGCATGTGTGCTTGTGAATGTGCGTGTGGTGACAGAGTTTGAGACAGAAAGAGTTGGAAGAAACAGAGTTGGAGAGCGAGAGAGAGGAGAGGGTGTGTGAGAAAGAGAGGAGATGTGTGTGTGTCTGTACCTTTCTCTTGGCAGGCTAATGTGGGCTTGAGATCTGTCAGATATGGCAGCTGCACATTCATACAGCCTTAACATGCACACACATACACACACAGACAAAAAAATGTGCATATTGTTCCGCACTAAAATTATTCCAGTAACTACACTATTAAACTATCAAAGAAATAAAACAAAAAATCCATCCATAAACGGGGGACACTTTGCTGAGATATCAGCACACACAGGGCAACAGATGACATCAGGAAGTGAACACTAACACAAACTGCTGGCTGTGTCCCAATGCACTACACTGGCTTCCTCTATATACTATCAGCTCCCGTTTCCCCTTACCTGATACAAATAGACAGCACAAGTGAAAGCAAAAACAACGTTTTTCATCTTGCATTCCCTTTCCCACGGTGCTTTGACACTGGCAGCACTAACACTGCCCACATCTGCCTTGTCCACTGTTTATGAGATAATTGGTAACTAAATATACACTCCCGTTCAAAAGTTTGGGGTCAGCTATATCATTTTTTTTTTTTTGCTATTAAAAGTCACACTTTTATTCATCAAAAGAGTTGCAAAATAAATAGAAAATATAGTAAAGTCAAGAAATAATGATTTTAAATTTTGCTTTTGCTAACATCATTGCACAACGGTTTTCAAGGGTTTTCTAATCATCCAATAGCCTTCTAACATGATTAGCAAACACAATGTACCATTAGAACACTGGAGAGATGGTTGCTGGAAATGGGCCTCTATACACCTATGTACATATTCCATTAAAAACCAGAGGTTTGCAGCTAGAATAGTCGTTTACCACATTAACAATAAATAACGTGTATTTATGATTCATTTAATGTTATAGTCATTGAAAAAAAGTGCTTTTCCTTCAAAAATAAGATATATAATAAGAAATAAATAATTTCCAAGTGACCCCAAACTTTGGAACGGTAGTGTAACTGGATCAGAAATACTACTCGGACCACAACTTTATTCATGAGAGGTCATTAGAACGAAAAGGCAGAGCATTAAGTAGAGTGTAGTGTATTATCCAAAGCACCAGAATTACAAAGTAAAAGGAGCTAAAGGCTGCAAACCTGGGTTCAAAGTGTTTATATTAAAGGCAGTGATTTGTTTCAGTGTTTATAATAAAATGAGTTAGTTCATACCAGAAGGCTTCTACTCCAGGTTTGCTCCACCTACTGGTTTTTGCGTTAACATACTTGATATTAAGTTTATTACATCAGAGCAAAGTATGGCGCGCACACACACACGCCTCACAAATATAGTACTCCACCTAAACATCACTTATACAAAATAAAACCCAGATAATGAGCATACTTAACTGTACTACCGTTGTTCTAAAAAAAAGAGCTTTACGAGATACGAAGGTCTGTGTGCAGTGAACAACTCCTGAGTACAGTCGGACCACAGACGAGGCTAAATTCAGGCTAGAAACAGCAGAACAGAGCTGGTATAAGGGAGGGGGAAAAAAAGAGGAATATCTGATCTGGTGCAGCATGCATTCAGAACAACTGTTTTGGGATTATCCCAATTCAAATACGCAGCTAACTTTGATGTTATTTTCTTCCCCTCCCATTGTCTGAAGCCCCTCGCTCTCTTCATAATCCCGGCTCTTTGAAGTGAGCAGCATGGAAACAATGTCAGCAGGCGACACACTCCCTCTGACAAACCCACTGACAGCTCTGCCCCCCCCCCCCCCACACACACACACACACTTTCTCTTCTCTCTGTTTTTCCATTTCTTCCCTTGCCCTTGTGTTTGCTGTGTCAATCCTCACACTTCCTCCGTGCAGTTCCACCTTTCTTCCCTTCCTCTCTTTCTTTTATTTCAGGTTTACACTAAATAAGTCATTGCTATTTTTTCTTTTATTTACCTCTATTTAGCTTTAGCTTCTCTCCCCTCCCCTGCATGTCTGGCCTTTAATAAGCCATTCAACCACTAATTGGAGTCTCATTAGCGGGTGGTTAATACAGCCGGGATCATATTAATGAGGACTCAGATAATGGAAACGGAAAGCTTCTGTCTGTTCACAGCTCATGTGCCAGGACGCTGCTCGTGTCTTTTGCCCAGCGACAGAGGAGACGGCATGCGTGCGTGTGTGTGAGTTATGTCATGGTTTAGTTTAGATTACGAACAACAAAGCTACAATATGAGCAAGTGTAACCAGCAACAGAGACGCTGTTGACAGTCAAGAACCCCCGTGGATTATCACATCTCTTGCGTAACGTTACGTATTGATACACTGATTTTGCGGACTGAATCGATTCTGATTCAATTAGATTTCCAATTTGATTCATAGATACATTCAGAGATATTTTACATACCAATTTTGCTAAGTTGCGGAGGAGAATTTCACAAAAATAAAATGGATCATTCTAACGTGGTGCATCATTAAAAATATAAATGTATACATTAGAAATGTAACTAGAAAATCACACGAATGAGTGCAACTCCTCAGTCTATGGTGATAATTCAAACCTTTAACCCTCTTATGACCATCATGATCATCAGGTCGCCTGGATTTACTTTGATTCTATGGCTGTAGAATTGTCAAAAAAATGTTAAATGAGTAACTGCTTCTGCCCCTTTTTCCAAGATCACTTTCCATATCTGGCAGTTATTCAATATTACTGCGTGTTTTAAATGTGTAATAACAGTTTAAAGCAGGTTTTCTCACTACCTGGTCCTGGGGAGCCACTGTCCTGCATGTTTAAGACGTTTCCCTGCTCCAACACACTTAAAACCTACAGGAAAGTGGCTCCCCAGGACCAGGTAGTGAGAAAACCTGGTTTAAAGGAATAAAATACCAAAAACGGATTAGGATTTTTCAAGTTTATGGCAAAATAGGAACTCGTCAATAGGAAAATGACCATAAACAAACAATTCCGCATTTGACAATTTGAACTTTGAGCTATTTTACATTATGTTTAAATCTTGTCAGTCCTGGATTTTTGTTTTCAAGTTTCTGCCTGTTTTTGGAGTAAATGTGCAGGCGTTTTTGTTGTGTGTACTACTCCCTAAAGCAGTGTTTCTCAGTCCTGGTCCTGGGAACCCACTGCCCTGCATGTTTTAGATGTTTCTAGAGCTGAAACAATTACTCCATTATTAATACTAAATACTGATTTAGGATCATTCCGATGTGCTGAATCCAAAAATCAGCTCAATCAGGTTAACTTTCTGAACAAAGCTACATATTTAACGTTTTTGTTTACATGTACAGGTACTTTCGCATGATACAAAATTATTTTATATTTCTTGCAATAAACACATTCTGAAGATTTTGCATGTGCCAAATTATGACTAATTGTTTTTTTTTTTTTAATATTACAAGTGAATGAAATTGCTTCGACTAGAAGATCTTGCAAAAATAAGTCTGATGTATTCTGCTACATCTGCGGTGAATACACCTGTTCCTAACAGGAATCTAGTCAAAAGTTTCATAACGCATGCTTACTATGCTTATTTTGGTATTATTTTGGTCAGAAGATCGGATACATAATCAAATTAGCATAAAAACCTGACCTGATTGAGAAAAAATGGATGTCATTTTTGAATTCAGCGGTGCAAAATGGTCCTAATTCAGTTGAAAATACATACACTTTTTTTCTATTTTGTAACCCAGTGTAATCGATTAATCATTTTGAAACTTTTTTTTACGGTAATGAGAAGTATGCATGGGGACAACAGGATGGTCACAGAATGGTTAAAACCTTTTCAAGGTCAAAATATACAGCCTAAAAACAAATCCATTTGCAAGAAACGGCAAATATTAAAAGACTGATTTCAGGATTTTACGAATCGATATTGGATCTTTCAAATCAAGATCAAGATCAAGAAATTTGAAGAAACGCTGCCCGGGTCAGAAAAGCAATCTTCACTTTTCGTCATGTAATGGTAGCAACGCAGGATTTAGACATTTCAGATACGAGTGAAGAGCTCAAGGCAAACATTTGAGAGCTAACTGCCCACTTTAGGAGAAAAGTCAGGTCTTAGTGAGGGGGGTTTAGGTTACCAGAGCCTGGAGGGAGAGGCAAGGTTGGCATCATGTCTTGATCCCAGACACAACATCTCTTTATTTAGTGAACCACACCCAGTAGACTGACACTGTGTCCCAGTGTAGTTGCTGAGGCAGATAAAAAAAAGATCCTTTTATTCCAACAGAGAAATCTGCATACGGTAAAGATCAGGGGAAATGAATGATTAGCCATCTTTCTATCATCTAATGTCTTAATAACATGGCTTTTTTTCCCCATGACAGGCAGTTTTTTTCACATTGTGCTGGAGATGAAATTAAAACGAGTAAAAAAAAGAAGTAAACATAAGTAAAAATAAATAAATAAATGTAACGCTAAAAAAAGGAGCCTGGGCGTAAATTCTGTCTGTAAAAGAGGATGACAGTAATGACATAGAGAGGTTTTGACTTAAGAAGTGGGGTGCGGCCGAAAGAGCACACAAGCTACTTTAAGACACTATGGAGTTTGCAAGTAACCATAAAAATGACAGAGCACATGCACAAACTGTGACCATGCTTTAACAAAGGAAAAGTGACTCGTGTCTACTCCATAAAAGTCAAATCCAGACAGGGCCTTTTTTTTTTTTTCCCTCTTCTTCTTCTTTAAAGGATGCAGTTTACTGACACACCCCACCCCCAACAGATTTAAGGCCAAAGGGTTTGGACGGACACTGCAACAACTGATGATAAAGAACGAGAAGTGCATTAAACTGCCAGTAGATAAAGATGACAAGAAGATGAGGGAACCCGATTAAATTGTTGCCACTTTGTAGACTGACCAAAGGGAAGTGCAGATGCTGTAAAGGTATGGGCTATGATCCACTCCATTTAACTCCCAAGATATAATTACACACGCGCTAAGTTTAGAATACTCTAACACAGTCATATCCAGAGACTGTGGCAGGACCCACAGATGGTTCATGATTCTGGTTCACATTTGCAGATATTTCACCAGCTATTTATTTTAGATTTATGAAATAACGTGCATAACATTAAGCTGCAATGGATGATCTTGTCAGGACTTATATTGAGAATTGGTACGTAATAGTTTGTCATCTTTAAAAAGTGGGGTCCATACACTACCGTTCAAAAGTTTGGGGTCACTTAGAAATGTCCTTATTTTTTAAGGAAAATCACTTTTTTTCAATGAATATAATATTCAATGAATCAGAAATACACTCTATACATTGTTAATGTGGTAAACGACTATTCTAGCTGCAAACATCTGGTTTTTAATGGAATATGTACATAGGTGTATAGAGGCCCATTCCCATCTCTCCAGTGTTCTAATGGTACATTGTGTTTGCTAATCGCGTTAGAAGGCTATTGGATGATTAGAAAACCCTTATGCAATTATGTTAGCACAGCTGAAAACAGTTTTGCTGGTTCTTTGACTAACGCAAAGTTTGAAGGTCAAAATTATTATTTTTGAATAAAAATCATTATTTCTAATCTTGTCAACGTCAATATTAAACATCTGAATACCAATTGTTAGATGCTTATTATGTAAATAAATGGTTTTTAAAATCCTTCACTCATTTTTCATGAAGCCAGCCGTCGGAAAACTAGCATCGACCCATGACACTGTCGTGGCCGACAATAGGTGGCTGGCTCGACGACACGTATGGAAAATAATAAATAAATGAGAATCACAGTCAGTAACAGTAACCATGGTAACTTGACACCATTCTACAGTCAGCTTAATTAGTCTCATATCATCTAAAGTAGGCTATGTTGCCTTAGTAACTTGTTTTGATTTGTATATATTAATATATTTCATTTTAGAAAGTGAGATAGTCTGGAAACAACACAAACATTTTTTCATACGTTTTTTTTCCCTTTTTCCATACTTATCCAGACCTGGAAATTACTCAAATTAAATTCCGTACTTTTCCATGCTGCGTAGATTGTAAAGGTGACCCCAGACTTTTGAACGGGAGTGTAAAAAGTTTGGGAAACATTGGGCATTTGGAGAAGTTGTTGTCTTTCAACAATGTCTTCGTTAAGCAACTTAATTGATCTACAAGTTATATGATGTAAAAGTTATGTACAATGTTATTCCAGTTAAACGTTTGTTGTTTTTAGCTGCTGTGTTCACACTGACATACTTGTCATGAGGTTTTGTCGGAGTGGCAACTCTCTGCTGCCCTTTATTTTAGCTCCTAATATCATGTCAATATGGACCAAACTGGGTCATTCACTTCCTTCAAGAGATTATTCACACATGCTGAAAATCAAACAAAATTGCTATTATCTCTGTTTAGTGAAAAGTGCCACATTACATATTTGAATTATACACTTTTAGTCTGTTGAGTAGGTGCAATTTTTTAAAGCTCGGGTAGGTGGGAGTTTTGAAACGGAAGCACAGTGTCCCGAGCTCCCCCCACCAGATAAGCGCAGCCCTGTGTTGCACTGTGACACAACAGGTTACCTGAAACAATCTGACCATCTTCGAGAAACTCTGCAGATAGCGACACCTTTTATAGAATCTAACTGTCTCACAGTCAGTGGCCAGTGCTGAAACAGCAACTTTTCCACTAAAGTAACAGTAAAACATGCAATAGAAGCACCCTCTCTCCTTGAGTTGCCCTGTAATTGGTCAAAGTCTCTTGTCCCAGGCTAGATTTTTCCCAAGGCCCAGAGGAAAAACTCAACTGTCAATTGTTCACATTATGCTGAAAGATTATTATGAATTTATTGCTCAATAATGCCATAATATGGAGCCTCCATTGGCGTGAAGTGTGATTTAATGACTGATCTCTTAAGTGTCTAACACTCACCTTGTGTGCCTGATCGGCGTGGTGAGTTATTGTCTTCCTCTCCTTGTCCCACCGCGCACTGGCCTCCTCCAGCTGCCGCTCCATTGCCTTCTGCAGACGAACGGCCTCCTCTTTTGAGTCACACGCAGACGTCTGCAGCTCCGCAATTAGCTGTGTGGATGAGAAGAAAACTCATGTTTGAATTTGAAGATGAGTCGGCACAATTCTCAGAGGGACAATTCTGTAGGGGTGGGAATCGCTCGAGAGCAGAACATGATAGTATCATGATATTGCGATATACGGAGTCTTATTTTGCGAAATCAGAAATTGCGATACACTCACACATCAGCTCTAGTGTGAATGAGCACTTGGCACCATCTAATGGACTGAAACCTCAATTGATTTCTTTTTTTGGCAATCCACAAAATGTTTATTTGTAACATCAGTAAAAAAAAAAAAAAAAGATACTTCCACGCTTCCACGTTTGTTTTCTGGTAACTTGTGTTTAAAACCAGTTGTTTTTTTCATTTTCAACAGGAAAAACCTGCTCCTAAATGTACTTTAGGCACAAAACAAGTTCACTGAACGGTTTTCATTTGCGGCATTTCACTGTGATTTTTGGAAGACATGAAACGTCAAAACGCATCACGTAGGGAGATCATTTCATGCAGTGCAGCAGTTTGTGGCATAGTGTGTGAGCCAATGTGAGCCAGGTTATTTTCTGTACAATTTATAGACGTCCTTAAAAAGCTTCGCATGAGGGCTATTGTTAGACACTGCAATTAACAATGTTAACTATGAAAATGCCTCCAGTGATGGTAGAGAAGGCAGCGAGGTGACTCTATGCACACTGAAGTCTTTGATCCCCCATTCAGTGTGAGGTCAAAAATGGATTAGTTTGAAAGGAGTGCAATAAAGTATTGTAATGTTAGATTTACTCAAGATAAAAAAATAAATAAAATCGAGTGAATGTTCCTCCCAGGGTGGGTCTGAATCTACCTGGGTGGGCCACCAAGACGGAGCATGGGAAATCGGTCCTGGATTTGGATGGCAGTAATAACCCTCCTTAAAACTCAGCTCCCCCCTCACACACACACACACACACACACACACACCGAGTCTCATATCTTGTGTCTTTTTTTGTGACGAGACAGAAGATACAGCAAGCTGAGAGAAAGAGAACAGCGAGGCGGGAAAAAAAAAAAGAAAAGAAAAAAATAGACAGGAAGGGAAAAACAACTTCCTTTTTGAAGAGCAGAGTGACTTTGTGTTGGTGAACTTGCGGTGCACACCGAGATGAAAGGGAGCTGCCTCAGCTTTGAAATCCTCCAGTCAAAATTAACATTCTATTTAAGCTACTGTCAGGGAAAAGGCAGAGGAAAGATGAGAGACAGTAAAAAGAGAGAGGAGGTGTGGAGTTGGGTGGGGGGGACGGGTGGTGCTGCTGCTGCTGCTAGCTTTGGGCTAGATAGATAATTGTTTACTGTTTTCAAACTCTGGAGGACTAGCCCTGCTGGAATCTGTACGTTGCGTGGTAGTAAGGGAGTTAGAGAGTGATGCGTGCTGACCATGGGGAAAGAGGGAGGGTGTGTGTGTGTGTGTGTGTGTGTGTGTGTGGGGGGGGGGAGGGGGGCGGGGGTTGTCAGCGAGAAAGCCACATGAAAGAAACAAATGGCACATTATTATGGGAACATCATTTCTGGGCGTAATAATTATTTTTCAATATGTCCCTGCATCTGTTGCTCTTCAGCCACGGGGCGACCACGGTGGCGCTCTGAACGACTCAAAACTCAGCTGTCTTTCTTGTTATTCCTGTACACATACACACAGACACACAGACACACACAGACACAGACAGCACCTTATTTCTGTCTGATAGCCAGCCAGGTCTTTTAAGTCTATAATTGGTCTGGTGAGACGTGTCTGTTTTCCCAGCCTCTGTTTAGGCTTACCTCTCCATGAACCTGGGGTTAAAAAACAAGACTAGGTCAAAACCTAAGATACGCCTGCCCTGCACTGTGTTTGGTCAATGTGCACAATTGAGAATGACGTTGAAAACCGCAACAGGCTTTTAGCGTTGCTTTGAATCTTCATTAAATCATTATTTGCAGCTGGCTTTCACCTCTTTAAGTTTGCTTCATTCATTCTCTCTGTGCTCGAATGTACAGGAGCTTAACACAGCTGCATTCCCATTAAACCAGCTCTCATCTGCAGCTTCCTTGTCTGTTATTAGAAAGGCAAACACACACGAAATAGTGACTGACACATGGACCATTAACCACCAGTATCAACCAATTATTTTCCAGGCAGTTTCTAAGTTAAAGGGTGAATTCCAAGGGCCAATTCCAATTCCTATCTTAACCCTCAAGCTCAACCCTTAATCTTAACTGGCCCTCAAAACCAAGTGTTGAGGGTTATTTTGTCACTTATAAATGGGACACCCCTTAAATGCATATACGTCTTCAGACTGCAGGGGGCAGAATAACGCGAAAGCTGCGTCCAGTCTGTCAACTCCCAAAAAAATTAAGAACACATTTACGTCACAATTATTTATTTATTATTTTATTAGGTTGTCAGTTAGTTATAAGATGATACTCATACAAATACCACAACCACGGACATATTCAGCTGACAGTTACCGCACACAGGGTAAACGATCGCAAACGATCGCGTGTCCGCACCGGCCGGCTATTGACAAAAGATCGTAAAATAAAAATAAATGTTACGCAACAATGACGTCAGTAATCCATAATATGGGCCTAAACTAAGATAATATAATGGTTTTCATAATTTTTATATCTCTATTAACAAAGAAAATACTTCATTTGTATCGCACTCGCTTCGCTGCTTTCGACGCCATCTTTCTTATGTGAAAACACGCAATGCAATGGGTGTCCCATTTCTAAGTGACAAAATAACCCTCAACGCTTGGTTTTGAGGGCCAGTTAAGATTAAGGGTTGAGCTTGAGGGTTAAGATAAGAATTGGATTGACCCAAAGTCCTGATTTAATAGCCGCAACAACAAAATATCTATGATAAAGACAAATGCTTTGCTATGATTTCAGCTGCATCTGCTTGAGAAATTATTACTCAGAGAGTTAGAAGAGAGAGAATAATCATTTTATTGTTATTGTTACACAGCTACTTTTAGTCGTCACAGAGATTAGTATTGTAACGGTAGCTAATGTTTGTCCAAAAACAGTTGCACAATTTCTCGGCAGATGTTAAGGGGACAGAATACTCAGTAAATTTAATCACTAATTCACAAACATGGCAAAACCTGTTGACATAATGGAGAGCAAGTAATGGCCAGTGGGTAAAAGCTGAAGTGGCTGACGACCAGAAGCGCAGCTTAATTACTCATTAACCTCACCGACACAACTGTATTCATTCAAGAACTGATTATAGCAGCTTTAAAGTCTCCAATGTCTCCATTTGTCATTCTGTCTTGCAAAGCAGACTGGAGTAGATCATCCTTTGCACACCTATTGATTGAAACAGAAACCATTATGAATGAAATCGTTTTTAATCGAAAATCAATTTTGAATTGAATCTTGGGCCCAACAATCAGAAACAAATCAAATTGTATATAAATATACATTTATATATATATATGTATATAAATATACATATATATATAACAACATATCGGATATCAGCAAAAAGTCAATTTAGGGCCATGCAAATCGCAAAGAAGAACTGCAAACTGCTTTTGGAACTTACATTTAGCTCCTCCAGCATTGTTCATTATAGATCCTACCATAAAGTTTGACCAGTGATGGAGACCCAGTACTGTTTTCAAGCATTTTTAATGACCAAGAATGTATCAGAAGGCATAAATACACTAACAAATCCTGTATTTGATTAATACATGCCGAGGAGGTCACATGTGAACACTATTTGTGAAACTTAACACCCATAATTGTGCTGAAACAAACGAGGCATATTTGCATATAGAGTGAACTTCAACCTTTTTTTTTTTTTTTTCCTTCTCCAGAACACGGTGCTTCTCATGCACGGGGGCCTCCTATTGCAAATTCCTTTTACCTCCTACCTACTCCCACGGTAGACGGTCAGGGATAAAGTAATGATCTCCCACTAGCGCTGGCTGCTACCACCCACTGTAGCCTGTTCATTAAATGGGGAACGAGAGCCGGCCTGCTCAGTTCACAGGTCACCCAGGAGGGCCACTCGCAGCTCGACACTTAACACACAGGATTGGATTGAGAGAAACACTAATTAGGAGAGTCTGTATATGTGTGTGTGTGTGTGAAAATAAGAGGCAGTGGAAGAGAGACAGCAGCAAAGAGATAATGTGTGTGCGCGTGCATGTAAACACATACCCTTACGTGGTGCATCTCCAGTCCCCTTAGGATAATGTATGACATGGTATGTTTTTAATTGGGCTATTAGCCATGCAGTTGAGTTCAAGAGTGATGCCCCTGTCAGACACTGAGGGGTTAACAACTTGGGTTTCCCTCTGAGGTTCAAAGGCCCCTTGTTTACATTTGACTGAGTTTCCCCAAGGGGTAGCTACCAGAAACCCCTCCGCCCACGACAGATAGCCTGCATTAATCTCACACATTTAAATGTTTGCACAAAAAAACGAGAGACACCTTCACCAGGATCGTCTATATAACAGTAGACTTTAACAAAGACAGGGGGAAGTTACTGTGTAAAAACAGGGAGAAGTTGCT
Organism: Microchirus variegatus; assembly: GCF_963457635.1. Taxonomy (NCBI): domain Eukaryota; kingdom Metazoa; phylum Chordata; class Actinopteri; order Pleuronectiformes; family Soleidae; genus Microchirus; species Microchirus variegatus. The sequence continues at coordinate 14,528,647 of NC_139811.1, forward strand.
GTGCCTGTGGTGGCGTACACCGCACTGCCAAAGTGGGCAAACATAACTGAACTTTCGCTCGGCATTAGACGTCTTTTGAAGTTGAGGAATTGTGTAACCTAATAAGCTACTGTTTTCTCACAACATCTGCTTGTCAACCCCGCTTTCAACTCTGTGCCTTTGCCAGCCAACCGAAAAAGGAGGGGGGGGGGGGGGTTTAAAGAGAAGAAAGAAAGAAAAACAACAAAATCCCCTCTCTGGGTAACGAGGTGCAATTACGGCCAAATGATTACAATATTATAATCTGCTCAAAGACAACCGTTTTCTCTTATAATGTAAACTCTACCAAGAGTGTTTTGGATCTTTTCCACGCGCAAAGCTGCCTTAAATTTTGAAGACATTTTGTTGGAGTCTATTCTATCCTAGGAAACCATATATTCTTTTGTTGGACTGAAGCATTATCATCGTTTTAAATGGACTCAGCCTGAGTATAAGCGGGTAATGATGAACATATGGCCCCTGATTAGAGACGTTTCCAAAAAGTGGCCAGGAAAAAGACTGAATAAAGGAGAGGAGAGCAGAGGAGAATACAAGTTGAAAGAAAGACAAAGGATAAATATAAAAGAGCAAATGGAGATAAGATTTCATTCGAGGCTGATTTACACTTCTGCTTCAAGGTGTTTCAGACGCTAATTGTGCAAAGTCAGTGGCTCCAATCAAATAATTAGAGGAGGTTTGGACTGTGAGGGCGATGGATCTGAGCTATCCTGGCCTTTTCTCCAGCATGTTTTTATTAATGGCAGAGTAATATTTATAGTACAGGGAGTAGGTTAAAGAAAGGCTCTATAAACCTTCCCTTTGAGTATGTACACAAATCTTTATCTTGCGATATATACACAAGCCTTTTCCAAGCACAAACCTTGCCATTATGGCTCTCCATCAAACGATTGGGTTCTAACGTCAGTGATAAATCACAGGCGATATTGACGAGTGAATGATGGGAGGACTCACTGCAGGAACATAAATCAGGTTGAATCTCCCGAGCGTTTGCAGCAAGCGATGGCCAATGCACAGCAGATTGGGCAACGTGTCCATCTTCAAAGAGTATCAATTGATTTTTGGCCAGCTTTAAACATGTGTAAGCAAACAGAGAGGGTAAAATGTATAGATGAATTGGAGACTTTGAGATTATGGATGATCTCTCTCCCATTACACACTGGTATTTAAATCATAATCAATATATATATAAACACTGATAGTGCAGCTTTTATGGCAAATAAAGGGATGAATCGCCCTTTAGTGTGAAGCACGAAAACCTGTACTGACTATAGGTATGGCTCGATACCAATCACAATCTGTAGGGTACAGACTTTTACCTCTTTTACACAACATAAGACATTTGTGCTAAAGCATTTACTACTAAAATATAACTTATAACGTGACTAAAGCATGGAAGATATCTGTAGCCCTGGTCATATGAGGTTGCGGACATTTTTCTTTAAACTATGTTGTCTGTGCTTAGTGAAGAATTTACAGATCATACAGAATATTCTTTCTTATTTTTCAGATATCTAATCCAATAATAATAATAAAAATAATACTGATACTGACACTGCATATTATATTGGTTCATTCCTAACACTGACTTCACTGGGTTTTTAAAGTGGCAATCAATGGACAGAGAGAGGAAGAGGAAAAAGAAATGTCAATCAGTGGAGCTTTAGATGTTCTTAGTGTCTGTGAACTTTGCAAAAACCTCAAGCCAGATGGTGTGTGTGTGTGTGTGTGTGTGTGTGGCACACATTCACGTCCAGTTGTGTGCTACATATCTGCTGCAGGATAAAGGACAGGGTTGTTGTGTGTATACTTGTATTTATCTCTTTAGGAACTTTTCTGGCATCAACACTGACCTTGTCAGGACCAGTGGTCCCCATGGAGACAACCATCTGGTCCAAATGAGGCAGAACCTAATTTCTGTGGACCAGGTTTTAGTTCAGGGTTGAGATTTGACTTGTGGTTAGGGTTAGGCATTAATTGGTAATGGTTAAGTTTAGTTTCGATAATGACAGATTGTTTAGGCTGTCCAAATGAATGGAAGTCAATGTGGTGTCCTAAGAAAAGCTGTGTGTTTATGTGTTTGTGTAGTTCCAACTGTTCGAAGGAAAAAGGAGGAATACAAAATAACAGACGGCAAAAAGGAGGAGGAGAAAACTGATTACCTGGGCAGACTTGGTGAGCTTCTGACCGTACTCCTTCTCAATCTGCTTCAACCTGCTGTTGTTCTGCAACAAGAACGGAGAGAGAGAGCGTGAGAAGTATGTAAGAGAGAGATATGCAGACAGACGGATAGAGACACACAAAGAGCGAGAGAGAGTTGTGAAACTGAATCTTCTGTTCGGAAGTGAACAGAGACACATCGCCCTCCCCAGTCTGCCCATGCTTGCACACACACACACTCTCATGTTGACCCCCGTCTCTTGGCAGTGTGTCCCTGTGGCGCAGGCCTGGGGCCCCCATGGCACAGTGCCAGAGCCAAAGCTCATGTGTGCCAGCAGGTAGTGAAAGGCACAGTGCACAGTGGGCACCACTCCTCTTTGATTCCCTGCCAACAATTCATCACCTAACAAGATGGGGGATGGGCGGAATTAAAACTTTGCTGCCAATTAGTGACGGGGAGAAAAAAAGAGAGGTGATCAGGAGAGGCTGGGAGACAACACAACCGAGAAAGAATAGCATGGCATTTGTTGTAAGGCAAGTTATTGAGCACTGCTCATATCGTTGTTTTCATTTTCACTCTGGGGAAGTAGAGGTTTCCACTAAAAGACTTAAAGGGGTCATATTAGGCAAAATCAACTTTTTAATCATTTTAATACTTATATTTGAGACTTTGAATAGGCGAAGTGTGAAAAAAGATGGCTCAGTCATGTTTTTGTGGTCCGCCTCAGTCTAAGTACAGGAGATAAAACACGTGATGTTGACTTCCGCAAGCAATCTGACGTCAGACTGATAAATCCCTGGAATTGTTGTCTCGAGGCACTCAGCTTTGGCCCTAAAAAACGCGAGAGTGCAGGCGAGGGCAATAGTATCCGGAAGAGCGGAAGTCCGCGAAGTATTCTATTCTTGGCTGCACAGTGCAGCACAGGGTTCTACACAAACTTCCGGCCTCAGAGGATTTACGTGTCGAGTGGATACATGTTATATATGACGGCAATGTGCCGGCTAGAGTTGGCAAATGATGGCTTTTCCGACTGCTAACTGCTGTTAGCTGCCGGAGCCTCAGTGATACTTACGTAGTTTCCTGTGTCTCATTTGCATTTAAAGAGACAGGTACAGACAGATACATTTTATATATGCCTGCTGAAGTCGGCAAATGATGGCTTTTCCACTTTTCTGTGTCTTATTTGCATTTAAAGAGACAGGCACTCAAAACCAAGCGTTCTGAACAGGGCTGTTTTGGCAGGGTGATTGAACTGCTGTGGTGCTTCATCCTTATGGTATTTTGACCAAAGCATGTCACAGACATGTTCATTAGGACACCAGGGAACTAGGTTAACTTGGAGAAATAGGGTATAATATGAGTCCTTTAACTTCTTTCAGCTGGCTGTGATGCTTGAGATTCAATGAGAGGCAGAATGGTGTACTGGGATCATTAAGTGTGAAGTGTTTTTGTACTTGATGGGGATGTGAACGTCCTCTTGAAAAACACCTGGGACATATTCATGCACAGTTAAGTCATACTAGGGTTATAGCTCAAATATGCCATTCAATTATTGCACTATTGCCCTTTCCCCAGTATCCACGCAAGCACTAGCAGCGAATTGATTTACTGAATGAAGTGTGTGAAACGCCTCCCTTCAGCTTGTTAGTTTAAGGTGCTTTCTGGTTTAGCATACAGCTAGTTGCTAGAATGTTGAGCACCATTCGAAGTCCACCTCCCATCCATTAACTTAAAAACATGAAATTCTTCAAAAATATGTGTGCTCATCAGTCCAAAAAAGTATTTACAACAGAAAAATGTCCTTAAGAAGTAGTAAATACAATGTACGCACACACACACACACACATTCATATATCACTCTTGTCCTGACAGCCCTCGACAGACGGACGACTCGTTAACACACAAGGTTTCTCTGGATGCGACCCTCATCACCATCAACACCCGAGCTTCGTTTGGACTCTGCACCCCATCCAAACACTTCCTGACAAACACCGCCGTCCGCTCTGAGCGGACGCACCTGTCACCACAGAAATACACAGATATCACCAAGGATACTGGGCTGTCTTCCCCGCACTGGGACTCTTTTGAGTGGCGGACTGCACGTCTCTAGGGGCCCCTACAGCAGCTGATGAGAGAGGGGGGGAGACAAAGAAGGGTGTACAAGAGACAAGAGAAAGAAATGTTTGGAAGGGAAGTGCAAATGGAGACCTTCAGTGTTTTTTTTTTTCTTTCTTTACAGCTGACACATTTCTTGTCTCCCCTTCCTGCTGCAGAGGTGTTCCATGTTGGCTACAGCTGTAGTGACACAGGGAGAGTAAGTGTGTGGTTTCTGTAGCAACACCTGCACTCATTGTTTTATTAGTACAGGGTATATGCAGGAATCCTGAAGTTAATTAAGACTTTTTCAAAACCTTCTCAACAATATTTTAAGACCTTATCGCCACTTCAAGCTGTAATCAGCAACACATTTTTAACTTACATTGTCCCATGTCTCTGGACTTAGTCATATTATTGATGCCATTGCACCCACCAAGGTGAAAATGGCAAAAAAAAGGGGTCTTCATGGAGAAACGGCACATTGGTAAAAACTGAAAAAAAGAGAGTGCCAGAAAACAAATCTCCAGGTTCACTATGACATCTATCGTTTTACCTGCAACCAAATCTAACCTCGGGTACAATAAAAGTTACCTTACTTTATAAAGAAAAGACTTCAAATTTACAACTTGAAACTGAGAAATGCAAGGCAATCCTTCTTCTCTGACATCATTGCCAAAAACAATAACAATGCACAAGCCTTGTTTGACACTGTCGACAGACTAACAAACCCTCCTGTCATTGGCCCCTGAACTGATTTTCAAGTGCCTGCATTGAATTTGCCACCTTCGTTACTGACAAAATTCAGAAAATTAGGCAAGCAGTCAGTGTCTCAACATCAAGTGCAGTGTTGTCCATGTGTCCACTTAAAATCAATTCAAATATTATATTTTTCATTATGTATCAACTTTTAATACTTTTTAAGACCCCATGGACACCCTGTAGTAAAAATTTTGAAAAAACAACAACATGGTACTAATGGAGGCAGTACACTTCTTTGATTTGCTGTTATTATCATCTCTGTAATCCACATTTTGAATAATGTGTTTGAAAAACTGAAATCAATGCATCTCTGCAAATGACTGTGGTATAACGAGGTTTCCGTAATTCACATGCGAGTGTGCTCGTGCAAACATTATGTTCATAATGACATGCAAACATGTTCAGATGTTACATAAAAACATTAAGAGCATTACTACTAGCCTATTCCCTTTTACCAACACTCACTCGGAGGGGAATTTAGCAGGAAGCTTATTTACAACATCATACATTATACAGCCCAACCATCTAAACACATATTAAACTGGGTGGATAATAGATGAAGATATAGTGAGTATACACGCATGGGGAAAAACAGCCCAACAACATGGTGACAAATACAAAAGCAAAATCAGAGATAAATTAAATGCTCAGCCATGTGTGTGTGTGTGTGTGTGTGTAAGCACTTTCAAAGAGACTACCTGTACCCTGCCGAAGGCATTTTTGTGCTGAAGGCACTTTGAGGCAGTATCAGGCTCTTCAATCGCTTCTTAATCCTAGCGGTGTGGAGTGCGGCTGCTTTGAAGTGAGTGCGTATGTGTTTGTGCACGTGTATGGAGTTGGTGCTTGTGTGTGCGTCTATGTGTGTGTGTGTGTGTGTAAAAGAGAGTGGAAGTGGATCTGAAGGCGAGGCATGCGCTGCTTACCACCACTTAATTAATAATCTGCAGGAGGAATGAGGCCAAACACACACACACACACACACACACACACACACACACACACACACACACACACACACACACACACACACACACACACACACACACACACACACAGAGAGAGACTTTACAAAGCGTTATCCCTTACCTTAAACATAACCAGTTAATGGTTAATCCTAACCTTAACCTAACTTCAATTCAAATCTTCGCCCCAAACATAACCAGTTCCTCAGAAATGACTGAGGTACAGCTTATGAGTTTTCAGACTACAGGTCCGGTTTGTGACAGAAAAGGGCGTTTGGCAGTGAAATTCTCTCAAGTTGTGCGGTCCCATTGATTGGAATGAGCCACTGTATAATTTGTGTGATCGTGCATTATCAGGCATTATCTCTGAGATATCTCCACTCATCTTTCAAGAGCTATGATGGTTTTCGGAACTGTCCTAAAGGAGAACTCTGCAGAGGACATTTACAATTTAGAATAGTAGTATTACTACAGGGTACATGCAGGAATCCGGAAGTTAATTTTAACACCTTTTTAGGACTTTTTAACAAGCAGAGGGGGGAAAATAAATACATGCATGCATACTTTTTTAAGTCAAACTCTATGGACAAAATGTAATACCTCATGAAATCACAAATTAAGACTTTTTAATACTTTCAAGACTCCTGCAGACACCCTGCACTATTACAGATGTAATACATACACACAGAAAGGCGACTAAACTATTAGAAAATGGTGCAGGGACAGTTTTCAGTGAAGAAATAAATCACACAGAATTGTCTTATTATTTTTCATGGAGCTCATTTGTGTGATTCATTTCTTTTATTAATTATTATTATTTTCCCCTTCGCTTCACCAAAGTCTTCAGTTTTAGTGGCAGCAGTATTTGTAAGCATTCAAAAATGATTCTCTGTTCACCACGCATGTCTCTCATAACAATTTGAGTTCAATCTAGCCAGGGAGGGAGCACTGGGAGATGTTATTTGCTAGTTTGTCTGTAATCATTGCCGTCTTGCTGTGCTCGCCTGTGTGTGCGTGTGTGTGCGAGAGAGAAGGTTGGTGCTGTAATGACAAGAGGCTTTATTTCCATTTCACAGTTTGCCATCACTGCCTGTCAGTAGTGATTCTCTTCATCCTGCTGCTCAGTGTCAGCGCTGCATCACACAGTACAGAAATAATGCATCGTGGGCACACACAGACAGGCATACGCAGATAAACATACATCAGAAACACAGGAACACTCACACACACCATAAAAATGTTCAGTGATTACACACTCAACCAGCCAGTCCTTGGTATTAGAAAACCAATTACACCCATTACCATCAATTTGAGTGGACTTAACACATCATGAGGTCTACATAAATGTTACAGGCTTTAAGCATTAACGGATGGCGGTGCTTATAGAATCACAGATTCCTTTAACATAAACAGGTGGACAAATTAAAACCACAGAAAACGTGTGATGATACGATTTTAATTCGTTTTATCCTCTTTCGACGCTGAACTACGGTTGACCCGTGACAAAAAAAAAAGAAAACTATCCTGGCAGACCTCCTTTTGCATCTATTAAAGCCTCCATAATTTGTTTGATCAGTAAGTCTGCCTGATGTTCAGATCAAGAACTTCAACCCAAAAAACACAGCGCTCAATACCATGGTGTCCCACTTAAAACTCCACTTCAAAACCAAAGTGTGATCTGTAGCGTGCAACAAGATGGCAGCAGCCTGATGCCATGTTTTAATGCGATTGAGAAAGTGTGTCACTTCCCTCCCTCCTCTTGGATGACTTCAAAAAGTGAGCAAGGGAGCTGTGTGATGTTTTTTTGGGACAGCAGTTCCTTTACTGTGACTCTTTCACGTTCTGGGTGACTCTCTCTCTCTTGCTCTTTTTTCCCCTTCTCTCTCCCTCACTATGCCGCCGGGCCTGATGGCACAATGAGGAAATGTGGATCTCACATAAGTTCTGGGCATGCGTACTCACACACAAAACAGCACAATCTCTAGGCGCACATTAAAATCCTTTAATGTGTGCTTGTGCATCTACTGTGATGTTAACATTAACTCTTTAAATAAAGCACGCTGGTGAACACCCTGCACCGAACACCCTCAACTTTACCTCTTCCTCCCCTTAAATCAGATTCTTCACTCTGCCTCCCCAATCTAATTGTCTCACAGTAAGTGTGTCAGTGAGGTGAATGCGAGTACCTCTTTGATCATCCCCTCAGCCTGTGTTTCCTTCCTCCTCGTCTAATCCATGACTGACTCAATAATGTGATTTGGTGTATTGCCTAATGGCAGAGGACCAACCTAATAAGTCAGCAGCGACAGAGAGAAGAACACGACGTGACTATGACAACAACGACGACAACAATCTCGCACCACCATCTTCTGGCTGAGCGACAGAACAGTACACTCACTGTCTGAAAGTAGAAATGGGTCGTGTGTATAGACTGATATGGATGTTATTAGTTCAATTAAACCTTCTTGGCTCTATCATTCTAATACTTGTATTTATCTGTAGCTTTGCTGGGAGAACAGAACTTGCCCTTGTTGTTGCAAGAGTAAAAGGGGGCATATTATGCAAAATCAACTTTTTAATTTATATTAAGATATAATTAATTTGGGACTCTGGATGGCCTATGAGTAGGCTAAGAGTGAAAAAAGATGACTCAGTCAGACTGATAAATTCCTGGAATTGAGGGCAATAGTATCCGGAAAAGCAGAAGTCCGTGGAGGGTTTTATTCTTGGCTGCACAGTGCAGCACAGAGTTCTACACAAACTTCCAGCCTCAGAGGATTTACGTGTCCAGTGGATACATTTTATATATGCCTGCTGAAGTCGGCAAATGATGGCTTTTCCACTTTTCTGTGTCTTATTTGCATTTAAAGAGACAGGCACTCAAAACCAAGTGTTCTGAACAGGGCTGTTTTGGCAGGGTGATTGAATTGCTGTGGGGCTTCATACTTAAAGTATTTTGACCAAAGCATGTCACAGACATGTTCATTAGGACACCAGGGAACTAGGTTAACTTGTAGAAATAGGGTACACTATAAGTCCTTTAAATTAATCTTATACAGTGTTGATCTTCTCTTCAAATCTCTTCACGTGACTGTATGTTGTGTGAATTTTGAAAATCTGCTGTGCATGTTTTGCACTAAATTATGCCTTGGGTGGTCCCATCACAAGTGCACAACCCAAAATATGGATGTGAATGCAACAAGAGCCAGTCAGTCAAACCACATTTAAAGCATGGTCGTAGACACGTGTCCACACATGGGAAAATAGTGTGAAAGTAGACCCATCTTCAACCACATGAAAAAAGACTGCCTAGTCAGCTCTGTGCACAGCACAACAAACAAAAAGTTATATACAGATGATTTTCTTGTGCCAAACAACTTAAATGAGGTTTTGAAGTCTGTAAGCTGATGTACCAAATAGCAGCTGCAGTCTTCCTCTGCAGCTGTATCACTGAAAACAAACAAGTTTTTTTTTTTTTCTTTTTCTGAGCAACTCGTGACGGCGGTTTTAAAAAGAAAAGAAAAACAGATTCTCGTTTCTCACAGATAAAATCAAACGTGTGTCGGGGAGGAAGAGTTTGCTGAGAAACAATCGCGAGAGACACGACACCGCGAATGAACTGCATATCCACTAAATGGAAACAAGACAAAAAGGAGAATATTGTGTTTCAAAATGTGAACTGTGCATAGGTCAGAATTGCCTGTTGAACAAGTTATTTTTACACAAACACTTTTAGTATTGGCAGGGAATTAGTCAATGTAACTTCATAAAAATATAAGTCTTGAAGCCGTTACCAATCTTTTTAAAGGACTCATATTATACCCTATTTCTACAAGTTAACCTCATTCCCTGGTGTCCTAATGAACGGGTCTGTGACATGGTCAAAATACCATAAGGATGAAGCACCACAGTAGTTCAATCACCCTGCCAAAACAGCCCTGTTCAGAACGCTCGGCTTTTCTTTAAATGCAAATGAGACACAGGAAACTACGTCAGGGTCACTGAGGCTCCGGCAGCTAACAGCAGTTAGCATTTGGAAAAGCCATCATTTGCCGACTCTTACCGGCACATTGCCGTCATATATAACATGTATCCACTGGACACGCAAATCCTCTGAGGCTGGAAGTTTGTGTAGAACTCTGTGCTGCACTGTGGAGACAAGAATAGAACACTTCACGTAATTTATTAGTCTGATGTCAGATTACGTGCAGAAGTGCGAGGCGGACCACAAAAACATCACAAAGACATCTTTTTTCACACTTTGCCTACGCATAGGGCCTCCAGAGTCCCAAATATAAGTATTAAAACGACTAAAAAAGTTGATTTTGCATAATATGTCCCCTTTAATTCCTTAAGAAACTGTTTGCAGCTTGCAATGCCAAATACCATTAGCATCAACTGCACATTTGGAGGTCTCTGTCATATGAAAGGCCTTCACTGCTTCAGTGTCACATCATGACTCGTGGAGACAAGTTCCAACTGCAGCTAGAGGACATAATTTCATACACCGACTTAAGCTGAGCCACCCGAACCTTAAGAGGAAAACCTCTCAAGTTTTTAAAAGTGCATACCAGTTCCTTGAAGCAAAAAGAAGAAAAGGAAAGACGACCTACAAGACAGAGGCCTTCAAACCTGTGCTCTGCCTCGGCACATGTGTGTGTGTGTGTGTGTGAGAGTGAAAGAGAGAGAAAGAGTGAGCATCGTCAAGCTTTCATGTCTAAGGAGCCAAATAGCTGGTTTCTCATTGGCTGATGTTTGCCTCCAGGTGGTTTTGTCACACTCGGTTAGTGTTTGATGAAATGTCCTGGCCCTTTGATCTGAAGTGAAAGTAGGCACATGCATAGACATGCACACACAAACGCACATATCCTATCTTAGTGAGGACACTCATTGACCCTTACTCTAACTAGGAGTCTCACTGAAACCCTTAAAGGTGTCAGAGGGTAGCATAGTTCAGAAATATCACTTTCCGGAAATGTCCTCACTGTCTAAGGTCTAATGGTGGTTCTTATGGTGGTTCCCCAAGGTATCATGAGTATGGGTCACTTTTTTAAATATATGCATTCCATGCACAGTCACTGTGACATCACCACCAGCTACTTGCATTAAGCAAACATACCAAGTACATGGAAGTATGCACTCTCTCTCAGACACACACACTCGTACACAAACACACCAGTCCACACAAACATATCAGACAAAATTTGCTGATCTAATCTCCTCCAGCAGTTCAAAGAGCGGCGCTCTCTAGACGAAGAGTAAATATGGTTTTAAGTTTTCAGACGTTATTCAGACTCCCCTGATCTTTTGTGCCGCACAATCTCGAGCAATGACAAGCGCTGTGAGGTGAAAAGGTCAAACACAAAGACCTTTTCTCTACTACGCAAACGTACATTTCCATGTCCTCTGTTTAATATGCCAGTGAGCATACAGAAGTGTGTGTGTTGTGTGCATATGTAGGCCTATACGTGTGTTAAGAAACAGTGTTCCCACACTTCCTCAAAGCCTAGATTTCTGGTGAGGCAGACTCTTTATAAAAAAAAAAAGCCCTAAGGTTCTGGGCTTTGCCACAACTTGAAGGCAGAGGGGAAGGACGAAGAGGGAAGACAGATGGACGGTGGGGGTGTGGAGGAGAATAAGAAAGCTAGATAAGGAGGTGTGGTGCGGTTGAGAGGCAGGATTCGTGCTAAACTGTGGCCCAGAGATGAGGCATCTTTATCAGGCACAGAGGCAGCTTCCCAGGCACCTCAATAGTGTGCAGAGATTGGGAGGTTTTGGGATTAATTGTGCGCATTCATTCTGGTAAACGACTATTCTAGCTGCAAACGTCTGGTTTTTAATGGATTATGTACATAGGTGTATAGAGGCCCATTTACAGTGTTCTAATGGTACATTGTGTTTGCACAATGTACCATTAGCTGAACAGCTGAAAACAGATTTGCTGGTTCTTTGACGAAAGCAAAATGATTATTTTGAATAAAAATCATTATTTCTAATCTTGTCAATGGCTTCTATTCATTTGCAACTCTTTTGATTGATAAAAGTGTGAGTTTTAATGGAAAACGCAAAAATTGTACTGTATAGGTGACCCCAAACTTTTGAACGGTAGTGTGTTTCCACCGATATTCTGTTTCTCATTCTTTTATTCCAACAGCTCCGAGTGTCTTCTCCTAAAACAACCCCCCATCCTCTGTATCCCTCTCTATCTTTTCCTTAAACACACGTGTCTTTGATGAGAATCCATTCATGGATTTAATGGATTTCTCTGGACTTTTTTCCAGGATCTGGGAGATGTGTCGAGAAAAAAAAAGAAAAAGCTGGCCTGCCCAAGCTCTGCTTCCAAGAGCACAGTGGACTGCAGAGGACAGCATTTTTGTCTGCATCAAAAGAATGAGTGAAATTTCCAGCTTACAAAACAGGGTGAACAAGTCAATATGGATCTGAGGCCTGGCTGACTTCAATCACACATGGAGGGAAAAAAAGTGAGTGCAAGTTTTCCTGCCCCCTCCGAAGTAAAACTTGGTAGAGATAGATTTGAAAGAGGGTAAAAAGGGGGGGAAAGTGAGATATTCAACCTTTGGTGAGTTTTTTCTTTAAGCTTTCATTTTCAGCTGACAGAGAGGACAGAGAAATCATTTATCTATTTTATGAAAAAGTCAAACTTGCACATTACCGATAGCGTTATCGGTCTGAGTTCAATATTCATCCCCACAGCTTTGAATCAACTCGAAACTCCCCAAAGAACTATCAATTATTTTTTCACCATGTACAAAAAGCAAGCAGGGATATCATTTACAGAGTGACAAAACTTTAACAACAACTTTAGCCTTCACATCCAAAAAGAGAGAACATAGGAATTATGATGAGTGTCTTTACTTGAAATTAAGTACTCTCTGTTCCTTGGATCTATCTCCCCTCAGTACCCATGGTTCTGTGAACCATGTGGAGCTAAAATGGCTGCCTGGGTGCATTGGAGGTCCCTGCATTCCGGGGCTAATGCTGCGCAGGTGGAGTGAGATGGTGTCTAATGAAAAATGCTCTCTTTGATGGGCCCTGCTGAGGGATTAGGTTCTGATCAACACCATCCTAGGTCTGCTTCCTGCAAGACCGGCACAAGATTATGGGTGATTTCCAAAATGTGGGACCAGTTTCTGGCGAGGGAGCAAGTATGACCAAGAAAGAAAGCAAGACAAAAGCAATGAAGAAAACAAAACAAGAAGTTCTAATTGAAGAAGAAGTTCTTCCTGGTTTGCAAAAAGCAAAGCAAGATAATGGAACATCTCAAACATCCCATTAATGAAGAAGAGTCAACCAACAGACTCATCAAGATTACTCATCACAAGTGCACAGCCCTAAATATCTAGATGTATACGTTTGGTTAGATAAAGTAGTGCAAAAACAGTATAACCCTAAGACTGCAGATGCTGCTGCTGGTTCATTCAAGTTAGCAGCAAGTGAAAACATGAAAACTGTCACAAAATCCCTCAAACTTGTCTCTACCTCATTGCCCTCTTGTCCTTTCTCTCCCCCTTTCTGTCCCCCATTTTTCCTTTCACCCCAACCGGCCGAGGCAGATGGCCGCACATCTTTGAGTCTGGTTCTGTCAGAGATTTCTTCTTCTGTTAAAAGTGATTTTTTTTCTCTCCACTGATGCCTAGTGTTTCCTCATTGTGTGAATTGTTGGTCCATGTACAGTGCCTTGAGATAATGTATGTTATGATTGAATTAACCTTTTTTCCTCCATAAACTGATACCTGCCATCTCTGGCCTTCACTGCTAGTGTTACGTCATGACTACAGTAGCGGAGACAATTTCCAACTCCAGTTAGAGGACAACCTGCCAGACAGAGTGCTGTCATCTATTGCCTGCCCTTCACCCACCTTTTCCTGGGCAGCATCCTTCGCCTGCTGGTTGCTTCTCTCAAGGTCACTGCGCATGCGCTCCATGTCAGACCGGAGGCGGTCCAGGGTCACCTCCTTGTCCAGGAACGCCCTTTGCTTTTCCTCTTCCCGAAGCGCCGCCTGCTCCGCAAGCTGTTTCTGATGATGGGACTGGGTCCTCTTGAGTTCATCGCGCAGACTTGACAACTGAGCTTCGAGATCGAGTATAGTCTGGTGGGAAAAAAAAGGCAAAGACAGAGATGTAACTAAAGCCCAGCAGTTATCTCATGGCTTTGAAAAGTAGAAACTCTTAGTCAAGTTATAATGACTTCCTGTTCATAGGCCATAAATGTTGTCACTGGTATAACTGAATCACAGGCTGAGAAATTGTGAAATAAGTGGCAAACCAACAGAAAACGATGACATCACCATCATATTTTAATGGTTTATTATACTTTTAAGTTTTCAAATTCATATGAAGATAGATTTTAAAGTACCTAAAACCACCTAAATGTAGTTTTGAATCGTTCTTCTTTCTGGAGATATACAGATATTACCTTTCATTTCATATGATACCTGGTTTATTTCTTCTGTGTAGATGTGAGCAGGCTGCTGCGATGGTCTGACCCCCTATCTTGACCTCTTGCCCTGCCTTGAAAAGAGCCCTTTAATAGTGCTGCCAGCGAAAGTCAACAAAACAGAACAAGAGTGCTGAGAAGTACTATACTCCTGTGTCCATTGAAACACCACACGTGTAATGAAGTTACACCTCAAGACAGTGAGGGGTAAGCTTAGGCTCACACAGCAATTACAGAAAACTCTTTCCAATATCAAAACAAAGACAAACTAGCACAGAAACAACAGCATCATTGCAGTTTATGTCTCCATCCAATCCAATCCGCACAAAGTGTTATTCAAACTGCATTACAATGTATACAATCACAATTCCAGCGTGGGGGAACTAGGAGCAGTTGGAAGCCACTGAGCAGGACCAACCAGACTGAACGTCAGTGCCTTGGTCAGGGGCACTGACAGGAGCATTACTCTAACACGTGTTTTAATGTTAGAAGGAAACCCGAGTACCCAGAGAAAACCCACACGCTAACCACTGTTCCACCGTGCAATGCAGTGGACATGCCCACAATCCTTTGCATGTCAATGTTTTGCAGGGATAAAAAAAAAAAAAAAAAAGGTCGCTACCACAATTCAAATGTTCTCTGGGTCCACCAGTTTATTATATTGTTTTTATTTATCACAAGTTACCATAAATGATGGCTACCACAAAATGCATCAACTGTACACTTCATAGATTCATAGAAATCAAAGGATCCTTGATTTTAGAAGCACTTATAGAGCTCTGGACATCATGTGACTCAGTTTGCTCACAGCACTATGTCGGCTGGACAAGCTCCAGAAAGATGAATGGTCTTTAAATCCACAGAAATCAAGCAAAATAAACAAAAAAAAAAAATCAAAAGGAAATCACAGAACCCAACAGACTGAATATATCTTACAATACCAATATTCAAGGCCTGCAGCATTACATCTTCAACTTTCTGATAAACTTCCCCTCACTCTACTCCAGAGAACAAAAGCGAAAGCACTAAAAATAAACTTTACTTAAAGATATTTAAGTTGGAGTCTGCAACAACTCTAAAGTTGGCATGCAGATTCACAGTACAGCTTTAAATACACATTCTTTTACATCAGCACATCGATTGTCTGTGGGTTCCCATCACTCCATCTTTTACGGTCATTTTGAGTGTGTTTTATTGCAGTGATCCACAGGATCTTTGGTGATCCAGCAATAAAGTCTCCAATTAGTCTGCCCCTGTCTGTTTCATCATCCTGGGTGCACGACATCTCTCCACCATCCTCACTTTTTAAGAATACAGCCGGTAAAGAGACGATTTGCCTGACATTATTGCCAGGTCTAACAGCGTAATTCTCTGCAAAAAATGGTGTTAACTTGCTTGCCTGATGATAACAGCTATCGGAGCTAGTGACTTAGTTTCATTTTAGTCTTATTAAGAAGAGTATAAACATGTCTCTAGAGTTTGACAGAACTGCCGTGATGTTTGCAAAGACAAATGAGGAGAGAGATACAAAACTGAAAGGGTTTCTTAATGGAAATGTCAAAAAAAAAAAAAAAAAGCACGAGTGTGACAAATATTTTATGCCCACAAAAGGACATAGAATGCCGAGCAACATGACACAGTTAAGGAACGCTGATGCTGCTGATTTGGTTTAATTTAAATGAATTAAATGAAAGGCAGCCCTACCTCACACACACACACACACACACACACACACACACACACACACACACACACACACATTCTTGTACTTGCTGCATACTGAGGACCGGGTAAAAGAGCTGACAAAGTGAGGACCAGCATTTCCACTTTATAAATCAACACAATTACAACTATCTACTTCATGAATGACATCGACTAAAATTTGACCCAAAATGTTTGGTCCAAAATTAAAAAAAAAAATTGACCCAAAATTTGACAAAAACGTCATACTATACTGTCATCCAAAATGTGAAAAAAAATTTGACCCAAAATTTTTGGTCCAAAATTTGAAAAAAATGTGACGCAAAATTTTTGGTCCAAAATTTGAAAAAAAAAATTGGACCCAAAATGTTTGGTCCAAAATTTGAAAAAAAAATTGATGCAACATTTTTGGTCCAAAATTTGAAGAAAAAAAAAATTGGACCCAAAATGTTTGGTCCAAAATGTGAAAAAAAATTTGACAAAAAAATTATGCAACATTTTTGGTCCAAAATTTAAAAAGAAAATTGGACCCAAAATGTTTGGTCCAAAATTTGAAAAAAAAAATTGGACCCAAAATGTTTGGTCCAAAATTTGAAAAAAAAATTGGACCCAAAAGGTTTGGTGCAAAATTTGAAAAAAAAATTGACGCAAAATGTTTGGTCCAAAATTTGACAAAAAAAGTCATACTTTATACTATGTATATATTTTTTTGACATGTTGCTATAACATGAGTATAGCATGTTATAGCAAGGAAGTGATTTCAATGAAAACAAAGTGAGGACCGACCAAAATGTCCTCACTCCGTAAAAATGACCTCACTTTGTTGGTTAAAAACCCCCGCTGGTCCTCAGTATGCCGCAAGTACAAGAACACACACACACACACACACACACACACACACACACACACACACACACACACACACACACACACACACACACACACACACACACACACACACTTATTGAAGCATTTGTTATATTTAGGGTTCATAATTCATATCGTATCAATACATCTTTTTCTTGGGCAAAATCTGATCCAGTAACCTTGAACAGTATCACACCAATGCTAATATATATGCTACTATGACATGATTATTCTAATGAGAAAAAACAAGTGTAGACATAAGAGCCACATTATAGTTACTGTGTTTCACTCCTCTCAACCATTGCATGTATGCTGCAGCGATTGCACATCCTCATTCCTCTCCTCGTTTGACGTTCTTTCTTACTGTGGTTCGCCTCCTGCCCACCAACCCCTCCCTCTGCTCAAACGCCTGGGCATCCAAGGACAGAGGCGCGCTAAGGCAATAAGACAGAAAGTGTCTAAAGTCTTTTTTAGCGGGCACTGGGGAGAATTAAAGCGACTTCAAAAGGAATGTCACAAAAACAGGCAGCTGCTGTGGCTCTGGGTTACTGTATACTTCCTCCTACACTGGCACACAGACAGATCCAGCTGTGTGCACGAATTCACAGGCATCCACACATTGTCTTGCTGTCATATACTGTACATATGACGGCATGCAGCACATAAGTAAACAAACACAAAGTGCAGTCCTCTATCGCTGCGTATACCGCTCGCATGTCTCCACAACATTTCCAGTCTTTCCTCTCTGCCACTGACTTCAAGGGCAGGCAGCTATCAGATCTGAGACCACAGAGTCTTTAATGTATAATTCTCTTTAACGAATGCGGACGATCTCTCTTCCGAAAAAAGCTTTTAATAAATGAGAGTATAACCTTCCAGAACAGAGGCACTGGCGTGCAACGGGGGGGGGGGCATCTTTCTTTTGGATGTAAGTGAGTGCAGGCTACATTTTACCATGCTGATGTGAGGCTTTGTGCAGCAGCAGCAGCAGCAGCAGGTCTCAATGACAATAGGAGAGTGTCAAAGGAAATATACTGGGTCACAGTATGTCAGAGAAGAAGACAAAAGACTGGCAGAAAGATAGAAAAGAGGAAAAAAGACCGGGGGACTCGGGCTAAAGGATGATGCATGTTTCGTCAGCGAAAATGTTGATGTATGACAACTTTTCCTCCATACGTCCAAGGTGCTTTTTGGACTGAAGAGCGCGATGTACAAACTCTATCTGATGACGTCACATACCACTCCTTTTGACTCGTCTGTTAAATACAAGCCATCATAATTCACGGACCTCAATGAGATTTTGTTTTGACAGCATATTTACATAAGTGACATCAAAAGAGTCCCGGCTTCGGGGTAACTTCTCGTCTCCGATTAGCTTGATTGATCAGAAAGTAGATGCGTGATAAAAATGAATGCAATAAAAAAACTTACGTATTCACACGGGACAGTAATAATCATTTTGTGTTGTAATATCAAATAAAGTTGACAATGCAAAAAGAGATTCCCACAGTGGATGTTGACTTGGTAAACACAGGTGTAATTTATTCTAACATTCTTAATAAATCTATTATCCAGCTCGTGTGTGTACCGGCTCACAGACACACATAAATGGAACAGAGCCATAATTATATCCCGTAAGTCACACCTGTGCTCTTCCATAAAGGACGACAAATGAGATTCTACATGTTAGCATAGGGCTAACATAGGCCAACTGATAGCATCTGCTTTCAGTCTTTAATGAGTGACATTAGTTTGTTCAGCTACATTACCGTTCAAAGGTTTTGGGTCAGTTAGAAATGTCCTTATTTTTTGAAGGAAAGGCACTTTTTTTTTCAATGAATATAACATTAAATGAATCATAAATACACCCTATACATTGTTAATGTGGTAAACGACTATTCTAGCCACAAACGTCTGTTTTTTTAATGGAATATGTACATAGGTGTATAGAGGCCCATTTCCAGCAACCATCTCTCCAGTGTTCTAATGGTACATTGTGTTTGCTAATCGCGTTAGAAGGCTATTGGATGATTAGAAAACCCTTGAAAACCCTTGTGCAATTATGTTAGCACAGCTGGTTCTTTGACAAAAGCAAAGTTTGAAGGGCAAAATTATTATTTTGAATAAACTTGTCAATGTCTTGACTTTATTTTCTATTCATTTTGCAACTCTTTTGACGAATAAAAGTGCGACTTTTAATGGAAAACTTGGACTATTTGTATAGGTGACCCCAAACTTTTGAACGGTAGTGTAAATCAAAGCTAAGTCTTACTAAAACTTTCTACACCTCCCATTACCACAACCGTCATTCTCGTGAATAGACAGTTTCCCTGACACGCAAGCAAAACTTAGCAATAGCGGTTTAAGCTGTAGAGTTTGTATACATGTAGGTATTTTGAGAAGGCGGAATAAGATGCAAATGAGCTATTTAGCTATCTCATAGACCCGATTATGTACATGGTTCCTGTCAACTAAACTAAGCAGACACCCACTACCCAATCAAATAACCTGACAGTTTTCGACCATAAACACAAATAATTGGTCTCAATTCAGTTTTATTGTTGTCAACCAGATAAACATCCACTTGGCTGAAAGCCATGATGTGATGTATGCACATGCAAAATGGCTTCATTTAAAGACAAGTATGCTTTTACACACTCTTAGTACACACTCGCCAACGTGGCTCAACATCAAGCAAAAAATAATAATCAGCTGAGTTCGAAGACAAGTTCTCAGATGTATATGAGATGATGATGTAAAGGCTTTACAATGACACGCCACTGCAAGAGATCCCCGAGTAATAAGACAAGACTGACTAGACAATGAAAGACCTGAGGGACCAATCATTTGGTAAATGACAACACACACACACAAGCACTGAGACAATCAGTGTCCACACTGCACTGGCTGTGTGCCTTGTTCTCTTCTCTTCATCACAAATCCTCTTAGCTTTGACTTTATTCTGTCATAACCCTCTTGATGAACTCATCTTAATCACAAACTCAGGACTGAGAATCTTTGAAAAAAAAAAAAAAAAAAAAAAAAGAAGACACTGACAGCATCATTACTTAGTCCATCACAGGCCGGACAACAAAAAGACCTCACAAGAATCACATGCTGTCCCAGGTTGTTTGAAATCCAGATGGTGTGTGTGTGTGTGTGTGTGTGTGTGTGTGTGTGTGTGTGTGTGTGTGTGTGTGTGTGTGTGTGTGTGTGTGTGTGTGTGTGTGTGTGTTCTTATATAAAAAGGACAAAAAAGACAATAATTCTGGAGAATCACACCCATAATAGTTTCGAGATTGGACTCAAACGAACACATTCTGTTGTTTGTTTGCATCAAAGGCTTCACATTTAAACTAAATGTTGAAACCTCTGAAAAACCTCACAGACACACAGTGGAGAACGATTATGTTCGAGGGGATTCATTTTGTGGAGAATTGTTAAATGTTCAAGCACCCTAAAATTGTCGTAGTAAAATATTGTTTTCCTTTAATATATTACAGTTTGAACTGTTCTCTGGCGTATGTACTGTGCACACAGGAGGACACATTTTTGGAAGGAGGCAAAACAATGAACGCCACTACACTAGAATTTGAGTGCGATAGAAGGTAAGGTGGTTTTGGTTTCCTAAATCCAGAACAGTACACGAAGCTCCTACATCCTCTGGTGGGCATTGATCAGCTAACAGAACAACATGGCACTCGCTACAGGCAAACACGTTTCATCAGCAACATTTATTTCATCATCCTCGGCTTCCTTTCACGGTTTTTATAAACGGATTAAAAAACACTTTATTCCCTTAAAGGGAACGGCACGCAAGGTCTTAAAATCAGCTGCTTAATTTAGTTCAACGGGAATTTCATAACACGTAACGTCTCTATCAGTAAAGGGAAGATAATTAAAACATATGAATTTAATCGCGCTGAGACAAGCGCCGCGTACATGACAGTTGGGTTACACAGCCTTTACGATGTGTTGCGCCTACACAGTGAAGTCAAGTCAGAGCTTCTTGGATAACAAACTTGAGTGGGATCAGGACAATGTGTCCCTGTGTACATAATCTTCCCTCCAGCCGCTGCTACGACTCAATGACTCTCCTCCTCAAACACAAGGCAAGAGTCAGGAATGCTATTTATTTCTGTCCCGCCACATCAAGGGGATGAGCGGGTATTACTCATCCTGAGAGTGTGTGACTGACATTTGCTGTTCTTTTAGCCAAACTGTCCTTCCACTGATTCCAAGAACCCAGAGCAGTGTGCAAAGGAGAGAGAGAGGCAGAAATAATGAGGTCTGGGTTCAATCTTCACAGGAAACATTTGGGTTGCACATTACCGACATGTCACTTGATGATAATATCGTTGTCTGGTGAGATTATGTTGTTTAATGGGGCTGGAAAAAATCCAAGGACAGCCAGGAGCACAGGAAACAATGAAGGAAAGAAGCTGCAGCATGTGCTGGAAAGCAAAGTATTCTGTGTGGATGATCACAAATCAGTTTATATTTTCACCAGTGAAGGGCAACATTAGCTGTGCGCTGTAGTATCGGTGTGACAGATCAAGAGTTCGCAAGGGGTAAACAACCTTGGTAATGCATGAGTGTTTAACAGTAAGTGGATCTGCTCAATATATATATAAAAAAAATATCTCATCTTTAATACATTGCTACTGCTGCTGGGATGTCAGCTTCTTGTCATTTTAACAGCACATCCATGGAGCAGTGCTCACACAGGAAGCCAAAAACCCCTGCAGTTTCACAAACCCCACCATCGTTTTCCAAGGCTTGAATGAGAATCTGATTTCTGTCACTTTAATATCTGACATTAGTCAGCCGTGTGATCGCTACTTAAAATGCTGCACAAGTAAACAGGAGTTGAGAATGTGAGATGAGGGCCTCGAAGGTTTGTTTCCTTTCACATCCAGAGATCACGAGATTTGTCACAAACACACATCACTTTGACATGACTTGGACAGCATGTTTTCAGCTAAAAAAAATTGTGTGTCTCATTGTGACAGCATCTGCAGAAAAGCAAATAACATACTAGCTGGTGCCATCAATGGGGCCAGAGATATTTCCCAAAAAATTCAAAAAAATGGTAGAGGGATGTAAAGTAAAAGAAGCAGCACTTCCTACTCATGTTTTTTGTTATTAAGCTTTAAGAAATTTTTAGTAGTATGGTGGTTTAAAAGAGGTTAAAAACAATGCAAATAAGAAGTGGCCATTAGTGCGAACATCCAAACAGTACCACAGTTGTTAATATAAAGGAGGGGAAAGAAGTTCAAATATTGCAGCAGATGCCTTATTTTTTATTTGTGGTTATCTCTTAACACCCTAAAACTTAGCTGTGCAGAGTAATTACAAAATAAAAATGTAAAATACTTTACGTTAAGTTTGATTTCTGTTGCGATTCATTTAGCGTGAGGCACAACCATCTGTGCACACATTTGCGGTGAATGCGCGTGTCCGTCTGAATCGCTATCCAAAGCTAATGATGAACATAATGTCAATTTAAATCAAAAGCTTGATGAGCCTAATGCATCCCCCAGTTGGAGGCTGATTAGGCAAAATGGTTTCCCACAGAGCTCCAAGCTAGCCCAGGCTGCAGGGAGGCGAAGACTGAGCGAGGGGGTATGAGATGAAGACCTGCTGCTGGTCTAGCTAAATGGAAACGGAACAACTTCTCATTGTCAGAGATGTCCATTAACACAGACACAAATGTCACGCAGTCTTTGTGGCAGTCCGAGTCGTAACAAGGGAATATCCTCCATTTCCAGATGGGAGATCGATACCTGTGGTGAGAGGGGAACGCCAAGCGGTTTCGGTGGAAGCACAGGGCGCTGGTCCGCAACCGTACAGCGGAAAAATAAAAGATTCAACCCAGTGTTTTGAAATATAAATTGTGTGTCTCTGTGACTTAATTCCAGGAGTCACATCATGAAACGGGCTTAAAATAAGTAATATTAACAACAACAACAAAAAACATTATTATGTTTTTCAAAGTTGTTTCACGGCGCACATTTTTTCAACTTTCTCTAACGCACCCCACTGCTTTTACAACCCCAAAAAATGTTCATTCAAATATCAAGATTTTTGACTTCATATAATAAAGCTTTTTTTTAATAAGTGTCTTTATAAGCGACTGTTGACACCCTGTTGGAAAACGTCAATTAGCAAAATCCAAAAACGTTTGTTCACAGGAAAGCGGTGTGTCCGCTTGTGTGTGTGAACGCGGAACAGTGGAGACCCCCTACCTGAGCGCCGTGCTTCCTCCACTCCTGGGTGTGCTGTTGGTGCTGTTGCAGCGTGGCCCTGGCCTGCCTCTCCACGCTCTCCACCTCCCGCTGGTGCTCCTGGACCTGGCTGTCCTTTTCCGCGCTGTGCTGTTGCTGTAGCCGCGTCCTTTCTTGCTCGTGCTGCATGCGCTGCTCAGCCATCTGATTGGACAAGCAGGCAAGGAGAGACTTCATCAGCCAACACACACTCAGAGCAACCCTGTCGTCATGACGACTTGTCCGTCCATCCTTTCTTCATAAAAATCCCCCTATGCCTGTCCTCCAACCAGAACACCATTGTGTTTGGTGTTTGGTAAAATCGGTAAAAAAAAAAAAAAACCCAACAAAAACGAAAAGTTTCTCCGCTTCTTTGCTCCGTCAGAGGAAAACATGATGTGATGCGTTTACATCTGGCTCACTCCCCGGCCCTCCCACCTCTCCTGCCAATTGTACGAACTGGTCCTCAATGTCCCACTCTTCTCTCTTTTAAAATCTGTCCCCCTCGCCCCGTTCAGCAATCGGCATATAAAAGAGCAGCTAGTTTGAGCTGTGCATGCGAGCTGGCAGGGGTTAGCCATCTGGCTGCAGTAAGTACCCAATGCCCCATGCTATGCGCCTGACAGCAGCGAAAATCGGCTTAGGCGATGACAATGATGATCATTTTGAATCAAAACGAAATAAAATTGGGGAGAGAAACGAGGACGGCAAAATATAAATTATATCCTAATAAATCCAACTGTATATACACAATACACGGCTGCTATCACAGGGATATATGCAGCTAATGAATCAGAATATAGGAAGCACCTGTGTGCACCAATCGACAGGAATACTTAGTTAAAGTATAAACATTCAGATTCACAGGAGTTGCAGCCAACTATCTACAATACAGTAAGGGGAAATAAAACACGTCTAATGGGATGCAAAGCTCCAATTTTTCAGGGCTTAATCGTCCTGTCATCTGAAGCAAGTCCCAGTGTTGCTGTGAGCGGCGTCACCTGCTGAGAGGTGAGCATTGGCAGCAGAACTCCCAGCCCCAAGCCTTTCCCAGGCTCTGTTCTATTCCCACTCCCCCATGGCGGGAGGACCAGTGACCCCCACACCATCCCGCCGTGCAGTCCCAGCCGGAGCCTTGAAAGGACAGCAGGAGCCTGGGGCCCATTTGCCTCCCCGCTTTGAAGCTAATCCCCAGCACATTGTGCTTGACGGCACCCTACCTGGCCTGCCAGAAAGGTGGAGATCCACAGCCCAGTGCCTGAGCTATCCATGGCCCTATCTTCGGATGTTGCATGCTATTCAAAGCAGGTGATGAATGAGGGCCTATCTACAGGAAGCCGGATTCTGTCCTCGGCAATGAGACGGAGGCCACAATGGACACTTTATTTTGGCAGCCAAGAATTTACCCTTAAGCTTTTGGGAAAGTTTTGCAAAATTTCCTCTAAAACGGCCAACTGGAGGATTAATGGCTGGATAGATATGTATTTTCTCCCTGTGGATGGCACACATATACAAAAACACACATCTATATCCTCACCACCAAGGTACCAGAACTTAACAGAACACCACAAAGCTCCATTTGACAAATACTATGCAGAAAGTGGGCAACATCCTCCACATGACACGGTGTACTCGTCCGTCAACAGTACCTTCCACAAACAGACAAACATGGATCGCCTTCATTCTCCATTCAAGGGCGAAACAGATACAAATCGAATCCACAGCCAGAAAACGTTGTCCAACAGTGATAGATTCATTCACACCAGTCAAAGCTGACAGACTGATAAGCAAGCAATTGCTTTGAAGACTCCCCCAGCAGGATAGCAGGACATGTGGATAGAGGAACTGTGGGATGGCATCCTGGTTGACAGTTTCGCTCCTGTTTAGAGTCTTAGGCCAGAGGGATTCTGGAGGAAAGAAGGGATCTGAGGTGAAATGAGGCTAAAGAAATTGACTGGATAGATCCATTGTGAGGGAAGAAAAACAGCACAAGGAAAATGCGCAAAAGGCGATGACAGTGAGCAGACACAGCGAGGAGCCTGGTTGTGACATCACGCAGCGAAAGCATGCAGCGGAGGATGCTGGGTGCTGCGGTTCTTAAAGGGACCGACATGGCGCTTACGAGGGAAGACTGAGTTGGTTATAGCACAGCTTGGTGCCACAGATACAGAGTGGGTCTGGTGTCAGCCTCGGCCAACGTGGTTGTGTGTGTGCATTGAGACAGGACAGTGAGGTAATGGGCTTCTTTCAGCCTCTGTTTGGGAAGGAGGGAGAGACGATGAGGCTGTAGAGGCGAGCAGGACAGAAGGTTTGTCTGCTCTCAGCAGGGGAGGCTGGGGTATTTTCTTTTTTTTTGTAGGGGTGTGGGGGCCTTTTATTCCTCATTTTAGGGTTTGAATTAAAGATGGCCAGTGAAGCCCAATTTATACTCCTGCGTAAAGTGCTCTACGTAGGTTACACAGAGCCCTCTGCGCTGACGGATAGCCTGCCTGAGAGACTCTGTGTCGTCTCCGGCTGCACAAAATATTTTTAAGTGTCCGTCACTCCGTCAAGGGACAACGGAGACGGCAAGGGGTGTGATTGGTCCTCAGGATAGGCCGAGCTAAGCTGCTCTGTGACGGCCACATTGCGCACCGAGCGTCCACAGAGGCGAAGCTGATCACCGCCGACAACCTCGCTGTCAAACTCTAAATATGTCTTAATACACACAGCACATGTTTAGACTCTAAATGGCTAATTACTCGCCTCAAATTATCTTAAAACTGCGTTCCGGGACACAGAAAAGTGAGAAACGGACACTGTTATTCAGCTGCAACAA
Source organism: Microchirus variegatus (assembly GCF_963457635.1). Classification (NCBI taxonomy): domain Eukaryota; kingdom Metazoa; phylum Chordata; class Actinopteri; order Pleuronectiformes; family Soleidae; genus Microchirus; species Microchirus variegatus. The sequence goes on from NC_139811.1 coordinate 14,554,772, forward strand.
CAATAGTCTTTCTCTCTTGGACGCCATTGCTCACTGTAGCCAAAAGCACAACAACCTCGCATAACGACCCCTACTGATCGGCCGGGAAATTGCAGTGCTAGCTGTCACCACGACGGAGAACTACGAAGGCTCGAGGGGTCTCCGTGGTTACGCAGTCGGATAACGCATTACGCAGTCAGAGAAGTATAATTTGGCATTGAGTGGCGCCGAGTATGGATATGTGTGTGCATTTTCCTGAATGTCTCTTTCCCTCAACGCCTTCATTATCTCAGTCCAGCATCTGAAGAACGAGGCTGTCGAGCACTCCCCTTCACTCTCAAGGTCAAGACCACACCAGCCATTTGACCTCATTACGCCACTGCAACGTCAAGAAGCAGAGCTCTGTCGGGTCATCACGATTCCTCGCTGCAACAAGGGTCAGCTGGAAAACAACTCCTTCATACATAGCTCCATTTTAAAGTCTCATTGAAGCTTCCCCTTTGGGGATGTTCTTTTGTGAGCATCTGAATGGACCAAACTTGACCACTGCAATCTTGTGACATCAGTCTATCTGGAGTGGAGGCATTATCCACACATGCATGCACGAAGTGGTCCACACAAAGGACTTGTGATCACACTCAAGCGTTAAGGCCACATTATACTTCTCCGACTGCGTATGCGTTATCCGTCTGCGTCACCACGGAGACGCCTCGAGCATTTATACTTCTGCGTCGTGGTGACGGACACTCGCTGCAATTTCCCGCCCGATCAGTAGGGGTCGCTGCGCAAGGTTGTTGTGCTTCTGGCTACAGTGAGCAATGGCGTCCGAGAAAGAAAGAGAGAGAAAGACTGTTGTTGTTGAAAAAGTGGCCGTTTCTCACTTTTCTGTGTCACGGAACGCAGTTTTAAGATAATTTGAGGCGAGAAATTGGCCATTTAGAGTCTAAACATGTGCTGTGTGTGTTAAGATATGACGTATTTATAGTTCGGCAGCGGCGTTATCGGCGGGGATCAGCTCCGCCTCTGTCAGGACGCCCGGAGCGCACTGAGAGCCGGCACAGAGCAGCTTAGCTCGGTCTGTCCTGAGGACCAATCGCAGCTCTTGCCGTCTCCGTAGTCCCTTGACGGAGTGACGGACACTTAAAAAATATTCCGTGCACCCGGAGACGACGCAGAGGCTCTTCGACAGGTTCTGCGTCGACGCAGAGGACTCTGCGTAGCTACGCAGAGCACTTTACGCAGGAGTATAAATTGGGCTTTACACAGAATCTACAGTTCTCACACTAACTTGCAAACACTCACACATATTAACGTGCACCCTGTGAGACACATTTATTCTCTTTGTCTATAGTTCTGTGGAACTAATGTCACCAGAGCTCATATCAGCATCATCACAAAGAAAGGCTCCTTGCCTTTATGTTTTTATCTTGATGACAAAAGCTTCTGCTAACCCTGTGTAGTTGTTTTCAACTGTCAACTGCACCCCCCCACTCTGCATGGCAGTACATTATAATTGTCACTTGCATGTTTTTTTCACACATTATAATAACAGTTGATGATTTCACAGAACAATATAACCCATTGAAGCATAACGCTGAAGGAAAAATGAGAAAAGTATCACAATTAATGTTGTTTTTCATGTTATAGAAATGGGTTCAACAAAATACTGTTTAACGATTAACAGTTTTGTTTGGAAATGTAGTTAATCCCCATATTGTTATAACCTATAACTTATATCTGAACGATGAAACATGTCTTCTTTTAGGTTCTCTTTAGGTTTTATTAGGTTGGGGCTGCTGTCACTAAGCATAGTGGATGATATTCTAATATTTTATGGTATTAAGCCAGGAAAAGAGGCTTATCCGGATGCTCCCAGCAGGATGGTTACTCTAAATAATATGATTTTGTGTCCCTGAAATTGTCCAGTGGGGCTCTATGCGAGAATGCAAATGTTAAAAGCCGAAGCCGTTCCGGATATTTTTAAAACCTCTCTTGCTGGCTCTCTGGCCAAATCTCACGATTGCCTGGATGCTATGGACATGAAAGTTCATGTCTGAAAAAAGAACTTTAGCGACCCTTCTCTTCCTTCATAATGGGTCGTCTCTTATTTCTATGACAATGCACAGTACACTTCCAGCAAGATATAGTATTTCCCACCTTTCTCTGATTTGCATTTGTGTATTCAATTGAATTATTACACCACACATCCAATTGAGGCCATTTTAAAAGATTATTTATTCTTTTCTTTTTTTCTATGAACGTCATAACCAACACAGCATTTGATGATATGTGGAGCAAATCAGTAACCGAGAACACATCCTCCAGTTTTTCTTATCAATAACACTAGCCTTTTATCCTCCACTTACAACAACCTAAGGCAAATTACATGCAGATTAAATCCCCTCTGGCCTGGAAGTGAGTGCTAATATGCTTGTTAACAGGCAGACCGTTGAAGTGCGAGTTTAGAGCTTAGAAATCAGCACAGTTATGGATACAGACAGAAAGAGGGGATGACACATCCGACAGTCCAGCACACTCCAAGACTTATGCCGTGTCATGTGATCATTCTTAATTGGACAAGGGGAGATGCGAGTCATTTCTTCTTTTTTTAAATAATTCAAAAGCAGACTTGAATCATTTATGAATCACTAAATACTTAATCGCAAAAAAGGTATATGAATGTATATATTGTTTATCAGTGCAGATCTTTATTTTGTGTCTTATATACAACTAATATTAAAAGCTGCACTAACATTACAACACTCTTTAAATCGAAGAAACCTACTGCAACTATTTTGATAATCGATTAATCGGTTTGAAGCTTTTTTTCATGATTAAAACAAGATTTCTGATTGTTTTAGCTTTATAAATGTGAATATTTCTTTGTGTCTTTGCTCAATATAACAAAGAAATCATTAAAACTGACTCCTTTTGGTTGGGGGACAAAAAAAGACATTCGAGAACATCTTCATTTCCAGTTTTGACAAACACTGATCAACGTTTTAGTAACATTTTCTGACATTTTATGGACCATTCGATTAATCTAGAAAATAATCAACAGATCAATCGATTACGAAAATAATTGTTAGTTGCAGCTCTACATAAAATATTATTCTTGTACAGTATGTACAGCATACACACAATCAACTATATTGTGTATTGTAATAATAATAATACCTTCATTTGTATAGCATATCATTAGCATAGTATTAGCTAACAATAGCTAGCATGACCACCGGTTACCGCCATGTCCACTGTACATAACATAAAACATGCACAACACTATTTGTATACCATCATGTATGACAGCTATGACACCCAGGGCAAAACACCTATGAAATATCAGCGTTAAAGCTCCCATAGAGTGGTACTATCACACATGTGAGTTATAGAGGTCTACTTACATACATTAACTTGTTTTTATGGTCATAAACCTCCTAGTTGCTGCAAACGAGCGGATAGAAATCTCTCCTCACTGAAGCTCTCGTCTGTCACGCAGTTTCAGACAGAAATCTCACACCCAGAAGACATACTGTGTTGTGATTGGCCAGCCAGCGAGGGCTTTCCCAACTGTCTTGTGATTGGCCAATACCTGGAAGTGACTTAATTAGCACACAAGCTCTCAGAAGCGCAGCTCCCCCCTTTGGAACTGTGGATGCACTGCTACTCATTATAAAAACATTGTTTTAACAATGTTTAAAAATAGCTTCGTCACGACTCCCCGCCACAGTCACTTTTTACGGCTTTGACCCGGAGTCGGACAAAGAGTTAGAAGACACTGACCAGTGTACGCAACCATATGTGCCCGGACCAGGAGGATCCGCTGTTCAGGAGAAATGCTGTTTATGTAACCAGACCGCGTTTTTCAGAAATCTAGTAGTAGTAGTAATTAGTAGCAGTAATAACAGACTGTACTGTAAAGCCGCCCAATGACATGAAAGCAAACTATATAAGCTACGGTCCCTGCCTTCTTCAATGACACTGGCTGCAGCTGATAACCATTTCTGTGGTTTAATTGAATCTGATGCTCGACAAAAGACGTCTTTCTATCAGAGAACTAGATTTCAATGAGTTATGGAAATGGTTTCGAGACTCCTTATCGGAGACAATCGATGGCGATGGGACGATAAGGTGACTGCACAGCTGCCGTGCAGATTGCATTGGTTTCCGATTGGCAATGTTTAAGATATTTATTGCGCTGCAATTTGAGCTTACTCTAAAGCGTGTCCCTTATAATGAGACATTAATCAGGCAGAACAGATGGGGAGGAATAACAACATGTCAGTCCCCTTGGCTCCAACAGGCTAAGTGTTCACTCATAGAGCAAATTTAACAATGTGATGGTAGAAGAAGGGTGAGAATCTCTTCTCTTTGATATATCAGGTGAGACATCTATTCACACATGCAGGTACAGGTAGATGGTGAAGACAGATGCATGTTAAATAAACTCATACAAACCTGCTGTTCATATTTCTGTCTGAGAGCATCAAGTTGATCCGAGAAATCTTTGGCCTGCTTCTCCCTGAGGGACTTGGAACGGGTCAGGTCCTCCTCTACCTTCCCCATCTACAGGCATGACAGGAAAAACAGATAAAAACAACTCAAATACAAGTGGCATAAAAGTTATTAGAAAAAACATTTAGGCTGCGGTCATTAAAGCTAACGTTTATATTCGGACTGAGATCAATATCAACAACATATTGTTACATATTCAGAAACAATTCATTACCATGTGCAATAACTCTCAATTTAATGTCTATTTCAATGTTATTGGCTTTATTATGTTCACTATTATGTGCAATATATCTAGATTACATCACGTCATTCCATTTGCACCACTCTTTCGGCTCTTTCATGCGATCCTATATTGTTATTGTTATTTTTGTAGTTTGTTATTATTGTAATTTTCGCAATTTTGGAGCAACCTGGGACAATAATTTCCTTTCCAGGATAATAAAGTGCTATCTTATCTTATCTTATCTTATCACAAGCTGGAAAACATGTATGTGGTTGTAAACTAGACAGATTTTTGCTCAATATTATTAACATTAGCCGATGTATGGTTTTGTATTTATATAGCGCTTTTCCAGTCTTGATAACCACTCAAAGCTGCTGTACACTACAGTTCCCATTCACTCACACTTTCATACATTTTTCTATCACTCAGCTTTCAAACCCACTCACACGCTGCCGGCACAGCCGTCAGGAGCAACGTGGGGTTAAATGTCTTGCCCAAGGACACATTGGCTTGCAGACCAGCGGAGCCAGGAATCGAACCCACGATGTAGGAATGTTCAGAATATGTTCACTATGTCGAATGCTGTCACAACTTGCAAGCAACGTCATCACAAATCGCGTTCAGCATCAGAGTGAAAGTTGCTGTAATAATTTCCACTTAATAATAATAATAAAATTTCCAATGGGAAGAAACATAGTCAATAAATGACTAAATTTTATGGTAGTGATACCGTAATAACAGCCCTATATTGGTGCCGTTATATTACCATATACATCAAGGGTTAATAATAAATGTAGCATTAAATATGTAATAGCAGTTGTACGGAAATAACTCGAAGACTGCACAGAGGAAGAGATAAGAAAGTCACAAACATCTGGCTAAGGAAATTCACAATATTTCCACAAAAATATCTCGCAACCAACCAATTTCATATCTTCTATTCAGGTGACGATAATCAATACAACTTGGAAAAGTAATTTGGTGAAATAGCGTTGTATCCGTGCTATACCGTGCTAACACCCAGGTATGTGTTGTGATTAACCCCCCCCCCCCCCACACACACACACACACCACAATAAGGCAAACTCTTTCCTTTTAGTGCAGTGTAGAAGTGGGATGCTGATTTTAAAAGGAGAAAGATAGACAGAGGAAGGGAGTGATACAGATAATCCACGTAGATATAACACCATTTGAAGACAGACGGAGGGAGATGATGACAGGAAGGATGGAGGGATGAAAACAGAGTGTGAGAGCTTCTTTTTGAAGTACTTTCTGTAACATTGAAGCCTTGGCAGGGCAACGTGATGGAGTGATGCACACGAGTGTGATGGTGAGAAGTCGGGGAGAGAGGAATACAGGGATGCAGAAGAGACTGCTCCCCTCTCCAGTGGCTTTGATGTGGGCTGAGGATAAAGTCAGATTGGAGATTGGGATGCCGGGGGCTCAGTGGGGAAAGAAAAAGTGAGCAAGAGAATGGAACGATAAGAACAGGAGAAAAAAAAGTGGGAGGAAGATAAAGCAACACAGACATTTTCCAAGCATTGAAAAAAAAGAGGACAACGCTTGCTGGCCAAGTTTCAGATGTTTTCTGCCTCACAAACATCAATGTATTCATTAGCTACAAAACCAAAGAAAACATCTTATGTAAGCTCACAAAGGGCAGAATATTAAAATGATAGAAAATGTTTTATTTATTTGAATTGAAAACATGTTTTTTTTTGTGTGAACCATGAAGTCTAAGCTTCTGAAACATTTTATGTTACTTTAATGGCAAAATACTCAACTTAAAGGAATACTTCACCTATTTGCATTCAGTTTTCTGTTACTAGGGGTGGAATTTTTGAAAAACTGTTTTCCCAAACCTCAGTTTCCCCTGAGTCGAGAACTATCGTCATTCTTTTTAGTGTTACGTGCTTACCAGTGACACTTGGTCCTGTTAGCGTAACTGTTAGCAAAGCTGGTGGACACTTGGTCCTGTTCGCGTAACTGTTAGCAAAGATAGCTGACACTTGGTCCTGTTCGCGTAACTGTTTGCAAAGATGGTGGACACTTGGTCCTGTTCGCGTAACTGTTTGCAAAGCTGGTGGACACTTGGTCCTGTTCGCGTAACTGTTAGCAAAGATAGCTGACACTTGGTCCTGCTCGCGTAACTGTTAGCAAAGATGGCTGACACTTGGTCCTGTTAGCATAACTGTTAGTAAAGATGGTTGACACTTGGTCCTGTTCACGTAACTGTTAGCAAAGATGGTGGACACTTGGTCCTGTTAGCATAACTGTGAGCAAAGATGGTGGACACTTGGTCCTGTTAGCATAACTGTGAGCAAAGATGGCGGACACTTGGTCCTGTTCGTGTAACTGTTCGCAAAGATGGCGGACACGGTTCTGGGAATGAGGTCCCGCCCCCCTACAGGTGGGTCTATAAAGTGCGGAATTAGCATTGCAATTTCAAGCCTCGGACCAAGTGTCACTGTTGGGCACGTAACAAAAAAAGAATGAAGATGTTTCTCGACTCAGGGGAAGCTGAGGTTGGGAAGCACAATTTTTCAAAAATACTACCCCTATTCTGGAAATACAAAGGTGAAGTATTCCTTCAATGTTGTCAGCCAATCAGTCAGACTTTATTTATAGAGCATTTTTCGTACAAGTACAAGTGCATAATAAAAGCAAAATCACTCACAATCGTCCTTAATTCCGGTCAGTGATGCAACATGTGATCAGCTATAACAGGTAATAATAAAATGGTTGACATTTGTCAATAACAAACGTTTAAAAATCCAGACTAGAGCAGGAGGTGTAAGAGAAAAACTTCTCTAAAATCAGCAGGTCAAACCGAACACAGCTCAGGACGGTGCCAGCTGCAACCTCGCTAATAACAAAGGCCTCGGTGTAGCACTGGGAGCCATCGTTTGTCTACACAGGATGTGCCTCTTTATATTTTCACTGCGCCTAACCTAACTGGGACAGAGAATTGATAACTCACTACTATGCAGTCTTCCTGAAGGTCAGCAGAGACCTCCAAAACCCTTTAAATAGCTGCTTCCAATCAAGCTTTTCAATTCAACTCATCTCTGACCCCAGAAACTCCATCCTTGGTCGGCTCACCTGATCATCAAATCTCTGCAGAAGGAGGGGGCATGTCTTTTAAACAGGCATACATTTGACTTCCCCCGACAAACTGATTCGCTGAAAAACTTCACTAATCAGAGACTAAAACTTGCTAATCTCCCTCAAATGCATTGCTGTAAAACATGCAGGAGTTTTGCTGCCCGTCAATATAAGGTGCACACACGCACACACACAGCAGAGCCATAGAATGTCGAATTGAATGCTGAACAAAATTGCCCATAGCCAATCTGACTTGTAAGACAGCGGCAGAAGTTTACAGCTGAGTGCCCATCGATTGGAGAACACCTCCCAAAAAGCAGCTGCCCACACAGTGTGGAGGAATGATAATGAGGCTGCACTGATGTACGAATTAGTCTGGCTGCTTAACGTATGGGACCTCGTACACACTGTGAACCTGATGAAAGGAAGCGAGGCCAGTTTGTGATGGTGGGGAACTGGACGCGCCGGCTTAACGGGTATAAGTATAAATCATTTCATTCATATATAGAATAACTGAATAAGTAAAAAAAAAACAGCCTGGGGATAATTATGTTCTTGGCCGTTACATCGTGATTTTTCACTATAGGAGCAGTTCAAAGGTCCAGTGGAAGACCCGTGATCGGATGTAGGATGGTGCAAATCATTAGGGAAAGGAGCGAGAGAGAGAGAGGGAGAGAGGGAGGGAGAGAGGGAGCGTGACAGAGAGAGAAAGACATACGCAGGAATTTAAGCACAGCCAACGTGGCGCCTTATTGCATCTGTGGTCAGGCTGTGTCTCTGCAACTATGAAATGTGTGTGTGTGTGTGTGTGTGTGTGTGTGTGTGTGTGTGTGTGTGTGTGTGTGTGTGTGTGTGTGTGTGTGTGTGTGTGTGCGCGCGTTACTATGGATGTGAAGACACATTCTGGCCTTTGCAAACCATTGCAATCAGGAACTTAGTTGATATGGTTAAGATTAGGTTAATGTTAAAATAGGTGCTTTGAGGGACATATATATATGTATCTATATATAGAAATGTATGTGTATATATATATATATATATACATATACCGAACATACACATACCTGTATATATATATATATGTAACAGTGATACATTTCCTGAATTAGTAAGAATGCATTAGAGAATGCATCATGTCTGTCCGTGTTCTTGCAATTATTGAAATACACATTTAAAAGTATTTCCAATTATATATATATATATATATATATATATATATAATTTATTTCCTTAAATGATTTAATCTCGTCACCCCTGACTCTGCTCTTTTCCATCTCCTATAACTCTTAAGTAATTGTTCTGAAATGTTCTTTTTGACTTTGAAAGCATGTTTGCTAACTTTGAGCTTGTGTTCTATTTTTACGTCTCTGCACAACACCTTGAATCTACCTCTGTGTATGGAATGGATGGGCTTTATAAATAAAAACTACCTTGCCTATATATATATATATGTGTGAGTTGTCTTGGTTACAGTCTGTCAAACAGCTCAGCTCTGTTTGCGGTAAACATCAAAGGAGGCTGGGTTAAAGTATATGTTTGTACGTCTGTGCAAATGCAGCTATAAGTGGAACATAACAGCGAACACAAAACAAAACATGTTCGTGAATATCAGAGACTGCATGGACTGAATACATATAACAGAAAACAGGTGTGCATGCATGGATGCAGCTTATTGTTTCGCTAACTGGCACGGTTCTGCACTATGTGCGTGTGATCTTGTATTGTTGCATGTGCAGGACCTTTTCTGGCATAAACGGTCGACCTTATCAAGACCAGCAGTTCTCATGGAGACTAAAACCTGGTCCTAATGAGGCAGAACTTCATTCCCGAGGAATGTGTTTGGTTAGGTTTTTAATTGTCTTTAGGATAAAGTCGGGGTTAGCCATTTACTAGTTATGTTTAAGGTTAGGGATAACATTTAGTTAAGGCTAATGAAATCAATGAGTGTCAAGTATTATTGCGTGAACCTGTGTGTGTGTGTGTACCAGACCTGGAGTTTCATGTCTGCGTAGGTCTTCTCAGAGCTGAGTTCCACCTGTTTCTTAAACTGCTCCAGTGCCATATCTGCCTGCTGGATCTGCTGCCTCTGGCTCTCCCTGGCTCTGTCCAACTGGCTCTCCATCTCCCTTCAAACCAAGCACACGTGCATAGCGATGAATATACCGAAACAATGCAAATTCAGACCAGGAATCAAGAAATACTTCAAGAAAGTAAGAACTTTTCAAAAATAGTTGATGAAAAAAAGACATGAAAACATTTGGTTGTTAAACTTGGGGGGCTATTGAGATCATCTGGGAACATTTGACCGCACAAAACAGAAGGTTACATGGTCCACAAGCTGAAACCCTAACCCTAACCCCATTAGCTCTTTTTGTTTTAATATATAGTGTAGAGAATGTAGGTAAGTCATTTTTAGCATGCACTTGCTCAGTAACTATCAGCTTACTTGACATTCTATCACACTTTGCATGTGTGGGTTCCATGCAGGTATGCTGCTGCTGCTGCTGCTATGGCTGGCACATGTCAGGTCACAGAGTTGTGAGTGGAGTGGATTGACAAGCAGACTGAGAAGGACAGCCTCGTACTGAGAGCTGTCAGAGCCTCAGTCAGGAGGCCCAGCAATAACAACATACACTGATGGTGAGCGACAGTTGAGCCCAACCCAAGGAGGCTGTACTGTATGTCGGCAAGAGTGATTAGCATATAGGTATATCTATATAGATAAATAAAAAAAAACAAAAAACTTTTGGATAATTTTCACGTGATTTTCTACTGATTACCAAAATACTCATTATTGTCTCTTAAACTGTATGATTACCTTATTGTGATGCCCTTTAAGACTCATAATCACGATGTGTGTTTGTCACATGAAAAGACACATGACTTGTTTACGACTTGATTACAAAGAGCCTTGTCAGCTTGTGCTTTTTCATTTACTCCAAGTGTTTGTCATTTGGAGAAAATGCTTCTCAGATTGATCCTGACCACAAAGCTGCATAACCTTTTATTATTATTAATATCAGGACTTTGTTTTATTGCTAGCTTGATTGAATCGTTTCTATTGTATCATTATATCCCATTGTGGTTAAACGGCTGCTTTTATTGTTCTCAAATCTTGCAAAGCAACTTGTAACTGTTCCAAAAAGCGCTATAAATAAAGATTAGTATTAGTAGTAGTGTTGTTATCAGAGTACAGGGTATATGCAGGAATCCTGAAATTAATTTCAATACCTTTTAATGACTTTTTCCAAGACCTTCTCAAAATATTTTAAGACCTTATCGCCACTTCAAGCTGTAATCAGCAACACATATTTAACTTACAAAACAGTATTAGTTTGCAGTTAAATCTATAGAGCAGAACCATACAAAGGAACTCATAAGCTGGAAAGAATAAATTAAAGCTCCCATAGAGTGGTCCTATTGCACATATGCTTACATACATTAACTTGTTTTTATGGTCAAAAACCTCCGAGTTGCTGCAAACCAGCCGATAGAAATCTCTCCTCACTGAAGCTCTCGTCAGCAGACCAAAATCTCACCCGCAGAAGACAGAACTGTGTTGTGATTGGCCAGCCAGCAAGAACTTTCTCAACTGTCTTGTGATTGGTCAGGTACCTGGAAGTGACGTAATCAGCACACCAGCTCTCAGAAGCGCAGCTCCCCCTCTGGAACAGTGAACTGCACAAAACATTGTTTTAACAATGTTTAAAAACGGCTTCGTAACGACTCCCCGCTGCAGTCCCTTTTACGCCTTTGACCCAAAGTCGTGAGACACTTCCACAACGGACGTTCTTCTTCTTCTGCGGTTCAATGTATGTAACCGGATGTGCCCAGACTAGTGCTCGGAGCAGGAGGATCTGCTGTTCAGGAGACGGGATCCTTACATAACGATTCCAGGCTTTTTCAGACCACTTTGCAGAGCCTAAGAATACAATAAAACCCAGCGTTCTCAGCAGTGGCTGAACCGTTTGTTTCTAAACTTCAGGGCTTCATAAACAAGGTAATGGCGCAGATACGCACCAAAAAAAACAGTGTTAATTGGAACTTCCGGGTTATGGGAGCAAAAGGCAAGTAACATCATGTATACACGTGCAGCCCCGAGTCGATCTTGCAGGGCAAGCATACCTGCGCATCTTTGTTTTTAACAAACGCGGGGAGGAAAATAATGCAAACTCTCAGCAGTCAAACTATGGACAAAATGTAATACCTCATGAAATCATGATTAAGACTTTTTAAGGGCCTTCATTTTCCTCAAAATTGATTTATCAACTACTTTTTAAGACCCCACGAACACCCTGGAGTATGATTCTCTGATTTTGACACGTACACTATTGTAGAACAGTTACTTAAGGAGGCCATAGAAGCCCACCGAAGCCTTGGCAAAGGAATGACTTTGATAATTAATTGTATTTTTCAAAATGACAGCACTGATCGGGTGGTTGCAGCGGACTATGACGCATTTCTCCACACAAAGCTGCAGGACGGGCATGAAGCGGGGAAGCGTTGTGCGCACAAACCACAGACACAGATTCACACAGTTCACACTTTTCGCACACACAAACACACACACACGCGTGGTCGTCAGAGCGACAGCTAAATATTGACACGGACAGAACACTGAATGAAAAAGCAGAGACAGTGAGACAAATGAGATAAAAAAAAAAAAATAACAGCAAAAGGAAACAATAAAAGAGGATAGAACAGAAGCGGCGGATTAAAAGAAGAATGTGCAAGCTTTCTCTCCTCTTTATAGGGTTCTGTCTCTTTGTAATTTTGGTCTCTCTCATGTCGGACATCAAACGACAAAGAGATTGTTTTTTTTGTGTGTGTTTTTTTTCCCCTTCTACCAATTCTGTGTACTCTGTAATTATTAATCAGTCTGGTTGCATTACTGCCTTCCAGGCCCAGACTGACACAAAGAAGATGTGGAAAGGCTATGATGGATAAAGACAGAGAGAGAGAAAAAGAGAGAGGATGATGGAAAAGAGGATGTCACAGAAATAGCGAAGTTTTTAAACTTCCAACGGAGAACAGAAATGAAGTGGGAGCGTGTCTTGCTTGAGAGACGAGAGGATGTGTGTGTGTGTGCGTAATGCATGTGTGAATATATGGGCCTTTGTTCGTGAGCCACGGTTCCAAACTGTGTGTGACTGACAACTCTACTCAAGGAAAAAGCACTATAACTAAGTTGGAGCTGCGGCTGCTGGGCCTGTACCTCTGAGGATGCGCTGAAAAACTCACTGCAGTTCACTTCAACTATGTGACAGATTGAAACATATTGTGCTGTGAAGCCGGGAACAGCAGGTAAACACACGGCACCTTCAGTGATTCTTGGGAGAATAACTGTATGTGTGTGTGTTTCTGAATGCGTGTGGTCACCAGAGCGGTAGACAGTGTGTCACCATCAATAACAGAGTGATGAGGGCCAGATGAGAGGACAGAGAAAAAAAGAAGTCAGGGAGGCCTGGCAGGGAGAAACAGAGAGGGAAAGGAAGGAGAGGGGTGCCAGCGCCAGGGCGGCCAGTCGGCTTTAAATGGATCTCTGGTCAGAAAAGTGGAAGGAGAGGAGGCTCAAATTAAAGATGTGCCTTCTCTAAAGAGGAAGTCCTCTCATCCCTCAATGCTAAACTGCTGTTTCAAGGGGAGGACGAGAGGGAGGAAAGGCGAGAGGAGTGTTTGTCCTTGAGAGGGTGAAGGAGCTTCCGCCTCCAGCCGCTCAGGCAGACAGGAGGGGTGCAGGGATGCCGGACTACCCTGACCACACGGTGCCACATGTGTGTGCAAGTGTGCAGCACATGCTGAATATAGAAAGGGAACTCAATGTATATAAACATTCACGACGCACAGTTAACAAAGATTGAAGTCACTGCACACACAAAAGCGACCGTAATTGCTTATGCAAATATTCTTTTCATGTAAGCAGAGCATTTAAGAATTGTATGGGCAGTGATGTGGGTGGAGCAGCACATGGAAAAGACTGACAAACAGACTAGAAAGCACACTTTGCCTCTGTGTGCCTCTGGTCTCCAGTATAAAAAGACAGAGAGTGAGAGTGTACGTGTGTGTGTACACGTGGTGTATGTGCAAGTGCATGCTAGTGCCCGCGCATCTGTGTCTGTGAGCTCATCCAAACGGAATGATAACGAATCCACAGACACATCAAAGGGGCCTGGAAAAAAAAAGAGGGAGCACATGAAAATAGAGAAAATGCAAAACTGAAATATTCAGCGCCCTCTGAAGAAAAAATAAAGTAGGCTTGGTTCTCGTCCGCATCCCCCGAGAAAGAGAAAGGGGGGGAAGAGAGAGAGAGAGAGAATAAAAGACAGAAACAGACACAGACCACAAATAAGAGAACACAAAAGACAGACAGCACAAGGGCAAGAAAAAATATTAAAGACAGAGAGAGGAGGAGTTGAAGAGAGAAGAAAACAGGGAATCACTGAGTGTGATGGCTTTAAAACTGACAACAAATGTGGTCTGTTTATGAGCAGCATTTGACAACAAGATATGAAGCAGGATGAAAACAGTGAGGCTTCAACATTAGGATCTATCACTGAAAAACAACATCAGCACACAACAATTATCAGAAGGTATTTCTTTAAAATACATAAGCACTAACAATTCATTCTGATTGTTAATCTTTAGACTTTAGAATGATGCTTATTTTTTCCTTACAGCAATCATACCAGCCCAAAAGATTCCTTTACAGAGTGGGTTCGGGTGGAGTCGTAACAACGTATCATCGAACACTGCGGGGGAAAAGAGGGCTCGCTGCCTTGCTAAAACATCGGCCGATTTGACAGATGACATTTCAAGGATGAAGAGGAATCTGATGCAGCCCAGACTGACAGTACCACCATGTGGGTGGGTAAACATGTGGGCGGGACAGAACAAGAAGACAAAACTATACTTCTCTGTCTTAGATTTCAAAATGGCTCTATATACAGTTGAGTTAGTTTTGCTCTGGGAAGATGAAAGAAAGAATCCCTACACAACTCCTTCTGTATATAGTTTAGAAATACTGGTGTTAACTAGTCCTATACTAGTCAAGTTCAAAGAGAAAATATCCTACTCATCACATGGTTTGAAACAGGGTTGCCTTGCCTCTGCTGTACCTTTAAATACTATCCGACTTCATTAATTATGCACACTACAGCATAATATCCTAAATCAACTCGGAAGGAGTCCCTGATGTAAACACATTCATTTACATATCCAAAACATTATAGAATGGAAAATGAAGCTGTGAGTTTTTTTTTTTTGTTTTTTTTTTAAATTGAATGATGAAAGCCCTCGAGGCATTCTATGAGGATTGAGTTGTTTCAGTGAATATAGTGCCGGGACCTACTTTAAGATGAGTCAATTTTGCCGTTGAATATTTGTAATCGAGTTGGCTGACTGCGAAAATGTCTTTCTGCATGGCCATTATTAGGCACGGCAAGATATCCAGCATCATTATAGCATGACATGAAAGAGTGAATAACAGACGATCTTTAAGTGATGCGAGATGCTGCAGTGATCAGATAAGTCTAATTAAATCTGAAGAAGTAAATGCCAATAACAGTTTAGAGCAGGGGTGTCAAACTCATTTTCACTGAGGGCCACATCAGCATAATGGTTACCCTCAAAGGGCCTGATGTAACTGTCATACAGAATAAATGTTACTAAATGTAACCAAATATAATGTACAATAAAGGTAACTACTCCGTAACATAATACTGCTAAATAACGTTCTGTATTTATTACTTCATTAATTAAATTTCCCTCGTCGCATGATGCATATACAATGATACACTCCGATCTAGTGGCAGTGCCGTCACTTTGTGGGTAACGCAATCGCCGTGCATTGTGGGGAATGTAGTTTATGGTCAACGCATGCCTTAAGCATAGACCTATTTTAACACAGATCAATTAATCACTCGCGGGCCGCACAAAATGATGTGGCGGACCACATCTGGCCCCCGAGCCTCGAGTTTGACACATGTGGTTTAGAGCTCGTTATTCATTTTCTGCGTTATTAACTATATGTATTTCATAGATGTTCAAAACAGAAAAGCTAGACATATTTTTACAATACAGCAATGAACACAGGGCTTTTCCTATTGATTTTTCTTCACATACACCACCGTTCAAAAGTTTGGGGTCACTTAGACTTTAATGAATATAGCAATAAATGAATCAGACATACACTCTATACATTGTTAATGTGGTAAACGACTAGCTGCACACGTCTGGTTGTTAATGGAATATGTACATAGGTGTATAGAGGCCCATTTCCAGTGTTCTAATGTAAGATTGTGTTTGCTAATCGTGTTAGAAGGCTATTGGATGATTAGAAAACCCATGAAAACCCTTGTGCACAGCTGAAAACAGTTTTGCTGGTTCGTTGACGAAAGCAAATGCCAATAAAAAAATAATTATTTCTAATCCTTTCAATGTCTCAACTATATTTTCCATTCCTTTTGCAACTCTTTTGATGATTAACAGCGTGAGTTTTAAAGGAAAACACAAAACAAATTGTACAGGTGACCCCAAACTTTTGAACAATAGTGAATAAATGACTTTTTGTGTCTCTGGAGATCAGTGTTTAATATTAAAATACATTACAGGAGTATCTGGAAACTGTAATTTTCCTTTTCACTCAGACCCTGACCAGTTAAAAGCAGTTAAAGAGCTATTTACACTCAGGTCAGTGGGAGTAGATCGGTGCTTAACTCCGTCACAATCCTCTCTGCCACAGGAGTGAATACTGAACCCCGGTGAAGCTTTTCAATATTCAGGATCCATACATCCACCTGCTCTTGTACCTTAACTCTTGCAGAGTTTGTAGGCTGAGTGTAGCCTCGACTCATCTACCTCTGATACCCTTCTGGACCACCACTCCTGCCTCCCTCCATCTCCCCTGTCATGGGAGAGGAATGCTGAGAAAGATAAGACCAGTTCAAAGACACACAGATGTGGGGTAGGCGAAAAGCACGTCTGCGCACACATAAAACAACATGAAAGAACATACTGGATGTGTCGTACAACTTTAAGAGTAGAACGTCAACCCACAAAAATGACTAAATTGAAGAATACAATATAGACAAAGACATTAAGAGTCTCACTTTTTTTTGAAAAAAAACAGCGTTACAGTGTTTAAAAGATCTGAAAAATGAGATCCAGCTCGACGGTGTGTATGATGTAAGAAAGCACGAGTGCAAGAAACAGGAAAGAAGTAAGACATAGAGAGAGAGAGAGAGAGCACAAAACTTAGTGTAAATCCTGCACTCCATCATCACACCCGTGACAGCATGAACGTGCACTGGTGTGCTGAAGGGTCTCACGCGCAGCAAGTAGCCACTCAAACATGAGCAAATTTTCCCCTCAAGCTGCGTGGAGCAGACGCTGCCTTCTGCCTCTCCTGGCTGTAAATGATCAAATTGAGAAGAGGGTTACCGCTGAGACGCAGCCAGAGCTTCTATAACCCTGCACCGCACATCAGCAGGCAACATGTTTTGATGAAGCCAGTCGGGTGTCAAGTGGCAGGAAGGAGGAATGGAATAGTATTGAGGACAGAAATGTGACAGGAAATACAACTGAAACAGACTTGTTTTTCTTTACTTTAACCATTCAGGGGCTTTTCTGATGTTTTCAAAATTGTGATTTGGAGGTCACCGTTGCAAATGCAGGCAAGCTGTTCCTCAAATCAGCTCCCTCTATATCTCACCCCCCCTCTCTCTCTCTTTAGTGCATCATTCTGTCTCACTGCTAATGCCCTGTAATGATCTGAGGCACGACGGGATGAAAGAAGAGGAGAGAAACTTGTTCTCCGCAAAGCTTTGTAGTGCTTTCTGTTGTTGTTGCTATAGTAACGCAGATCTGGAGCTGAAAGTTAAAGCACGAGGACTTATTTGCATGGCAGGACAAGCTGATTATCTCTTTATGCGGGGAAAGAAAGGAGTGGGTGTAAGCTATAGAAAGACAGACATGCGGATGAAAGCTACTGTATATACAGTGCATGGCTACGTATGAACGATGATATTTAGAACTGACAACTGTCATTCAAGCCCTGCCTTAGGCACGTATACACACACACAGGTTTGCAGAGACACAGCATTTACTTCCATTCATTTGGACTCCCTAACTTTAACCATAATCAGGTAATGCCTAACCCTAACCAAAGCACAATTCAAATCCTCAGAAATTAGGTTCTGCTCGAGGTCGGTGTTTATGCCAGAAAAGACACACACACACACACGCATTATTAATGAGTGAGGGTTTGATAAACTTAAAAAAATATGTGGCATAGTCAAACATGAAAGAAATTCCTATACGAAAATGAGCAGCTCTACTTGTTTCATTTCATCATCCATTTTTCAGATTCTTTCACACACACACACACACACACACGATCTGCTTTCTTGGTTCTCCCGCTTTGAAGTTTTCCTGGATCACCTTTAAAGACCGTCAACATTTGCCACAGCAGCAGGCAGGTAGCAGACATCAGACGGCTTAGTGTGGGTGTTTGTGTATGTGTGTGTGTGTGTATGAAGCCAGAGTACTTAATTAGCTAAGAGTCCAGCGGGCCACTTGCCATTTCTCAGGGTTTAACGCTAAACGAGGGAGCGACTCATTACTGATACCAACAATAAGGATAATTTATGCACAAATTGATCCGTCTGCTGTGTATAAGCTTGTCCTGTGTTGTCGGGCCGACAATGTCATAAACAATAAGCACACAGAAAAACCGTTGATGTCCCTTTGCGACATTTACAAAAAAAAAACTGTTTTCATTTTCTCTCATATTAATACAAACACAAAGGAATATTAATAGTCACCATGTTCTACAGTTTAACACAATTTCTTCCTAACATAGAAAATTATCCTTGTTTTCAGAGGACGCTAAAGACACTAAGTGCCTTGAGCAACCGTTCTTTTCAAACTGCGGTGTCTGGGTTGCTATTCCATTGTGACGAGCAGTTAAAAATCTCACAGGGGGGATGATGATGATGATGGCAGTGTGACGAGCATGGGAAGCGTGCGCGGATAGAACTGGAGACGAGTTTGCAGAATGTGTCCAATCGCAGAGAACACTAGTTTCACCAGGGAAACTGAAATCTGCTTGTGACAAAGTGACGCTGTTTCTGTATGGAATTAATCACTCAGTGGAATGCACCGACTGCTTGACTGGAGTTAGTCGAAACTGAAGCTGTCAGCGGTGTGTGTTTGCACACGTCTGGAGGGAAGGAAGTGATGGAGCTAAAGGGTGTCAGAGAGAGAATTATCCAAAAGTATAAGAGATGGGGTTCACGAGTCTAACCAACAACTGGATTATGTCTTTGGATAATGCCATTATTATATGTTTTTATTCACCACGAAACTTCAATAGCAGCTAAAAAGTCAATCTGTTTTTTGTTTTTTTGGCAGTCAACATGTGTTGAGGGACGGCTAGCAGGGTCTTTTAGCTCCTCCTAAAAAAGCCTCAACATGTTTTTCTTTTGAGGTTTATACAATACTAGTGCAGTGCCCGTAGGAAGTATGTATTCCTATAGTGGGAGCTAAGGAAGAGTTTTCAGTTATGATAATGTATGATAAGGAACGTAAAAGGCTAACATAACACTGTGCAACCTCATTAGGCACAACGCAAATCAAATACGCCTTGTAAAGAGATTCCAGCGTGGCTGACAGTCAAAGAACAGCTAGCTACGCTAATGCTAATAGGAGCTTCGCTAGCTTACGTTTGGAAACCGTTTCGCCAAGTTAGCCGCAAAATAGCTGCATGCTAATGCTAAATAAATATGTGCTCACTTATTGGTGAATGGCCGTTTCAGTATAACACCACATTCTACGTTGAACGTTCAAATTAATTTCTTCATAAGATGTCAAACTTTTAACATAATTTGAAATAATTTGGTCAAATGCTGAACATATTATATGATATGAGACATAAATATTTAGCCTATAATGTATGAGCGTCATTATAATGTCTCACATTAAGATAAGGTAATGCCTATCAAGGGTCTTTTTTTCCTTTATGACTCTACATTAACTATTGTACGGACTGTTTAATTTATACAACCAGATTAGGTTTAGTCGTTTTAGCAGTTCAACCCAGATGCCTGATTCGCATGAAGCTCTGACCTGTACAACTTATCAGAGTTTCCACGCTCTCAACTAACAGGGCTACTAAAGAGTTATAAAAAAAAAAGATCAAAGAGTTTGGGCGAGGGTCGACTCGAGAAGCCAAACTCCACATTCAATCAGATTACACACACACGCGCGCGCGCACACTACTCTTATAAACGAAAAACAACTCGATAACATTTGAAGCCACCAAATCAAAGGTAAATGTGTGAAATTAATAACTGTAAAATACATTTATAAATTCATTTACAATATGCATGTTGGACATTGTGTGTTAATTACTAGATTACAATGAGGTTTGCACTAGGGATATCTATTATATATTTATATATCTGCGATACTAGGATACTATATTTACTATAAGCAAGGCCAGAAACTAAGAAGCTGTGAGGCTGCAGGTGCTGCTGGTAAAGAGGGAGAGGGATGGAGGACTGCTGCTAAACTAGCTGTTAATGTGCAATACATCGTTAAACTACCACCAAAATGATGCAAATGTTGCATGCATTTACATTAATATTCTGTACAAACAAAGACAAACAGCGATGTTCACAGGTCGACCGGAATAGTGTGCGCAACGGCTGCAGTGGCCACACCCCCCCGCCCCCCCACACCGTCTCAGAGCAGACAATGGAGATGAATTTTACATGATTTAAAACCTCATTTTAAAACATTTTACACTCTGAAGTGATTTTTTTTAATCACTTTTCAGTTAAATCCAACACAAAACCACTGTCAAGAATATTTCCATATTGATACGACGTTTCAAAGAATCAATACAGTATCGCGCCATATAATACTGCAATGTTTTAGTGTATCAATATTTCAGTGTGTCCAATTCCGAGTTAGGACCCACACTGCCTCCTAATCTGTTTTACAGGCTGTTCTGAAAACACTTGGCCTTCACAACTGTACCTGAGTGCATCCTCTAGTTTGGCCATCTTCCTCTTAGCCTCTGATTTCTCCTTCTCTGCCTCACTGTGGATGACTAAAACCTGAGAGGGTGAAAGAGAAATGAGAGTAACGTAGCAAATGATGGACAGAGAGAGAGAGAGAGAGAGAGAGAGAGAGAGAGAGAGAGAGAGAGAGAGAGAGAGAGAGAGAGAGAGAGAGAGTGGGGGACAGAGGTGTAAGTGAGTGCAACAGCAGACACCATCAAACATCACTGCCTGTGACCTTGTGCATCTGGTCTCGTCTCTTCTCTTCTCTCTATCACCCCATCAAAAGTACAATCTGAGCTGATCTGCCTGCACAGAGGGCCCCTCACTTTCTGGATCTATGGCAGCCATATGGGCCCCGTCCTATATCCAGACACCACATTCTGACCTTCTTCACATATTTCATTTACTACTCCTGAGGAAGGGAAACACGAATATCCCCAGTGGCAACAGAAAGGTGACCTCTCTTTGACAGTTTTCCTCTTTCACTTTGTAGAAATAACAGTTGAACATACAGGTTGATTACACAGATGTAAATGGATGGATAAAAAGAAAACAACCAACATTTTTGTGATGAAGCGTAATCAGGAGGAGAAGTCGACGGATATTTGGGTTTTTCTCAGGCTGATCTTACACATTTATTATTTACACTTATTTTTGTGAACATGAATAATTAATAATCAGCCATAACATAATAATAGTTACAAATAACGGCCTATTTCTAGCACAAAGGCCTGTTAAGTTCTTGCAGGTGTGATCAGCCACTGAGGCACATTATAAGTGTGGCACTTTGAAGATGACCCAGGTGCAGTAAAGTCTTAAAATCTGATCTTCACCCATGAAGGCTGGTCTGGTCTGGTCTAACTCAGATCTTTAACAATGGCCTCTGTACTCTGTGGTTTATGACTGCGCTCTATAGCTTTAAAGAGGCTCCCTTAAAAGTTATTTTAGTGTCGGCCATGTTACACTGACAGCACATGAGACAAAGAGAAACATTACCTCTTTAAATGTTTTTTTTTTGCTTTTCTTTTTTGCAGGGTGACTGCAAGTTTACTTGAATTTCCTTACTTGATAACTCTTGTGCCAAATCATAACATTTCCAGAGGCCTTTATTTATTCAGTGCAGCTTTACATCTACCTGTTAATCTCAGCTCTGACTTTACGAGACCAGGCATACAATTTAAAAATCAAGGGCAACCAAGAGAAACACGTGACTCTATGCTTTGATCTCTACTTGACCGGTAATCGCATTGTCCAGGTCTTTTTTAGTTCAACGACAGAATCTGCGAGGTTCAGTGGATCAGTTTTCCCAAAGGAGCAAGGTAAACGCTTACCTTTTTCTCACAGTTGATCTGCAGTTTGTCTTTTTCCTGCTGAAACTTTATCTCTTGATCCTGAAAGAAGGAACAAAAACAATTTACTCATACACACATTAACAAAGACTCATACTAACCTAATGCATGTTTTACAGCTACTTTTCCTGCAGTGACAACAGAAAATATGTTTTTTTGTTTGTGTGTAGATGAGTTAACACTTAGAACACAGAGATTTTTGCCTGCTTTTCTTCATTACCATGTTAAAACGTGCAGTATATACAGAGGGTATAAGAATGTGCATCTTAGTGAATCTTACAGTATATCCTTTTTTTCACCAACTATATAAACACACCTGAGCAAAAAGTATTCAAAATGTTTAAAATCGGATTTGAATTTGTGAAATTTGGAAATAGGTCACAGTTCAAATTTCACCTGGCTCATTTTCATGAACTAAAATAAAAGAACAGTCTATTTTGTGACGTCTGCATAATAGTTGCCATTTTATATCACTTCTAAAAATGCGATATAAAATTAATAATAACTTTGACTCTATAACACATAAGAAAACGATAATATGTGACCTATAAACACCCCCCAGGATGTCCATATAAGAAGTTGTGTATTATTCCCGTGGCAATTTACCATGGGTGCACGCGTGAGCACTAAGGGTTAAACAAGCTAACGCAAAGCACACACATACCCTAACTAGTTGGTGTCTTCGATGTTCACTGTCTTGCAGCTGCTGTTTGAGCACAGCCACAGTTTTCTCCAAGTCTTCCATTACCTCAGAGGCCTGGATGAGGAAAACAAACAAAATTAGTTAATTTGGTTAAAAAATGTTTTTGCAAATTACATCAGCAGAGGTGGGAACGGGAGAGCGGTTAGGAAACAACGCGCTAATGTGGACCTTAGCAGCAGACAGTGAATGCTCCTGATACAAGTGGCTTATGTCAGTCTCATGTTTGGCTTGGAGCTTCAGTGATGTCTGCTCGTGCTGCTCGCTCTGCTGCTCCTTCTCCTTCTGCAGCTTTGCAAACCTGTGGACAGTGAAGAGCTAGATTCAGACTGGGTGGAATATGATTGTTAATCCAAACACTGACCTGTTTCTTCATCAGCTTCAATCATTACAAAAAAATATATTTTTAACTTCCATTCCATATTATTATTTAATTAGAACACTTTAGATTAGGGAACATATATTCACCATTAACTATGTGCTTACTAACATACATATGCGTAGCATACTAGCCCTTTATTAGTAAATATTAAGCACGTATTAACCCTTTATGCAGGAAAGGTAGATGGTGAATTAGGTGAATATGTGTTCCCTAATCTAAAGTGTTACAGAATTAAGTTCCCCATGATGGCACCATGCAATTTGACAACATGGAAAGTCCAGTTTCCAACAGGTAGTATAGTTTGGTGACGATGTGTGTATATCAAAATATCTCCATCCCATTTTTTGGCACCCGTTCACTGGGATACCAAGCACAGTGGTGCGACTCCTACAGCACGGAGCTACACACTAACCCAAACTCCACCCCTAGTTTGTTGACTGATCGACAGACGCATCGCTTGTGTGAGACAGTAGGGAACATTGGCGGGATTTTCTATGCAGAGCCTCAAACAAAGCTTGTGATAAACTGCCACACGACAAGAAGAAACAACACACAATTGTGTGGCATTGCTATAATAATGTCATGTTATTCTTAATGTAGCTGATGCAATCATCACCATCTAGCAACACAACCCCACAGTGTGAACAAAAGCCAGGTCAGGGTTTACCATTCCGAACCTCACTGTGATGAGGAGAAATGCCATTTTATAATGTGTTATAAACACCATTTAAATCAGGTTAAGTGTGCTTTCAATTAACTAACTTTAATTGAGAATTACTTGCTTTACTGTAAAGGTGATTTAGTAAGAGCATAAGTACAAATTCTGTTTGATAATGTCAAACAGCTCCACACCGTCTTTTGGCCTCCTGGAGTTCGACATTGATTGATGCAATGTGGATCTCCAGCTGGGCCTTCTCCTGTGTCACCCTCTGACGCAGCTCGTTGCCCTTTTCCACCTCCACCGACTGCTGTTTCACGCGCCGCTCCAGCTCGTGCACCGTTTGTTCCTGGATCACAAGGAGACACAGACACCAATGAACCGTCCAGCATGAACCACTGAGGGCACCGGGCAGGGAAAATGTCACTGGTTCAGAAGTCCGCCATATCAGGTTGCTTAAAAGGAAGAATGTAGCTAATACTGTGGTCGACAGCTTCTCTAAATTTGTTCTTTCCTCAACATATTCCCACACAGTTTCTCTACAATGACTGAAGTTAAGGATTTCTGCATATAAATAAAAGATACTTACTGCTTTAGTTTTCAAATATTTATGACGGTCTAGTCCAAGGTTGACAAATTGCAATCAAATGTTTCTAAGATCTACTGCACACGCCTTTAACACCAATGATATCTTAACAGGCTACACCCAAAGGTCAAATCAGACGTTATAGTTTGAGCAAGAATATTATGTTTTTTACATCTGGGGAAACTTAAAGATATAATTTTAACTCAATTTTTATTGAGCGGCCAGTAGCTGGGCTCAATTTGGGAATGTGAGACTCTATGGGTGGTAATGTACAACCTTAATACACTGATGATAAGTTATAAGGCTAATTAGAGGAAGAGTTATTTTCCTGAACATTAAAATATCAAAGTTTCAGTCTGATTTCTGATATTGAATAAAGAATGATCAGATATTGTCTCTCGGCCACATGTTGATGACACATCCCCTCGTATGTGTGTGCATGTTAAAAAAAAATGGAATGCAGTGCGAGCAGTCTGATAAAGCCGATGACGGGGCGCTGATTAAAGATGGAGCGTGCTCACAGATGCAGGCGATGACAGAGTCCGGCGATGACAGAGAGCAAAGTGATGGAGGAGGAGGAGGAGGAGCGGTGTGTTTGAAAAGAGAAAGGAAAGAGCAGCGCCTGGCAAAGGGAGCAGCTGAGAGAGTTTTTTTTTTTTTCGTCGTTGTGTTTGCAGCAGTGTAGGGCGCTATGAAAAGGGACAAGGGGCCTGTGTTGTGCCAGGACACGTGCTGACACTTAGCTTTCTGGCAGGAGATGAATAGAAGCACCTCTACATACTGAAGCTGGACAGGTACACCTGGACTTGCTATGTGCCCATATTAAGTTTTTTTAAGGATTACTAGGTGTGAAATGCAGACAGCATAGGCCACATTATGAGCCACCATTGCCTGTCAAAAAACTTTGTGATTAAAGGTCAAGTGAGTAACATTCGGGAGGTTTTTGACAGAAATGATGTATGCTTGTATACATACATAATCGTTAAAATTGCTTTTTATATGTTTTTTAGACAACTTTTATTAATGGAGACCACCATCTTACATGGACATGTTTCTACAGCATCACACATGGACAAACTAGCCAGAGCCTTCTGAGGTGGAAGCTTACTACGCAAATGAAGAAGAACGACATGCGAAGGCCACCGTAGTTTCCTAACGTAGGAAAGGGAGAGGTGAGTGAAATCCCACAACACAACGCAAGTGTTTCCAGGGGACTCTTGAAAGTGATGCACACCTGCATTGAAACGATCCCAAACGAGCGGACAGGCAGGATTAGGACATTAGGGCCGTTTCTCAATACCCAAGTATGCCAGTATGTACTTGCTTACTTGGAAAGTACATACTTGAGAAGTACGACTGAAGTACATACTTGCCAAGTACGGGAGTACACGAGCACGATTCTTCAATTGGAACAGCAGTGTACTTCCTTGTTCTACTGTTTGAATGGCGCGTGGTGCGAAGCATTTAAGCCTCATCACCGCCATCTACAGTGTTGATGAATGAACATAAAATACATATATATATATACATATATTGTTGTTATTTTTAGCCCTTGTTATCACTTTCAAGTGTCCCACAGGAAACACTTCCGTTGTGTTGTAATATTTGCAGCACGTTGTTCTAATATGTTTTTCGCCGGAGTTTGTTTGTTTGTCTGTATTTTGGCAACATAACTCGAAAAGTTGTGGACAGATATAGATTAAATTTCCATGAAGGAACCAGGAACAGGAAGTGATTAAATTTTGGGCGTGATCCGTAGACGCTATCACTATTTCTATCGCTATTTTGTGTGTATGTGGGGGGGGGGGGGGGGGGGGGCTGAGCTGCCTTGGTTGAGGTCTGCGCTCTCTGAGTGCTTTTCTAGTTACAATCTGAAGTCACATCATAAGATGCCACTGATTCTCACACACTGGACCTTTACATCTTAGAAGATGAAACCAACCATGAAAGTGAATGTATGACCTTTCACAGTTTAAGTGTCAGAAGTAAGTCCAGTTACTGGATGACAACACCCATCACTCATTTCCTGATGTGTATCAGAACATTAGTTTTCAGTCAGTGAAGGAAAAAGTCAAGCATAAACTACACGAAAGGGAGGAAGTAGTGAAGAAAAGGCATCTTTAAGTCACTGGTAACTCAAAAACGCACCTGATCATCAATGCTGGCTTTGCATGGTGAGTTCTGTACATTGCACTGAATAAATATACCATATACAAGTAGTATTACTAACGGCTGTACAATATTTATAGCACACCATATTAATAATTAAAGGTCATTTGGATATGGACATGCAAGTCAGATGTTTGGCTGGTGCAATAAAGAGACAGATACCGGCTCGTCTTGTATTTCAAAACATCTACTTAGTCATTCTATCTGTTCTGCCCTTTGCACAGGTAACGTCCAAAAATAACAACATCTGACATATCTCCGAGCCCTGTGCGAGATATTTGATCTGCGTTGGATAGAAACCCAACCAGGTATCGATGGTAGGAGGCAACATTCTTCACTTCACCGTTATTAAACGAGATCCAATGTGCTGTTTTTGAACGAGCATGAATCATCAATCTGGATTTGTCTTGGCTTGTGACCTGAGAAAACCTTTCACATCACATCCTGGGGAGTAACTTTTAGATCCCCTCCCGTAGTGAGCAGAGGATTGAGGATAACTAAAAAAAAAACACAAGTGTCTTGCGGTTGCATTCACTGTTGTTCAATGAAGTGAATTTTTAACAAAAACACAACATCTGCACAATGTATACATTAAACCACGGTTCCCTGAGTTATATCTTCAAATTTATATACTTCCATAAACGACAAAAACAAGTCAACAGCAGAGAAATGTGCAATAAAAGACAAGATAACCTTGACTTTAAAGGATTAAGCTTAGAGGCAGCTACAAGAGAGGTGTAATAACTCAGCTGGTGAGTCCACTTTGAACATCCTACCCTAGGAGTGTGTGTGTGTAGGTCAGACCAAATTCATAGCAGGACAGCAGCTAATTTAAAATGACATAGGGCTCCTTTCATTCTCCGGGGGCCTTGTCTGTCTTTAATTATTAAAAGAGGGGCCTTACCACTGGCCCTGCACTGTCCAGTGTTTGATGTCTTTTAAATGTGGGCCTGCTGACAGATTAAGGCCAGGAGCAGTGTGTGTGTGTGTGTGTGTGTGATACCTATGACACTCTATTAATGCCGTTACTGATAAAAGAAATACTTTTTTATGAAGTGGTGTAATCACAAGGCCTCTAGTGTCGATCAGGACTAACGCAATGTGCTTCATCCCACGTCCATTTTTGAAGCACAGCCCTCGCCATGAGAAAGAAAGGAAGATTTTATACACACCTTTTTGACAGGCTACGACACAATGAGGGTCATTGCTTTATAATTAGTGATTTGACTGAT
This sequence comes from Microchirus variegatus, assembly GCF_963457635.1. Taxonomy (NCBI): domain Eukaryota; kingdom Metazoa; phylum Chordata; class Actinopteri; order Pleuronectiformes; family Soleidae; genus Microchirus; species Microchirus variegatus. Next base: position 14,582,734 of record NC_139811.1, read on the forward strand.
GTTTACATTTAAGCAGCTAAACAAGGCAAAGGTTTTATGCCAAAAATTGTATCCTGAATCTTGACTCTTCCTGAGAAAATCATGTCACACCAGGTCTGAGTAAAGCCAAAACTAACTGTTGCAGCTTGGTGCCATTTGGAGTCATCCACATGAAAGGCTGCCATAAATTAAAAGTTGACTTAACCAAGATCAGTAGGCACATAATATGAAAAGAACATGCACATTTAGATATTTATCATTCCTTCTGAACTTTACAAGGACAATGCTCTTTGGTGTTAAGTGGTAACAACTGATGGACATCTGTTTTTGTCGGTCACAAAAACAACTGGATACTGTTGGTTCAAACTTTAACAATGACAAGTACTTCGTAAACTGTTTCTTAAATGTTAAATAATTGTTCAAAAACTGATTGAAATGTGGGAGTGCGCAATGTCTTTTCTAGCCATCTGTTCTTAAACTTAATATTGGTTTAAAGGACTAAAGGATATTATACCCTATTTCTGCAAGTTAACCTGGTTCCCTGGTGTCCTAATGAACATGTCTGTGACATGCTTTGGTCAAAATACCATAACCAAACCAGCCCTGTTCAGAACACTCGATTTAGTAGTATCTCTTTAGGTCCACCTTAAAGGTCCACCTTAAAAAAAAAAGTTAAACGAAACTTAAGAGACAGGAAATGACAGCAGTTAGCATTTGGAAAAGTGATGATTTGCAGGCTCTAGCAGGCACATTGCCATCATATATAAAATGTATCCACTGGGCAGATAAATCCTCTGAGGCTGGAAGTTTGCGTAGAACGCTGTGCTGCACTGTGGAGCCGAGAATAGAACACTTCGCTGACTTCCGGTTTTCGGATACCGTTGCCATCGCCAGCACTCTAGCGTGTTTTACGGACAAAGCGGAGCTACGCGAGACAACAATTTAATGAATTTAGCGCATTGTGACGTCCCAATGAGGAGAACCACAAAAACATGATTGGGTCATCTTTTTTTCACAATTTGCTAACTGGTAGGGCCTCCAGAGTCCCAAATATAAGGATTTAAATGATTTTGCATAATATGGGACCTTTAAATATAGGGAGCTTACTGTGGGGCTCACAGACATTCATATTCGTATTCATTCACTAGTGTTTATGTTTTATGCCCTGTTAAATTGTTCTGACCTTAACACTGAAATGTTGAAGAGTAACAAAAATCATTAGCATAAACTTACAACTGGATATTTTACAAAAAAACCTCAATACTGTACAAGGCACAGTAAGTTAACTTTTAACTCACAGTGGCCTGTGCCCGGGAATTATACTCTGCCTCCATCTTAGCCAGTCTGAGGTTGGTGTCCTCCAGCAGCTCCTGGATGTTGTTGGTGTGTTTCTTCTGCAGTTCAAACTTCTGCTGCTCCATCTCTGTGACGGCAGCATGCAGCTGAAAGAGCAAAGGACAACTACACATCAGTCACAGTCGGATTCTTTCTTACCTGCCCTGTTCAAGGGGAAGAAACGCCATTATACATATATGCATGTTTTTCTTATTACATCTGAGAAAAATTGTTCCACAAGGTTGCTCATCACACACCAATGGACTCTAAAAGATAGATTTCATTATGAGTTTACTGAACCGCAACAGCTTGAAAAGCTAGTGCTGTTGGATTGAAAACACAATTTACTCCGAACGGATAACAGTAACAAATCAGCGCTATAAAAATCACGCTAAGGAGGAAAATTAATGACTCCTGTTACTGTAACTGAGTAGGTATTTTGTGTACTTGTACTTTTTTAAAGTCATTTTTAAAATTTGGAATTTTACTTTTACTTAAGTATGTTGGCCTGAATTTGAAAAATAAATACATCATGCACCAGAAACTTGGGCAGTTAATGATGGGGACAGGTGAATTGGCGATAATTAAGGTCCGTGAGTGAGTGAGAAAGTTGAAGCATTTGACTGATACGTATATATATTATTTTGTCAGCACTTATTTGTAAAGGTTTGTCTTTAATTAAAAACAATTAATGTGAGATTTGTGTCACAAGAAAGAACCCCAACCTTGTTAAAAAAGTAAAATTTAGACAAGCTACTTTTTACTTTGTGTACATTAGACCAGTATTTTAAATAAGTATACGTAAGTAAAAATGTATACAAATTGACTTTACTTGAGTGGAATATTTCAGTATTCTTTCCACCTCAGCTTAAGTATAGCATGAAAGAATACAGATTTTTATTTAACAGTGCAGCTCTGTTGTTGCGATGAAGCCTGTGCAAGTCTCACAACAGTCTTTCTTTGGCTCAGGGCTGCAGAATATCCAAGCCCTTCTTCCACTTTTCCTCATACCTTCTTCTCCCACTCGTTTTTCAGGGAGTCGGTGCTCTGATCCAACATCTTCTTCAGCTCAGTAATCTGTTTTTCTTTGCTCTCGCAGATGACCTGGGATTCCCGCAGCACACTTTGAACTGCAGGAGCACACACACACGCAAAGATGTAGAGCAGTCAGGCCCTGCCACAGGGTATGTACTCACATTATACAGGGTATGATTCTCTTAACCAAGTTATTATCTCTAATCTTTATGAGCCAGGTGAGATGTCCAAAAGTAAAATAGGGAGGAGAAAATTCATCATGCACTAAAAGGCTCACATTGTAAGATTCAATTTTGGATCAAGCAGCACAGCTGGAGAATGTCACTCTTCACCAGAGCGCCGTCTCCTGTGGATTTGCATCTTTTCGGGGCTTTTTGTGCCGAGTGTTCAGAGACACGAGTATAAACATCCTTCCAAGTTAACCCTACATTCTTGCGACCACCCCCCCCCCACCCCACCCCACCCCACACCACACACACACACACACCTTTCTTCTCCAGCTTATGGATCATCTCCTCTGACTCTTTCTGTTTGGCACGGTACATGCTCTTCATCTCCTCGATCTCACCATTCTTGCGGTCCAGAATCTAAAGAGAGAGGGACTCGTTTCAAACTCAATATGTTCATTCTTACCAACACCACAAGCAATTTAATCTATCTACCAGGACCTGCCCTGTTTTTCACCGCAGGGAGTTAATGTAGGATTCATAACTTCATAACTAAGGAAACATAACTGAGCAGCTTTAAATTGGCACCAAACATTATTGAATGTTTGTTTGCATCACAAGCCATCTGACAAATAGAAAATAGAAGTATTCACCTTAAAAATGTAGGTCAAAGTAAAGATGCTGTTTTTCGCAAAGACACGGAACAATTAGAACACATAATTCGAGCAGTGACCCGACGTCGTTTTCCACTAATCCTGAAGAGACTACGGGGCTAACTGAGTGAAATGATGACTGAGTGAACCACCTGTGCTAAGGTGCAATGAGGCAACTGCATCTGCTTGCTGTTGCCATCTGTGTGTAATTAGTTAAATTAGACCATGGAGAGTTGGAGCCCGAGTATGAAAGGACAGTTTAACACTCAAGTGGAGAAAGATGAGCTCTTGGTTACCTTTATAATACATATATACAGGTTTATTATAGAACTGGTCTAGCTAGTTGTGTTTATACATACATATAAGTATATGTATACATATACTTATATATATATACACATATACATATAGTTATATATATATATATACATATATATACATATACTTATATATATAAATATATACATAAATATATATACATATGCATATATACATACATACGTATATACATACACATTTATGTATATATATATATATATAAACAATAATGGGGTGATTTACCTAGCATATTTATCTAATCTGTCCTAGTCTCACATTAATAAATTCATCAAATTGAAATGTTCAAATATATTCAAATATCAATATATTTGATATATTTGATATATAATATCAAATATATCAAATATATTTTTAAGCACAAATGATAACCGTATGTATACGAGAAAGAGTATAAACGGACATGTGCAACAATAGGCGATGCTATGATTTCCTGGGTAAATGACGAGTGAGGGAGGTTATTTTTTCAGTAAGTGTCCCAAAAAATGTCTAAGACTTTATCTCTCCAGTTTTTTGTTCTACCCAAGTGCACTTAGTAACCAAGCCTGTCATCCTCTGTGTGAATGAGATAGGGGAGATGAAAGGAGGATGGGGGGGGGGGGGAGTGGGAGGCAACTGAAATAAAAGTTCACCGAACATTTAGGGTTACTTTAGGGTTTTTTTTCTCCCAATTTCACCAACCCAAAGAGAGTGTTGTGTTTTTAGGACTCCAATAAGTCAGACAATGGCACAGTGTCAGTGTCCAGGGAGAGTGCATTAGACGGAAGGAAATGACAGCTTTTAGAATGCCAATTTTCGGCTTTTATAAGCAATCCTAATGCAGGGGCAGTCCAGCCCGACTGTCCGCAGCTTTAACCAGTACATTAAGTTAATTAAGAGAATAGAGCTGGAGAGAAAATACACATCAACAAAATCTGTAATTTGCAAAGAAAATGACAAACAAACAAACAAACAAAATTCATTTTATAACGGTGGATCAGTGGTAGAGAAAGTCGTCTTTCAACAGAAAAGTTGCCGGATCTGATAGTCTAGTCTAAATGTTGCACCTGATGTCTGTGCATGGATTGTATGTATTTGGGAGTAAATACTATAACGTGAAGCAGCTTTGAATTGTCATCAAGACCAGAAAAGCAATTTATACATATAATTTAATCCCCCCCAAAAAAACAAAATAGTTGATAATGTGGTCAGCTGTTCATCAATTATTATATACACCAAGATGCGCTTCTTCACCTAATGTTATGTTTCAGAACCACAACATGGGCCTGCTCCCTCCATGCCTCGTTCATTTCATGCAAGACGGACAGTAACCAGTAGCCTTTTAGCAGAATTTACATTATTCATCCATCTTCTACCGCTTTATCCTCCAGATGAGGTTCGCGGGAGGTGCTGCGCCTCTCAGCTGACATAGGGCTGTAGTAGTAGTATACCGGGTTCACCGTGGACAGGTCGCCAGTCCATCGCATGGCTACATTATTCATAAGGAGAAATCTTAGCTCACCTTCCATCACTTTCACCCAACAATCACTCCACTTTGAAGCTACTACAGGGAATAATGGGTACAATTATGAAGAAATTAATTTGGACATATCTTGCAATCTGTGTGTAATTGCAGAGTGACGAAGGAAGCTCGAGAGAGAGAGGGGGGAGCTGTCATCCTGTCTCTTGTCAAACACAAAGAAGCCATGAGCATCTTAAAGTGCAAAGAAAATTGAAGTGTTTTTTTTTTCTGATTTATTAAAAGCTTCTGTGGCAACAAAGAAAAGTCAGCGCGAGGATGTGACAGATCCCAGGTGCTTGATCTGCATGCCTAACTCATATGCACTATAGTGTGAAACAGCTATTTTCAACAGCTGGCAAAGACCTTTGAAGAGATGATTATTTGGGAGATGGAGCATTCAGAACAGGACTCGCTGTTCTACCAAGAGACAATGATGGCTGTTGACACACAGGTTAACTCGATTTCATTAGCAATAGAACTTGTCCAGTTGGCCAAGGAAAATAAATTAACTCCTTTGAAATTGTATCTGTTATGTTTCATAATAACCTGATAACTATGAAGACACATTATTATATATAGACACTAGTTATACAGTGAACTTCGCCAGCACTTCGTCGCCTAATGAGGTGCCGGAAAACACTAACTAACTCGACTAGAGCGGTTATTAATCGATTACTAAATGAATTGTCAACTATTTTGTAATTAATAATCGATTAATCAGTTTGAAGCTTTTTTTCATTATTTAGACAAGATTTCTGATTGTTTCAGTTTCTTGAATGTGAATATTGTCTTTGTTTCTTTGCTCCACATAACAAAGAATTCATTAAAACTGAATCATTTTGGTTTGTGGACAAAACAAGACATTTGAGAACATCCTCATTTCCAGGTTTGACAAACACTGATCAACGTTTTGTGGACCAAATGATTCATGGAGAAAATAATCGACAGATTAATCGATTATGAAAATAATCATTAGTTGCAGCTCTAAACTCGACATTCTCCAGAAGCAAACACAAGACGGTGATGTGGTGGAGAACAGCTAGATAAGTTCACCAGTCCATAGCAGGGCCACGTATAGAGACAAACAACCATTCACTCACACTCTCACACCTACGGTCAATTGAGAGTGACCAATTTACCTAATCGCATGTTTTGGACAGTGGGAGGAAGCCATAGAACCCGGAGAAAACCCACGCGCACACACAGGGAGAACATGCAAAGTCCTTGCAGAAAGGCTGTTGTTTTGAAGTTGTTCCAAAAGGGGCTCGAACCCAGGAACCCGGGTCTTCTTGCTGCAAAGGCAAGAGTGCTAACCACTACACCAAAACTCCAAAACTCAATTTTTTAAATGTATTTTAATTGTTTTTTTTTTTTAAGTTTCTATTTTGAAAAACCCCACAAAACACCAGTTTGTGTTATTTGTGTACAGTTTACTTTTGTAACTTCTGGGAGAAAAAGGCAGCTCGCCTAAGCTTTTATTTATTTTATTTATTTAAGTTATTTTTTGATGAAGAATGGATAAATGTTAACTTTTTTCTTAAGTTCGCCTTTGTGTGGTTACATCATTGGAATCAGTTTATTTAAAAACCACATTATCTTATACAAACTGTATTGTTTAGATGCCATAATTTGCCTTAACACACTACGTATTTTATCAATTTTTGAATCGAGAATCGATTTTGAATGGAATCGTGACCCTATGAATCAGAATCGAATCGAATCGTGAGACACCCAAAGATTCACATCCCTAATATTTACATACTGTGGCAGTAAATCATCTGTAGTTCGAAATGGTAACCCTCAGTGCCTCAATGTCAGCCGTGCTCGCAGAGAATACATCACCTCTCACTCAGTATGGATTCTTACTTTCTCCACATCGGCATCATGTCTCTGCTGCATCTTTAGTTTCTCCTCCTGGTGCTTGGACTCCAGAACCTTTATCTTCATCTCGGTCTGAAAAGACACAGAAACCAAATGTAAAGCATAACTTTAGTGTTTGAGGGAGGAATAATACTCATTAAAAAGTTATAAAGAACACATCACCATCATAGAATGGCAGGATAACAGCAGTGGCATATATCAGGACCGAGTCCCATCTTGCACGCGAGTGTAGTTGATGATGAAATAAACCATGGTAACATTTATAAACATTCATACACAAACGACTTCAAAAACTAGCGAGCAAGAATCTGAGATGAACCGAACACTGTGTGTGCGTACGTGTTTGTGATAACGTCTCCAGTCTGTTTATGGTAAGAACAACAAGGTGGAAGCCCGTGTGTTTGTGTTCTTGTGCTCAACGCAGCTTAACGCGGTGAGAGCGACCTGTTTTGATTTCGACACAGTATTTTTCGAGGATCAAATGTACAATGATGTGTGCGTGTGAGAACAGATCTCCTCGAGCCAGAGGGCTTCTTCTCAGCGCTCTCTCAGTCACACAAACCCTTAATGACCTGTTCATCAATGTCTGTAATTGACAAAAAACATTACAATCCAGTCTCCATTTGACTAAGGTTTTTTTTTTTTTTTCTTGTACAAAATTAGCCATTAGTCATTTGTGATTACTGGAAAATAATTATCACGTCTCTGGCAACGCAGCAACACGGCCTGGTCTTGCTTTCTTTGTACTGCAGCACATTTTGTTTGTGTGTGTATGATGAAAAAAATCATCTCCTTAGTAACTATAAAACTGTTATGATCTGTAATTAAGAATAATTAAAATCACATAATATACAACCCTATTCATTTTCATTAAAACATTTTCTTCTTAATACACACACGCACACAGTCTTTCTATTTAGTTTGCTGCAAAATCCACACGTTCCTTCTCACGGATACGCGACACACGGGAAGGCAAAGATGGAAAGATGACTGTGCCCTTTGCTTTGATGTCACAACTCATGTTTAGTCACCGTCTGCTCTGGTGTGCTCATCGAGCCCGGAGCACAGTGACAACATTCTCCCTTTGAAAGTGTGGTTGTGTGTGTGAACATGTCAGCAGTTAACAATGTCCTGAGGCTAGCCCTTGTTTGTTCTAGTCATCAGAACAATTAAGCCGAGAATTCCCACGACTTTACTTGGCACAGTCAAAACACCTTAGACCTTCTTGTACTGCTTCTCCCCAACACTGCAATGGAAATGTAATGAAAGTACTATATGGTTAAAGTGTAAATAAATAAACTAGGGCTGTGTATATGCAGGAATGCTGAAGTTAATTTCAATACCTTTTTAAGACTATTTCAAGACATTCTCAGAATATTTTAAAGTGGACATATTATACCCTATTTCTCCAATTTAACCTAGTTCCCTGGTGTCCTAATGAACATGTCTGTGACATGCTTTGGTCAAAATACCATGAGGATGAAGCACCACAGCAGCTCAATCACCCTGCCAAAACAGCCCTGTTCAGAATGCTCTGTTTAGTAGTATGTCTTTTGTATGTTGTTGTATTTTAATGTAAGTAAAATGAAACGTAAGGGACAGGAAATGACATCAGCCACATAGGCTACTGTTAGCATTTTGGAAAAGTGATCATTTGCAGGCTCTAGCAGACACATTGCCGTCATATATAACATGTATCCACTGGACAGATAAATCCTCTGAGGCTGGAAGTTTGTGTAGAACTCTTGTGGAGCCAAGAATGCAACTTTTCGCGGACTTACGGTTTTCAGATAATGTTGACCTTGCCAGCACTCTCGCATGTTTTACGGACAAAGCGGAGCTCTGCTAGAGACAACAATTCCAGGAATTTAGTGCATTGTGACGTCCCAGTGAGCGCGGATGTCAACATCACGTTTTATCTCCTGTACTTCGACTGAGGAGGACCACAAAAACATTAGTGAGTCATCTTTTTTTCACACTTTGCCGACTAATAGGTCCCCTCGAGTCCCAAATATAAGGATTTAAATGATTAAAAAGTTGATTTTGCATAATATGGGACCTTTAAGACCTTATCGCCACTTCAAGCTTTGATCAGCAACATATATTCAACTTACAAAACAGTTTTAGTTTGCAATTAAGTCTATAGAGCACAACCATACAAAGGAACAAAGCTCGAAAGAATAAATTAAACCAAAGGCAAGGTTTATTAAAATAAACAACAAGCAACACTTTGACTCCAGTATTCACCACTTTGGAGTTTATTTTTGTGCAATTTCGGATATTATTTCGCACCCGGAGGAGCACGTTCTCTGTCGAAAGATGCGTTAAGTCACATGTACGTGCATAGCCAATCTTGCAGGGCGAGCATGCCTGTGCATCGTTGTTTTTAACAAACGTGGGGAGGAAAATAAATACATTCATGCATACTTTTTGCAGTCAAAATCTAAAATCTAATGACAAAATTGAATACCTCCTGACTTTTTAAATAGTTTTTAAGGGCCTTAATTTTCCCAAAATTAATTGATCAACTTTTAATACTTTAAGACCCTGTGTATTCCCTGTCATGATTTGGCCAGGTCACCCTTGTGAAAGAGATCTTGATCTCAATGGGTCTTTTATCTGGTTAAATAAAGGTTAAATAAAATAAAATAAAACTCCTCAATGGATCAATTAAAAGTTTGGTCTACAATGATGCAAAGTGTGGAAAGTTGTATCCAAAACATCAAAATAACAACATTCTCTAATGTCTTACGTGTCCACAGATCAAAGATTTTCGCTTCAGACAGGAGCAAAAATATTCACATTTTAAAAGGTGAAATCATAAATCTGTTAAATGTTGCAGCTGTAATTGATAACTACGCCACGAATACGAGACAATCCATGAACCGAGACTGAATTGGTGGAATCTTTGAAGGCCATCGCTTCGTATTATTAACGCATCTGTTCAAGTAAATAGAAAGCGCCTTCGCTGTGTCTCTCCTCATTATTGCACTTGAGGCGCATTTACACAGTGTATCCTTGACAAAGCTCTGTTAAATATTCTGCCTGTTTATTTTCTTTGTCTTTTCTCCTGATTTACTGCAATTTCTTGTGAAGGGACCACATGAGAGCTGTCGCAGTGGAAAGAAGAAAAAAAAAGCAAGTGTGAGAAAGAGAGAGGGGGAGAGATGTGGTGATAGAAAGGCAAGAGAGTAAGCAAGAGGCCAAAAAAAAAGAAAAAGAAATAAAAAAAAACAACGTGGGGGTGTCACTTTCTCATCCTTTCTTCAAATGGTCTTTGGAGAAAGTTTGTCAAACTAGATCAGGGGCGTTTGAAACTTGTTTATAAAAGCATGAGTGAAGAAAGGAGGAGGAGGGATGTCGTACACCTTAGGCTTCTGAGATGTCTTCAATAAGCTTAACTGGGTGGTACAGCTCGCCCCCCCCCCCCCCCCCCCCCCTTCTCTTCTTCAGAGTCGTAGCGAGCACTGTAAGATGCCAAGTTTTTTGACACTTCACTCTTGAAAAGATGAGAGGGCGAGAAGGAGGAGGAGGGGGGTTATGACAGTGGGAAAGCAAGAAGACGATGAAACGGTTGCTTTTTCCTGCTCTCAAAAGTGGCACGGGGTCAAGCCCTATTCCCTCAGGAGGATGTGTTCACAAATCGTCTGCAAACTGTTTGGGCTCCACAAAGAAAGGTTGCATGTGTGTCTCGTTTGTCTGAGTCGAACAGTGTCTTGGTGTGTCTTTCATCCTCAGTAAACGCAGATACTCAATCTACTCAGTCTACTGACAAACAGCTATATGACATTTCTATACTCTGGGAATAAAAGTTAGTACAATATTGTCTACTACTGTCTGTTCACAGTCAGTTGCAAGTAAACAGGTTTATTAATTGAAATTGTTCGGTGGAACAGACCAAGTGCAAAAAAATCTAGAAAAGATACCAAATGTATCATGAAACTGTCGGTTTTGCCATTTGCACCTGCCATTTTTGTCTCCCAGCCTGAAGCACCGTCTTAATCTTCAGAGACTGAACCTTAAAACTATCAAGGCTCACTAGCTTGCCCTTGCTTTAGCTTTGAAAAGCAATGAGATGAGATGGGCTATGGCCCTCCAAATCACAGGCTGAGGAGATCAAGTACTGTCCCAGAGGTTACACAAATTAAAGAGACCGAATCATTACAGCATCAGAAAACAAAGGGTCTGATCTGCTGTCAGGGGCTTATGACCGCTAGGCCCCTTTCAGACAAGGTATTAACATCTGTCCTCAATGATCCAATCACAGCAAGATCGCGCTGCAAGTACGGCTGTTCACACCGGGTATTAAAATGCATTGTGGATGCACCTCCTGTGACCACATATGATTGGATCTGGGCCTCCCCACAATAAAATACATACCAGTTTTAGATCCGTTTGTGAGAATAAAATTAGGTTATGTACGAGTTGAACTATACAGATGCATGTTTGCGAGCGTGTCGGTGTATATTTGTGTCTGTGTGTGTAGGCGCCATCTTAAGCCTGGCGCAAACAGCAGCGAAAGTGTCGTTGCTACTTTCCATCAGACGCAGTTGTCATTATTTTCACGCCCAGCAGCCACGTCACCTAGGTAGCAAATGCATTTGCACTCATCAGTGCACCCAAGGGAATTAAAGGGAAGTGATGTCACTGTGATTCCTAGACTGGGTCTAGACAGCCACACCATAACAGGGTTATAGCTATATCCTGTTATGATGTCTCTCTCAATCTTGCAGATGTGTATTGAATTCTCAACCTGAACCTTCATTTGGGACTTTTGTCCTTTCAAACCCAAGTCAACACTAGCTATGTTTACATGTACAAAAATGTCTTCATTCTGAAAAGATTTGTTCCAATAGGAATTTATAATATCATCGTTTACATGGATGCAAAATTAAATGATCCATTTGTGGTGTGCGTGTACACACGCATCAAGAGTTCAAGAGTCGTAATTTGGACTATTTTGATATGTGAAGTGTTGTCTAATTCTACAGAAGTGGAAGAAAAAAGCTGTGTCTGCTCATCCCATTGCTCATTTTCCTCCTTTGTGACTTTCATGTCAGGACCAGACAAGCGCCAAACCAGAAAGTCATTGGATCGACTGTTCCGGCCGACTCATTCGGAATTGAATTAGTTTTCGAATGGGCTGTATCGGATCCAGGTTTTCAGACTGGCATGTTTACATGACATATTTCTTTTCCAATCAAGTTTTTATTCCAGATTACTTGTGTCCATGTAAACACAGCTACTGACCAACCCATATCTGAAAAAAACAAAAAAAATCTGTGAGTAGCATGACATCCCTACCATCTGACAATCAAGTCCTAACCAAAGACATCGCATCACAGGGTTCGGTGTTATCATTGTATCCAGAAATACAGCATGGCTCTTTATGTTATAACATTTAAAGGTGCCATATGTAAGAATGTGGCCAAAAATAATCACTACATTCAAATTCAAAATACCGAGGTCTTTTAGGTTTCGTTTTCTAACGTAACTGGCAACCCGTGGTTGCTCGGCAGCTAAAACTCTACTGACTGCAATGATTGGTAGACGGCGGTAGGTGGCGCCACATGATTTCAAAAGGTAAACATGATTTGCAGTCTGCAAAATATTTTTTTAATGCAAATATTTTGACTGTACTGTTGTTGTTGGTGAGTTCGGTATGAGTCTCTGTGACATATTAGGAGGATTTTATGGCCAGTTGCTTTAGATTTATTACATAATGCACCTTTAAAGTGTGCTTGAACAAAAAAAAAAAGTCCATATAAGTTAGACTGTACAGCAGCGCAACAGTTACGGTTACAGTCGGCAAATTACACAAATTTAAGCACCACAGGGTAAAAGCTCCAGTTCTGCACAATTTCCTCTCGTTTCCCAGTGTCCCTCCCCATGTTTCTATGTAACTTTCCTGAACTGTTTCCCATACTGAGAGCACAGTGGCCTCAGTGGAAATGACAGGCCAGTAGAGTTTCCTACAGCTTCCCTGCTAAAAAAAAATACAATTAAAAAAAATGATGCACCGGTTCAAGGCCACCTACAATACAGAGAGTCATCCATCAATAAAATGCAGTAAAATGGGAAAATATGTTGAATGAAGCCTCAAGAATGACTATCAAGATGCATCAGCAGACCTATGAGGCTCAGTGTCAACATAAGCTACATTGTGACATTTAATTGCATTGCTCTAGATTGTAAAAAAGTGGAATTAATAAAATAATGTGGTCTTCTGAGGAGTGATACATTTATATTCCTACCACACAGAGCTGTATGGGGCAAGTTAGCTAGTCTGAAGCAGGATCAAACAGAATGGGACGTTGCTTTAATGTTGTATTAGTGCTGGTGTTGCTACGTTCAATATTAGCCCAAAGGTAGACTGTTCGTCTGTGTGGATGTGAACACGAGCGCACGTCCAGCTGTCCACCCATGCAAATCGTCTTTAGCACGAACACGGCAGGTCAATAAACAACTATTTTTCGTGCATCATGCATGTACCGTATATGTTTCTTTTTTCTTTCCTTCACTTCCCGTGCCTTTCTACCCCCAATCTCTTCTCTCTCCTGGTGAAGCTGATGTAACAGGCTGGCAGTGCTTTCCCCCCGAGCAGACATGAAAAGCCACAGCTTTTTACAGCCAAGTCATGCTCAGTTTTATATTTAACAGTGCGAGTTAAGACGGATGGTGGAGGGGGGGTGAGTGGTGGTTCGGAAAGGCAGGGAGGGGCAGAGAGGACTTCAAAGCATACTTTCAGAGTAGGATTTTCAGCTTAATTCAACATAAGGAGAAAACTGTCATCACTGGGCGCGAGCATTATTTTTGTCTTGGAAAAAAAAAAAGTGCATATTGGCCATTACAATACAAACTATGGACAAAGATTTATGAACATGACGTTCAACAGGATCAACAGGATGTTCATTGTCATAAAGCAGTCTAGCAACATTCAACCTATATACGAGTCGCTTCTATAGACAAACTAAATATAATGACTACAAGGGTTTCTCTTACCATGATACAATGAGCAGAGCACCAAAACTGAATCGACTGAAAAACTATGATGACTTAGTTATTGTTGACTGCTCTAAAGGATACCCCTGCAATTATGGTCCTTTAAAACAACAGGATTGTGAGGGTCTCCGATCCAATCTATAGTGATTCTTATCCTAGAGTTAATCAATCTTGGTAGTGTTTGGTTCGTCCAGTTCTTTAATGTTTGGGATTGTTTTAATTTAAGTCTGTGCTGCATGTATCTAAGTTGTCCTTTGTCCTTGGTTTCCTTAATTGTTTTTGTACAGCCAACAGCAAAACAGAGTTCTTCTTCAGGGACAATAAAGTTCTGAGCTGAGTTGACTCTGTGTAGTAGAGATAGACCGATATGTTTTTTTCAGAGCCGATACCAGTTATTAGTAGTCAAGGAGGCCGATAACCGATATTTGGAGCCGATATTCATTTGCAGTGAAAGTGAAAATATTGGTGTCAAAACACCAACACTTAAAAGATTTTCAGATTTGTAACATAGGTTAAAGGTTTATATATATATATTTGTATTAGACAATAGACATCATTGTTTTAAAATTCTAACAAAAAGTGCAGGAAGCTCCCAGGCTCAGCAGCAACGTCTTATAAAGTTAAATGAAAACTTAAACAACATTTCTACAGTAAATAAAGTTTTCCAAAATGTGACTATAACTGAAATGTTATTTTATCTTTCACTGATCTTTTTTTTTTCCAAGTTCAAAAAAAAAGTGCAGGGAGTTCCCAGGGTCAACAGCATCTCTGATACATTTAACTGCATTTTTAATTAATTAAATAAATAAATAAATAAATAAATAAATAAATTGATTCCCTTTTGGCCGACTAGTGGTCTTTGGGATGGTGAGCAGACTATAAACAAACTCATTTTGTCTAATATTGCCTAATTTTCAGAAAGTTGTGGTGCAAATATCTTTATTTCGTATGGAGTACAGTGATTGATTACTTAAGTTATTACTTCAGGATATAGAACGCCCCTTCTGCAGTGAGTATATTTTGGTGTTCTGCGTAGTGTATAATAAAAGTGTATAATGTGGTGTATAATAAAATATGAAAACTCATGCCGTAAATGAAAATACAGACCACCCTCCCAACAAACCTACCACGGGGCCTAAGCCCTGCAGAAACCAAGGGAACACCCTGTTAAATAGAGAGAGAATCAGGGATCTCAGCTTACTGGAATGGATGTAAAGGGCAGTCTCTTAAATGCACTGCTTTGGGACATGAAAAGAGATGGTATCAGTTATAAAAGAATTCTGATATTTATCACACAAAGAAGCTTTCAGGTAAGGCTGGGGTTTATTAAGCGCTTCCTTGGTGCATACCTCCTTGCTCTGCACAAGCTGGGGGCCATGATCATCAGTCAATGTGCTGTTCCTCCCAAAGCTTGACTTGAAAATCTACAAAGATAAAGGTGAAAGAGATTAGTGGTCAAGGTGGCTGTAAAGTTCAAACAACGCTCTTGTCTGCTTAACCATACGTGAACCACGATGGAGGTAGCGTCTGAAAACTTACCGGAGACCAGGGGATAGGCTTCTCTCGCAAATACCTGGGGTTTTCAATCTGGAAGAGTCAACACAAAAAGACTATTTTAGACCTAACCTCCACCCTCAGTTTGTCATAAACAATGTGGGGAACACATCAAAAGCCTGGGTGCTGTGGCTTGATTCTCTTCTGTCAACTATGCTCTGTTTAGAAACAGAGAATGGGTCAGGAGACCTCAAGGGATTGTGTGTGTGGCCATCTCTGTTTCCGCTCTCGGCCCCAATTCCGCTGTCCTGACACGGTCCTTTTGTCAACACTCGCAAACCACTAATCTGTAAGCTATCGCCCAACCATTTAGCATGAGATGGAGACAAATGTGTACAAATCCTTGCCAAACACTGACACAGGACGTCCTTTGATTATAATACGAGACACAAAAGGCAGAGCAGAGAGTGAGCCACTAAACCACCTGAAAGCAAAAGGGGTCACACTTCAAATGACTCCACATCTTTACATCAATACAAAAAAAACAAACAAACTCTGTGTCGACAACCTGCTATTTTCCCCCCTGCACTATTTGTGACCCCATTACTTTATTGTGAGCAAAGTATCATGCAGTGTTTCTCTGCTATGTACTGGGGGCTGTCTGTAGGGGCTGCCAACTAAATGCAAGATCACAGCCTTCAAACAGGAGAGCTCACTTTGGAGATGACAGCGATGACACCCAGTAAACAGTTCTGTAACTAATATCTTCAACATGGGGATGAGGGAGGGAGAGGGGAGTAATAGTGGAACTCATTTCAATAATAAATTAATGTTGTGATGCGACAAAACCCAAACAAATTAAATTCAGAATGAATGGGAGACGAGGGAAGAGGACCTGACAGAACCTCAGAGGTTGGGACAAAAATAGCCACAGTCACAATCTGCTGAAAGTGGATCTACTTTCCCGGCTGTGATAGAGAGAGTAAAAACAGGTCAGGCATTTTATTAGCCAGCAAACTGGAAGCCAAAAAAGGGAACATGTGATTTGACTACAGTCAGATTTATTATCAAATGCACACACTTGCCCAAAACAAGACCACTCGGCTTAGTCGGTGCAGAGCGGCATCAATAGAGGGTGCCATGTTGTTATGTGATGAATTGCTACTCATATTTGGCACTGGCCACATTCACTAAATGATGAATCAATCAATACCCTTTCAAACTAGTGCCCAGGCTGAAAAGAAGAATGGGATTTATTTTTATACGGAGAGCCAGTCTTTAGACTTGATTGAGCACAGTCCACAGGGTAAGGAAGACATTTATACTAAAACGCTGTGGTGTAATCCTGGCACAGTGTGTCTGATACTAAACATGGGCACCCGTGTATGCCCATGACCTTCTGCCTGTGTGTGTGTTCATCTGCTGCATGCACACACACACCACAAACACACACACACATACATACTGCTGTGAGCAAATGTTTGTCCAGCCTCACAGACGGAACCTGACATGGATGGATGGACGGACGGACAGACGCAGAAGAGGAACAAGACTACACATCACAAGGCCAGGATCTCAGGCCAAACAAACAAGCTGTGATTGATGACTTCCTTGCGTCGGACCGATGTTTGAGCAAGCAGTAAAGCAGCACGCCCATCTAACAACAGACAATGGTTTGGAATTGAAATGGATAGGAGGTAAAATAGGTAATGTTTTTACACTATTTCCTCTGTTGGGTAATTTTTTTTTTCCTCTTTTACGGGAAAGCCAATGTTTACTGCAGCTTCGTCGTCTGTGCCTCCCAACACACACCACAGACTCAGTGAGAGATGTAACCAATGTCGGTCCAGCTGACTCAGGTTTTGTGTATCTTAAAGAAACTCTTATCCGAGTCTCAAGCAATTGGCTGTTTACTGTCCAGTGTGGCTGTCACGCTGACCACACTGACTTTATTGCATTGGGGTCGAACCAACAAACCAATTCAAACGGCTTCAGAACATCTAAAGTAAAAGCTGAAGAAGTGCGAGACAGAGAGTGATGCTTGGCTGTGCTGAAATTTTGTAGGAGCTGGGCTCTTTGAGGCAGTGCATCTATGAAACTTCTATAAACTTGAAGGGGGTTTGTGTGTTTGTGTGTGTGTGTGTGTGAAGGAACATCTGTTGATTTGAGAGATGCAGGCTTGAGGGAGCGTTGCCAAGCAATGCATCTTATCAGCGTCTCAACACAGAGGAGTGCGGAGTGGAGCAGTGCACAGCTTCACGTCTGCTGATAGAGACCTCAGATTACCCTCGTCTTGAAAGGGAGAGGGAGAGCAACGATGAGAGCGTTGGGGGGGGGGGGGGGGACAAAAAAATGGCAAAAGACAGAATGGCGGAACAGAGAGAAACAGAAAAAGAGGGAAAACACTGAAAGAGACGGGCTGTTCTGAACAAAAAAAAAACATAAGAGGGTAACAATGTAGGAGAAATGAGAGGTGACAAACAAACGAAAGAGGAAAAGAAAAAAAAGAGACTCAGGGTCGTGCGGGTGAGGAGATAACAAATATATGAGAGAATAAAAGATGTGAGGGTACGTTGCTTATCAAGCCCTGGCCTGGCGCACTCCATCAAATACTCAGTTTACACAATCCTGCTTGCGCTCATCATCCTACCTTCACGTCCCACAGAAGCAGAGAGCTGCCTGAAGGAAGCGCTTTCCAGAGGACATAGGTGAAAGGAATATTTTTACACCCCCCCCCCCCTCTTGTTCTGCAGCGTGCAAGCAATACAGCTAAGTCAGCATCAATGCATTATTGATTTAGATTTACTCAGTCAACCTCGCAGTAGATGAGCTGCAGCGCGTTGACAGCTGTATTTAACCAGGGAGCTCAAGGCATGCCCCTGGACTCACCCCTAGGTTCCAGCTGTTGAGACGAGCCTCCAAGTCACTGTCATCACGAGAAATGTCTGCTTTCAGCCCCCTGTCCACCTGAGAAGGGGGAGAAAAAATGGAGGCAATAAACGTGTGCGTGAAACAAAATGGAAGCAAAAGCGAAGGTTGAAACAAATTAGAGGAAGGGAATTTCAAATATTTCTGGCAGCACTTTGATTGTCACTTTGGCCTGAGGGAGAGAACAACAGACGTGACGGAGGTTATTGTTTTGACAAAATATAATTGCTCTCCTGGCAACAGCAAAAAGGTTCTCTAACAGCTTACAGATATACGTGCACCCACATGTGTTCTCCTCCCTTACAAACAGCGTTCGACTCCCTCGTTATCTCCGTTTCTCCGCCCTTTGTTCCCCTCGCTCTCCTCCCTCTCACATACAGCGCTCCAGATGTTTGGCAGTTCCACATCATTTCCGTCACGCAGTAAATTCCACAACAGTGTCATATGGAGCTACGCTGCCTGTCATATTTTTTGTTTTGTTTTCCCCGACCCCTTTAATACAAAAGGCCTGCAGACGTTGTTTTATACAGCATTTGAATCATTTCTGTTGATTCAAGATCACTTTACTCAAGTCAAGGTTGGACAGAAAGGTTGAAAATAGGAAAACATATCTAATAGAGCTGAGCGAGTGATATGGAAAGGAGAGATGTTGTTGAATTTGATTAGGATCTGGCAGAGCGTGGCCCTTGAGTGTAGCCGAGTGGATCTGAACCGACACAGAGAAGTGTCTGAATGGAACAGCTCAGGATTTAAAAAAAAAGGCATTAAGGTCCCAAAAACTCAACCTTGAGCAAACATACTAAACGTTTCATTTCAGCATCTAGAAATACTTAGTATGCAAATCACTGGCCGTTCAAAGCTGCTTGTCACAGTCTCTTCTTTATCGAACCAGGAATTCATTGCACATTGCGTTTAAACACTGAAAGGCCTAAATGGCTTTAGTCACAGATATAGCTGACGTTCTGCTGATTAAATGCACATTGGCTTTTAGGTAGTATGTCCAAAATATTCATGCGAGGACCCACTTCAAGATAAAAACCAGTGCGACTCAATTGACAATGTAAATTTGTACACCTTATATTATTCTGACCAGATTCCATTAGATACATTTGATAATATTATATTATAACATCTTATTGAAAGTGCTGTTAATAGACATAAATCACTTCATTTATTTGGAGACCCAAAACATCTCCCACGAACCATCTGTCTCTGGGAGTGACCGGCTTATACCATGAACATACACATTCTGTTGGTTTTATTAGGAACACCTGCACTGAGTAATACTGAAATCGAATTAAATAGACAGCTTATACAAGATGTGAGCATGAAAATACAGGGTTGTTGTGGGGCTGTTGTGTTTGATTGCATCCACTTTAGCAGATAAACTAGCTGCTGGGGGTATAATATTAAATTTTTTTTGTCAATACAATCATTAGCCCCACTCAACCTATGAGTTCCGACGATGCCTTTCGACGTTGTGGGATAATTAGACGAGGGATTTCCAAAATGATTTCCATTTAAGAAGCGTGGCCATTGTTTTGATTGGCACACAAGGTTCTTTCAATGCGTCATTACCGATACCTTGCAGTAATCTACAAATAACCCATTTAAAGTCATCTTTACCTCTCTAACATCATGCTTGGAGGACTGTTTGAGCGGACTGGGGCCCGTGGGTCGTGATGGGCTCTTCTCCTCGTACAGCTTTCTCCTGGGTGAGATAACGTGAGAGAGGAAAAAGACAGCAAAGTGAGGGAGGTTAAGCTACAGTGTATGCATGCGTGCACGCCTCTGGAGTGCACCCTTGTCTCCTCTTTGCATATGAATGTGCTTGCGTAGGCAGAGAGCGCCGCGGTATTTACACACACATCAACATCTGGCATTGGTTGCATGGTTTGTGGTTCTCATTTCATCCCATCTGAACAATAAACCTCCCTGCTATGCACCGGTGTGTTTTCCATGCGCTATTTTGATCATGTATTAATTGAGTGTTTTTTTGTTGTTGTTTTTTTAAATAATTAAAATAACTTCTCAGATTTCTTTTCAGCTTCTTAAAAGTGAATATTTGCTGGTTTCTTCGCTCCATGTGACAGAAATAATTAAAAATGTATAATTTTTGTGGACAAAATATTTTGAAAATCAAGGTTGGGTAACACTGATCAACGGTTTCTGACATTTTATGGACCAAACAGCTAATCGATCAATTGACAGATTCATCAACAATGAAAAATATCAACAGAAATGACTAAAACCACCAAAATAAACAGTAATCTTCAAGAAGATTAACACCAACAATGAAGAAAAAACAATCAATGGTGACAAAGACATTGATGAGTCTTCTTCAGTCCATTTTCTTTTCTTTACCATGCCTATTGGACATTGTTTTCCTACCAATGCAATCTTTTCAGAATTCCTCGTATTGACAATATCCGTGCAAGGTAAGCAGATGCTGGAACGCGTCACGGGCAGAAAAAAAGTTTCAAGTGGTGAAAACCGTCCACTTTAGGTTATCGTAACATTTCCATCGCAACCTTTTAACATTAAAACATGAAATCAGTGAAAGCTGTTTCTTTTAAATAAGGATTTCAGCCTTCCTTTTAGAAAGACTGTCAGGACTCTACAGCTGACCCAAAGCTGTCTCTGTCTTTGATGTGTCCTTGTCCTATTTCATCACTTGAATCTGCTGGAAACATTCCTACCCCAAAAAAACAGTGAGGCAATCAGCAGGTAATGTTTCTTATAGCTCTGTTTCCCTCCTAAAAATAAATTAACAATAAAACATCAGATATTGTGATGTTATAAAACATTGAAGAGGTCGTCTTAGTCGGATTCTGATTAAAAACATAATGGAAAAAGAAACTTAGGCATAAGACAGGACAGTTATACGCTCCCCCCATAGTTTCATGAGTACTGCAGAGTTAAATAATCAGAAAAACCTTGCTGTGAGCCAGGTTTGCGGGTTGACTTGCTGATGTTTGATTCAATAAAGAATGTGCAGTGGCAGCATTGAGGCTTCTGAACATGTACAGTGGTAGAAAATGCTCAGCAACTTGCCCTCTGCTGTAATTAATAAGTTATAAATGCGTTCATTGCGCTGAATGCCACTTTACTTTGTTTTTACAACTTGTTTTTTTTATGCGGCGTTTAAAAAGTTTCACAACAGCTGTTGCACAGCTACTCCGAGGAAAACAACCTCAAAGTAGGACTGATTGCAACAATACTTCTGAGTTACCCGCGTTGCAAAACAATAATGTGCAATTAATCATAATCAAAAGTTTAAAATTAAACCCACAACTTTTGTGTATGTACTCCTTTCTCTGTATATACACACACGCACGCACGAACACACACACACACACACACACACACACACACACACACACACACACACACACACACACACACACACACACACACACACACACACACACACACACACACACACACACACACCTGCATGCACATGCACAAACACATGCAGCTGTGAAACTTGGACGGGGGGCCAAGCTTCACAATCTTGGGCCTCTAAGTCAACAGGTGGATGAAGATAATTGAATCAGATGTGTCTGGAGTCTGAGGCCGAGAGATCAAAGAGGTGGGAAGTCTGGCCAGAGCTACACACACAGACAACACACACACACACACACAGAGAGAAGAAAATGAGAACACCATGTAGAGCCTCAGAAGCTGTAGCTCGGCTGATTAAAGCTGCCTGACATCCATATCCAAGCTTGACCTCCAGGTGCATAGCCAGAGGGCCCAGGTCTCAGCCTCAGGCAATCTCAGGAAAGCAGTCTGACCTTGGGACACAAACATCCCTCTGCCCCTGCAACACCCGCCGACCTAACCCCACAGCACCTGGAGGATCAGTGCAAACACGCCGGCCTGTGAGGGAGAGCTGCGGGGGCGTTTACACCAACATCAACGGCCGACTCCTGCGACTCCAAGTACAATGTTATTGTCACACTTACCCAGAGAGAAAAAAAATAGAGTGAGAGAGAGAAAAAAAAAAGGGGGGGGGGGGTAAAAGTTTTCATGTGTGGCTGAAAACACACAGATGGAAGGCAGACGTCAGGGAGACAGAAAAGAGACGCCTATGACGATTGAAATTGCGCAATGCGACGAGCAAAGCCGCGTTCATAAAAATGCGTTCTCTTCTGCTAAACTTTAGCATTGAACCTGACCCCAGCAGTGCTGCTGATAACCAGGTTTACATGCCAGACGGCCCCCATTTACATCTTTATCATTATACGTGCCTCCTTTGAACTCAAGTTGACTTATAAGAAGATGGAGTGGACATGCAGACTAATCACCACCAAAGCTGTTCTGTAAAATCCTTTGACCCTCACCAACTGCCTTTGCTTTCCCACAGCATTCCTCTGCCTGAGCTGAGCTGGAGCTAAAGATAAAGCAGAGGCTCCATCTTGTGGCTAAATGAGGCATAGCATAGCGGGAGTGGAATGCATGGTGGAATTCACTCGGGGGCATTTTTGGAATAATGGGACTGCTAATCCAAACAAACATTGCGGGAAAGAAAGCACTCACACACAAAAATTGCGTGGATAAACATCAGATATTCATTCTTATAGCGACTGTAGATTTACAGTAACAATCGTTTCACAAGTAGAACGAATCCCTGCCCATCACCTGACTAATGGTGAGTGAGACCAACATCAAACGTTGCCACATCATAGCGAGGGAGTCAGACAAGTTCCTTCCATTTAATCTTATCTTAATGAGAGAGACACATAAAAGAACTCTAAGCCTGAATAATTTTCCCCGACGGGACATTAGCCTGTGATCCGAGTGTCTTTCATGGTCTTATTCCAATCAGATGTTCTGGTACTCAGCCGTCTGTTCCCAACAAAACCTGGACGCACACATGCTCTATGACAAGAACTGCGTCTCAGAAAAAGTAAGCCACATAGTTTTGAATCACTTGTATCATCAAGCACCCACTCATCTTCTACCGCTTTATCCTCCACATGAGGGTCACGGGGGGTGTTGGTGCCAATCCCAGCTGACATAGACAATGACAGTGCATTTTAAACCAAGCAGGACCATTCTAAATCTGAAATACACATATTTAGGTCTTAGGGAAGCTGATTTTCATGCAGTGAGCTACCAAACTTTATTCTGTGCTTTCCTCTCTCTTTCCTCTGTGGGGGTTTGACCTCAGGTTCATTAACAGAGAGCGAGGAAGAGGAGTGGGGGAAAAAAAAGAAGATGTGATAGAGAATATGAGAGGTTCCTCGTCCTCTCATGCTGTTTTGAAGTATTTCTCTTTGAAATGTTCTGAATGGACAGCTCATGCAGACTGATGCAAGTACTTGGCAATGGCTTTTCCAATAACGCTGCTGAGCAAGTATGACGGGCATTCAGGCTTTAAAGCTGTGTGTTTGCAGCATGACAGACAAGATTGATGTTTTTTTACGTCTGCTAAAAGAACTTTGAAAACAGGATATATAGATAAATATCTTGTATATTATATGCAGCATCGTCTGTATCTGACCAAAAGGGTTGAGGGTTCTCTTTTCAATGAATTGTAATTGTGCAACATCATAACTACGTTAGGGGAAGATACAGGGGTTTTCTATGGTGATCGTTAGAAATCATCTTTTCAGTTTTTGTTGTCTTTTTTTTAACAAATAATACACACAATTCCCTAGCTTAAATAAGCATACATGCACAAACACTTTAGAGTCAGTATTTAAAATCTGATCTGTATGTTGTGTCTGCACTGCAGTGCGCGCATTTAAAAAAAAATATATATATATATAAATAAAGCAATAAATTAATAAACACATACAATAGGTCATCTAAAACCTTATAGAAAATATAGTCTTTATCAACCTTCTCAGAACAAAAATGTGTAATCATTGGTTGTTTCATTAAATAACATCTGACCAATGTTAATGATCAAAAATGGCAAATATTGGCCCAATTAATCAATCTCTGAAAAGCTCAGAATAGAATTCCACTATGGGACCTTTGTGTCCAAAATGTGGCACATTTTAAAAGAAATGCCATCATGTTGTCAAGGACAAAATATAGTATATTTTGTTTTTCATTTTTATGAAACAACAAAAACAGATGATATGACTACACAAGTGTAAGGACAAGAAATGATAACAGAATAAGCCAACCTCCCTTCCTATATATTTTTAAGTTATTTCATTTCAAATCTTAAGAGGTTAATATGTCCTTTTTTCTTTGTAGCAGTGTAGCTCACAAAATAGTATCTGGGTTAGGGTTAGTGTGATGAGAAGTAGCTCATACAGAGAGGTGTGGTTTCACTGACAAGCAGGAGGGGGTTGTTCTATGTAAATGTGAGGATTCTCTCTTTTGGATCCCAGAAGGTGTAAATCTTTGAAGCTAAAATTCTCCCTAAAGCAGTTTGAGGAGTGCCTACATTCGAATGATCAAATCTTCTTCAAATATGACCTGATCTCAAAATGTCCCTCGACAGAGTTGTTCCCGGTTTTGCCATGACTGACCACAAATGAGATGAGAAGTATACTGAGCTTTGAAAATGACACTGTCTGTTATTTGAAATGTTAACTACTCCCTTTAAAGTAAATAGAGCCTTATAGAAGCACTTAGAACATGTATATATTTTCATATGGCAGCAGTGCATTGCACAAATACAGGACATGAACATATATGGGAATTCCGGTTATAGTTCTCCACCCATCAGCAATACACTAACTGTACACATGTAACTGTAATCTTGCTTGCAATATAATTATGCCCTAATCTAAACTAAACCGAAACCTCTGTGTGTTCTGGGAATGTTGAAAATATATAGTTAAGCACAACTGGAGGTGTTTCTGCAGTCTTACAGAGTGTGTTACATTCAAGACTCGCTCTCACTCATCATCAGCCATAATCAATCACTCCTAATACTTCTGAGCAATAAAGACTGATAGACAGTATGTAACTGAGGCACAATGTATATTTCTGTTTCCACAAGAAAGTACTGTTCCCATCAAGAAAAAAGTAATTGACTGTGACATGATTGTTGGTGCAAGACAGGTTGATTTAACTATTTCTGTGACAGCTGATTTCCTGGGATTTGCACACACTAGTTTCTAGAGTTTCTACTCAGCCTGGTGTGGAGAAGAAAAAAAACAGCAGCAGCCGTGCAGACGGAATTGGCTTCATGGTGGGTGAGGTCAGAGCAGAACAGGCAGTATGATTTGAATTGACAGAAAGGCTATGGTACCTCAGATAACCACTTCAATGAGCAGAAAAGTATCTCAGAGGTGGACGATCTACAACGGAGGACCACATTTAGTTCCACTCTCCTGTCAGCCTAGAACAGAAATCTGAGGCAGTAAGTGGGAGCGGGCTCACCAACATCAGGCCACTACACAGAAGGTGTAGTCTAAATTTGGAATCACCAGCATGAATCCAAGGAAACATCATGCCTTGTGTCAACAGTCTGGGTTGAAGGTGATATAGTGGTGTGGAAAGTGTTTTTATTCAAACACCTTGGGAAGGCTAAAGAAACACTATGCCACATTTTCTTACTAAAAATAACAGCTTATTCTGATGGGACTCATTTGTAATCATATATTTTATACCCTCTCTCGGCCCAAACCAGAAAATGTTATTAAACAGGTAGGACTAGTGCATAAATTAATGATTGTCAGCAGTTTAATCTGCCAGTGTCAGGTGAGTGACAAGAAGAACGCCAAATTAAATAATCAAAAATATGCTTCTGTGACACCACATACAGCTAAAGAATAGAGTTGCTTCACTTCATGCTCAACCGTAATGGCTACTTTTAGCATAATAATGCACAATGATTCAACACAAATGTCATAACTGGTGTCATTAACGTAACAAGGAGTCATCAGACTCTGAAAAAGAACACTTCTGGGATGCAGCAGATCAGCGAATAAGCTGACAAATCTGCAGGAAGGATGTGATGCATGCATACTGACATGGACCACAATCTCAAGAGAACCATCTTGTGGAGTAACTGAGGCTGTTCAGCCTTTTGTTCATTAGTAACATGTATTGTTATGCATCAGTTCATAATATGCCAGAGCTATGAAACCTGGACCTGAAAACATAATTATCTGAAAGATAGATCTGCCTTTTGAGTTTGTACACCTCATAAAGTATGCTTAAAATGCAGAACCTTGTAAATGCTATTTATGAATACAATAAAAACAGATGATTGCTCATGCTAGCTACAATTTATTTAGGAGATATGCTGTGGTACTTGTGTGTATTCGGCAAAAATTGTGTGGAGCAGTACCTGTGAAGAGCCGCAATAGGTGTGGAACTGGTTCTGTCCTTGAGCAGACTGGCGCTGAAACTGTCATCTGTAGATCCACCCAGCTCTCCTGTCACCCAGTCAGGCAGATGTGCTGTGTTGCTCTCCAAAGACCGACCACTCAGTGGCTCGTCAAAGTATATGGACTACAAATTAAAATTTAAGATGAATACTAATGAAGTACATCAGGATAAGCAATCCAGTTGTTTTTAGTTCAAATTACTAATGTTTCTTGCACATTAACTTGAGAAGGGAAACTTGATTATGGCAGCATTTTTGAAGAGCATTATCCTCCAAATTGAGGCACAAATGTTGTCTCACTCCGAGATGACGACACTTACCATATAGGTAGGGAGGGTCTTAAGATTGCCAGGCTCTGGTTTGCTGTTGAAAGGAGCTTCCAGAACCCCTCGTTTCAGCATGTGAAGAAGCACTAGGGCATACATGTTGCGGTTCTTACGCCCAACCAGACCTGAGGCACACGTGGCCGGGTCACACAGCTTCTTTATCCATATGGCACACTGCTGGCGGTCTGGGAACATTGAAGAAGAGGACAGCAAGGCCAAGTATATTACAGATGACTAAACACAACACTTTGGTTTGCACTGAATGATATTATGTTAGGGGTGGAAATCACAGGATGCCTAATGATGCGATACATGGACCACGATACCAATAACATCCCAATACAGATTCGTGTAGTGTTATCATATCATCATATCGTGAAAAGTTAAAAGTGCAGGAGTTCTCTTTTCATTCACAGCGTGGATAACTACGTGCATAGTCTATGTATCGAACGTGTCTGGGGCATCTCTTAATGTAGTTTTCTCTGCCATTATCTTGGTGTAAACTCCCTTTTCTTTGGATAACTTTTGCCCAAGTTTCCCTCATACACTTGAGCATGGCCACCATGGAGAGACACCAAATAGTAAAGCCAGGTGAGTGAAACTGACAGGGACTGTTTAATTTAGAGCGCCTTCATTTGTTAATTAAAATGGAATATCGTACTGTATTATGACCCACCCCTGATAATTGCAGTAGTCCATTTTTGACATGGCCCATTATTAATTACTCATTTATGTAATTTCAGAAACGTATTCTCAGAAATTGGCTGTAAAGTACACCTTTTTTTCTTTGGTTTTACTTTTAATTTGATTACCTGCTTTGTGCATTTAATAGTTTGTTGATACATTATTCAATACATGAACATTCAATACATGAACACACCATGTATCAACAATCATTAATTCCAAGTGTAGGCATCAAGTTCTGTGTCCTTGAAGCAGCTCAAGAGCAACAACGAACATCAAGTTTCCCACACCAGTGATGTCTGATGCTATGAACAGAAGTGAAGTGTGAGTAAATGAAATGTCACCTGTCTTGTTGTGGTGTTTGAGGACAAATGGCTTCATGTCCAGTAGAAAATGGTCAAACTCGGTGTCCAGCCTCAACCATGACTCTTCACGTTTGCTCATGTTGCCCTTAGATTGGGAATTAAAGAATGCATTATTACCTATGTTGTCAAACGCAGATTCGCTAGCAACATATGGTGTTTTAGCTTATTTACATGCTATGTGAAGCACAGTAGCACCGTGACACGTACTATCACGACAACACAACATGACATAATAACTTAGAATTATAACTCGCAGTGTTTGCAAACACACGAATGACAATTTAAAGGGCTCACACAGGCGTAAACATTAGCAAACATGATGCTAACTTAGCTAAAACATACAACAACGCTGGAAATGCACGAGTGTATCTTCTTACAAATGACATGGATCATTAGATTGTAGTAAGAGCGTCTTTAAAAAGCACAACGTTGGCGATAATGTTATACGTGAATGGGGAAAAAACAAACTTACTACAGGCACTGATTCCGCCGCTCAAACCGGTTCAAAAACTTCAGCGTCTTCCAGTTACGTCACATCCGGTTTCCGCGGCGAAGCAGCGTCTCACCGTTGCCATAGAAACTGCATCATATTTCCACTCTTTTCTCTGCTTCCATATTCAACAGCCTCACGTCATGCAGTTCACATTGTTTGGAGTTACTAGGTTATAGTTAAGATATTTTATTTATATATAGATGTATAAAATAGTTTATATACATATATATACATATATATATATATATATATATGTATGTATATATATATTCATTCCATACAGTATATGGTATTGACCAATTGTATATATACACATTAGACACACAATGTGAATGCGTATATTTGTTCTTATTTATTCTTGCTTTAGGTTCCTACCTACCAATGTTTATAGGGGGAACTATTATAAGGTGACAATCAGAGTTGAACTTTTGCAGTTAAGAGAATAAAGTTGGATATTGGAACTGTCCTGTCATGTTAAAGAAGATAAGCTATGGCCTGTGTATAACCCACAGCCCCCCAAAAATAATCCATCCTAAAGTCTGAGTTATAAACTTGTACTTGTTGCTATAGAAACTGCTTCCCTGTTTCGTTTCCATACTCCCCACATTCAATATCTTTAAATCCTTTCACTTTATACACTTATTAGACAGTAACACATGGTACTTCATTCAAAATGGCAGCTGTGGAAGAGGGTTCTAATTTATATAAGCATTTCAAAGGAGCATGACCCTTTGCCCAGATGACCAAGATTAATGCAGACCACAGTTCAAGAGAGTATCTCTAGATGATAGTCTATGATAATTAAAATGTGGCAAGGAACGAAAAAGTAGCCGTTTCTAAAGCTTTGAATGTTCTCTAGAACACAGAGGCCTTGGTGATGTGAGTGAGATTTATGGACGCATGATCAGACCGAAGCCATTTTGAATAGAAGGCATAATATGAGAACCATAGAGCATGTAAATGCCTCTAAGAGTGTAAGGAAAAAAAGACTATCTGATCAGCCGAGACCCAAACTGACCCCTTTGGCCCGACCTTGCATGGCGAGGGCAGCATTGCTCCATTAGTGCTTCTCAGGGTACACAGAGACTGATCAGAGAAGTGAGAGGAAATAATACAGGCAAACACAAAGATCTTTAAAGAAAAGCTTCTCCAGAGCACTCAAATCTGAAATCACTTTACACGGTGAACATAAGCACACAGCTAAGCATAATAGAACATCTGTGGGTAGACTTTAACAGAGTCTCTATATAATACAAAGGCCATTTCACGCAATGTGCTCCATCTAATCTATTCAGATGTTCATGTACAAGCTATAGGCTACTTTACAGATTATTGTAAAGGAAGATATTTCATCATGACACTGAGGCTACATCATCCTGTCACAGTGTGCCAAGCTTTCATTCATTGCGTTTCCCTGTTATCCCCCTGAGATATTTTCCCAAATCAAGAATATGAGACAGGATTTAAAAATAACCTTTTGTTTTTGTTGTTCTTAAAATTGTTTACATGCTACACCTCATGCTTGTACCTAACCTGCAACGCACTTTAAATCCACAGGATGGTGCTAAAACGCAAGAGTCTTGTGCGACAGTAAGAAACAAATGAAAAGCTATGCTGCCTTCAGGTACTCCTCGTATTTTTTTTACCCATGTAATCAGCATTAGAAAGACAGAGTATATAGCTGAAAGCTATTCATTTAATAGTAACTTATGACAAATCTAGATCTATAAAAAGTACATTTCCTCTCAACCTATTAACGTTTTGTACAAACTAGGCCAAAGCTCATATATATGATATGTAATATATAATGCATTGGTCGTGGGGATTTGGATGCTTCATGGCCTCACTTTCACTTTGTCTCCTCCACTGCACACCTAATTTGAACTTGTGCAATAAAGTTGTTGTATTAAATTGTATGTAAATTTAAATTGTACGTAATTGATCTCCAAGCTCTCAATTATAAATGTTTTGTTGGGTTTTCTAAGACAGACGACAACAAAATTAACTACATCACACATGTAAACAAACTGCATTAGGTACAAAAGTAACCAAGGTTTAGGTCACAGCACTATAGCATTTTGTCCACAAGTGTTTTAGCTTAATAGTTTTACAGAAAATCTGTTATATAATTATCAATTTTACATTTTGAGTATTTCATCCTCTTGTTTACTTTCTTTATGCTCTTTTGATGACGTTTGTGTCTCTGTAAAACACCTTGAACATGTCGTTGAGTATTAAAAGTGACTCACTGTCTTGCGACGTGTTCTGTAGCCCAGTGGTTTAAAGTTTTTTTATATCAAGTACACCCTGAGAAAACATTGAGATCTAAAACTAACATTATCGCAACATTAAAATATACTTTTATTCCCAATCAGATAATTTGCTCCCTCATCACTCTCTTCCTCACATAATACTGGTATATACAAATTAGATTAAGATGGAGTGAGAGATAAGGCGACTAATTATTTAATTAGTTCGTTAGGTTTCACTTTCTTTGCATAACATTCCTCAGCTCCACTCCAAACACATGCCCTGGTATGAATACAACAGTATCAGATTTTCTTCCAATTATCTACCACCATTTGAAGCTGTTGTACTACTAGTGGTACACATACCACAGTTTGTGAACCATGGGTTTCAGCCCATAATATGCAACCGACTGAAAACGAGAAATTCCCACAGCACGTGAAGGCGCGCCTCTCCAACGTCACAGAGAACGAAAAAGAAGCGCTCAGCTGTGGTGCGCACAGAGAGGTGGTGTGCGCCTGTGCGGTCGTTCACAGCACTCAGCAGCGACAGCGGCACTCGCCAGTGAAGGAGAAGTTTGTTTTTGTTTTTGCGCCCATCATGGCTGACCATCTTTTACATTACAATGACTCCGCCGGGATTGGGAACCGTTTCGCCCGCAAAGGTGCTTTGCGGCAGAAAAACGTGCACGAAGTGAAAAACCACAAATTTACTGCGAGGTTTTTCAAGCAGCCGACGTTCTGCAGCCACTGTACGGACTTCATATGGTGAGTGTCCGGTCATGCACGTTCTGCCTTTGGACAGCTGATTTATGACAACAGGAGGAGTGAAACCATGAACTGCACTGAAGAAATTAAAAGTTTGAAGATCTTTAAACATTTTCTAGAGAAATTAGTAATATTTTGTAGTTAGAGTAGTTTTTCTTGCGCCGTTTAGATGCTTAGAATGAAGCAGGATTCTAAAAAGAAAACAAAAAGGGGACTAAAAGTTCCTTCTTATGCCTTTTCAATATTGTGGTTGAATATTATTCCCTATAAAAAAAAGTTGCTCCTGCAGTATCTGCTTGTGTCAATGTTTATTTACCGAAATGGCTAAAAATCAGTTATACCAGTTTAATTTCTTAGTCAAAGTTGACATTTACGTTAAATATTTACATTTTATGACTGAACATTTTGCCAGAGGAAAAGAACAAACAAACTGACATTTAATGCCTTCTTTGTTGCAGGGGATTTGGAAAACAAGGATTTCAATGCCAAGGTAAACACGACATGCTTGTGTACGTTTGTGCATGATAAAGTCCCTGTAAAGTGATAAATCACAGACTTTACAACCACATAGTTTGCTCCACTATCTTTCATACAGCCAGTTGTATACCAAATGTTAGCAACAATCAGGTTCCAAGTGATTCAGTGAAGTGCTGTGGGGTTTGCACATTTACCAAGAAACACACTGCAAATTGGTCAAATTTAAAAAAAAAAAGTTTATTTTATGGGTTGTCATCATTCTGTAAGCAAGAAAGGTAGAGATTAGTCAGCTTCTTTGATGCACGATTGTTGGAAACATTTACCTTATGGGGACACAGTATCCATGTTTTAGCCACAATTAGAAAACATTTTTTTTTCGCATTAACAGTTAAGCTTGAAGTATGAACGTACCTTTAGGAGCAGCTCTGACTCCAGTCCCCTCGACAGGCATGATGGGGGGAAATTCAGGAGAGTATTTTATTTTGCTGATGTATTGCCTGTATCTCCGGTAGCCATCTCTGTACTGGTTGATGTACCTTGGAGGTGGTGGTGGTGGTGGCGGAGGAGGAGGGGGAGGAGGAGAGATTGGCTCACTCGGTCTTTGGGAAACTACTTTTTTGACAGGTTTTTGTGGACGTTTCCCTTTTTGCGGTTGCCCAGCGTTGGGGTTCTTTCTCGGAGACTTTGAGCTTCCCTTTCCAGGTGAAGGAACATCAGGATTACTAGGAGATTGTGCTGCGTTTTCAGAGGGATAGTCAAAGACTTCTTCATAGACAAAATTGGGAGCTTCCTCTGCATCACCTCCAGTGTTAGCAGGAACATTAAATGACTGAGGTGGGACAGGGTCTGGTTGAGGCGGATAGCTGGGTTTTAAGGGAAAGGTGAGTGGCTTGTTAGGGTTTTGCTGACCCCAGTCTCTCAACTGACCTTTAACAAGTCCCTGTACTTTAGGAGAATTGGGCATTGTACGTCGAGTCGGGACCACAGCTGGCTTCTGTGCACGTGAAGGCTTGGCGTAGCTCGGATAACCGCCTGGTTGGGCATTTGAACCTTGCCAGTCAAAGGATAGAGCGCTCTCCTCTACATCCTGCTCGTCATTGCCAAGGTTAAGAGTGTCAGAGCTGTAAGGACGTCGATGCCCTGTAGAAGTTCAAATTTGAGCTTAAAGGTGCATTATGTAATAAAGCTGAAGCAACTGGTCGTGAAATCCTCCTAACATGTCACAGAGACTCAGGAATAATGTTCATATAACAAACTGAACTCACCAACAACAGTACAGACAAAATATTTGCATTAAAAAAAACATTTTGCGGACTGCAAATCATGTTTTGGCATGTGGCGCCACCTACCGCCGCCTACCAATCATTGCAGTCAGTAGAGTCTCAGCTGCCGAGCAACCATGGGTTGCCAGTTACGTCAGAAAAGGAAAACGCACCTTTAAACGATTATTAAATGAGTCACCAACTATTTTGATAATCGATTTGAAGCTTTTTTCATGATTAAAACAAGATTTCTGATTGTTTTAGCTTCTTAAATGTGAATATCTTCTTGGTTTCTTTGCTCCACATAAAGAAATCTTTAAAACTGAATCATTTTGGTTTGTGGACAAAACAAGACTTTGGAGAACATCATAATTTGCGTCGACGAACACTGATCAACGTTTTTTTTAAACATTTTATGGACCAAACGATTCATCGAGAAAATAATCGTTAGTTGCAGCTCTAGTTCAAATTAAGATAATCTAGATGGAGTTTTAGGACAAATCTCTGTGGCAATTGAGAAAGCAATTACCTTTGTGTAAACCAGCGCCAGTTCCATCAAACAGCAAACAACACATCCACGAAACCCTGCAAGAGAGACCAGAAAAACATCCAATTACATTTCTTCCATGTTAGAGGTACTTCAAAACAAACAGAAGCCAAATAAACTAACGAATAAAACAAACCATAAAAGGCATCCAAGATCCATGGCTGTTTGCAGAGCAGCAGCAGCAGCACCTGCACTCCTCAGGCACAATGGTATGAAATGAGCAGATCAGAGGCACTGACTGGACCTGAGCACAACCTCTGGTCTCTTCTTCCCTCTGTGGCCTTCATGTGGGTATTCCAGGTCTTTATGTGTGATGTGGTCGTTAGCAGCAGCTGCTCATGGAGCAATCAGTGGACATATTGTTTACAGGTGTGGAAGCTGAACGACACCGCCCACTGTCTCGGCCATTCTTATCGAGGCGTTTATGCCGACGTGTTATTTATTTGTCTGTTTGAAACACACGTCCACACCTCTCTCATCAACCAACACTAGTCTTAAAGCTATTGTTGCTTACCATACGCAACATTACACTTTACACAACATCGTAAAGTGGGAAATGAAAGGGTGAGGATAGAGAGGCTGGTGAAAAATGTAAGAAATGATGGGGATTACAGAGGTCAGCAAAAACACACATAAACATGATATAAAACTAAAAGGTGTTCCAGTAGCACATACTGCTGCCAGCACTTTCAGCACAGTGGCACAGTGGTTAGTGGTGAGTAGTGAGTCGTGGTTATCGCTGTTGCCTCACAGCAAGAAGGTGCTGGGTTCAATTCCCAGTCTGGGACCTTTCTGAGTGGATTTTGAATGTTGTCTGCGTGGGTTTCTTCTGTGCTTTCTGGATTCCTCCCACCATCAAAACATGTTTGTCTAAAATTTGACCTGTTCATAGATATTACCTCTCTATGTACTGTATGCCTGTTTTTCATTTCATTATGAAATAATTCATCTGTATTCATCTAATTAATCAAACCCACTCCAAAAATTGATGCCATCATCATGCCCCATGTCTCCAGTGAATCCCATGGAACTAGGTTCAGTAGTTGTTTTTTTTTAGCTATCCTGCTAACAGTCAGGCAAACAGCCAAACAAACAAACAAACAAGGCTGTTTGCACTGAAGCATAACCTCTTTAGTAGCAGTAATACAAGAGGAAACACATTTTACGTCTGCATCAGACAATAGACCCATTTCACCCATCTATTTTTAACAACATCTCGTTCCAACTCACATTTTGGTTTGTTTGTAAGCACAGGTATTAGAGCGTCTGTGTCCTCTCGAGCCAATGAGTGTCATTCTGTTTCAGTGTCATGTTTCATGAGTGATGCTCCAGTGAGAGGATCTGTGGCTTTACTCGACACTCTCTCCGCGAAAACACCGTGCCTACGTATGCCCAACATGCACCACCAGCTGTTTCTGCGTATCTGTGATCATTGGCACATGGACTGGAATGATGTGACTGAAAGTTGCACTTATATATATATCAGTAAGCTGTCAGTGAG
Organism: Microchirus variegatus; assembly: GCF_963457635.1. Lineage (NCBI taxonomy): Eukaryota > Metazoa > Chordata > Actinopteri > Pleuronectiformes > Soleidae > Microchirus > Microchirus variegatus. The sequence continues at coordinate 14,618,022 of NC_139811.1, forward strand.
TTTAACTCATACAGCAGGTGTATGAAAAGCACGTCTTGAATAAACCTGGACTAATGGACCTTTTTCACAGCAGATGGCAGATTGTCGCCATGAAACAGTAGGACAAACCCTTACCAAGTAGATTAGGGACGTTTTTTTTTTTTTTACTTTTCAACTCTGTACATGTTTTCCATATTTCCTGAGTTTTTCTTTATGTCATATGTGCACACATATGCCGCGTGGGCTGCAGCACTGTTTCTCATGAATGTAGGCTGATGTGTGCTCTTGGATGTAGACAGCATTGTTGTTTCAGTGTGTGCACAAGGAATGAGAGCCATATAGAGGGAGGGGGGGGAGAGATAAGCCCTCAATGTTATAATATGCAGTACATGGCAGGAATTCACAGTGATTCACAGTGGCAAATTAAGAAAACAATTAACTTGATGAGCCCCAGTTGTTTGTACAGGAATATATGATTTTATTACAGATCTGTATACAGAGAAGATTCCTGGTTCAGCTCCCAGGCAGACAGACAGACTATGAACCTTGGAGTATAATAGCAGTGGAGATAGAGTTTGAGTTTATACCACTGGCAAGAACAGAAGAACGGTCTACGTCAGCATAAGTTATGTTTGGATCAGTGGAGACGCTCAAGGTCCAGCTTATCCCAAAGCTGGGACAGGATGGCACTTCACTGTAAACACAAAACATTGTGAATCTCGAACATTCCAAAAGCCTCAGTCACGCACAATATTACAAATGTTGAAAATATGCATTCGTCTGAACATTCCCTAACACTTGGATATAAACTCTAAATTGACAGGTTTCTTCATGGCTTGTATATTGTTGATTTTCTTTTTCTGTGTTTTGGAATTGTTGATATTACTTTGGAGACATTATTGGGATCATTATGGGATATTGTAGCCTATAGTGCAAGGCTATTCAACATAAGGCCCGGGGGCCAGAACTGGCCCTTCAACCAATTTGAACCGGCTCGTGGCCAATTAACCCATAAACAATGAATGTATTATTAAAATGCCAATAAAACCGTAGCTTCGCATATTTCTGGTGCCTTGCGACACTTTGTGACACTTTGCGTCCCTTTTTGGCAAATACTACTACAGCTGTAATTGTAGGCAGCCTATGTACCTGAATATTTTACACTAAGAGCCAACTGTAGCAGTTGAACCTGAATATTACTCGTACTGTTACTTATATTTCTGCCAAAATAGCCTATTGTGGCCATTGCACCTTAATGTTGTTTATATTGTTACCTCTTTATTTTAGGAAATTTTAGTTGACTAGCCCTGCTATAGTGTTTGGTAGTGTAAAAGGAGACAGGGCAGAGAAACTGTAGCTTATATACAAATGAATTGAAATCATGACATATTTTGTATGTGAATACAAATGTATCTTCCTTCATTTAAAGGTGCCATATGTAAGAATGTGGCCAAAAACGTTTATTACAATTCAAATTCAAAATACCGAGGTCTTTTAGGTTTCGTTTTCTGACGTAACTGGCAACCCGTGGTTGCTCGGCAGCTGAGACTCTACTGACTGCAATGATTGGTACACCGCGGTAGGTGGCACCACATGCCAAAACATGATTTCAAAACATAAACATGATTTGCAGTCTGCAAAATATTTTTCTTAATGGAAATATTTTGGCTGTACTGTTGTTGTTGGTGAGTTCAGTTTGTTATATGAACATCATTCCTGAGTCTCTGTGACATATTAGGAGGATTTTATGGCCAGTTGCTTTAGATTTATTACATAATGCACCTTTAAGTTAAAGAACAGAAGTCATATAATTGTGCCTCTTCACAGTTATCGCCACAGTCAAACCAACATATCAAGCCTACAAGCACTGCAGACTGTCTTAAGTAGTTCTAAGTTGTCCAGCAGAGGGCACCCTCTTTGTTCATCAAAGCACTAAAGCTTTTGAAAACAATATGTGGAGAAATTTCTGATTCTTCATCCCCATAGATGGCTAAATAAAAAATGAACATATGTGCACTCAGTTGTTCGTGGAGAGAAATAAACACCACATGTCTTCATATAATAATAATAATATAGACCTTATTTCCAGCAGAAATAAGAAAGTAGACGTCTGCAATCATTTTCCCGCCAGACTTACTGTTAGGTAGCTTTACTCGGCAGGCATTAAGAACTTAAGAAGGAAACATTGCTTCTAGAAAAACAGGTATTCTATGTGCAGTCAGGGGTTGCTGTAACAGTTGATCTAAGCAAAGTGCTTTAATGGAACTGGAATCTTACTGCGAACAAGACGGGGATGTAGATGCAATGTGCTGTAAGAACAAGGAAACGTGTTGTGTTTGAAAACCTTTGATTAAAAGGAGCCACCGAAGCGTCCCTATATCTCTGTTAATTTCACCAACTGTAGAAGTGGCTGGGATATGAAATGCTGGTAAAACTCCTAAGGTATTGAGCACATCAGCAGCCACAGGTAAAACCACAGCCAATCATAGTGTTGGTTTTCCAAGTAACAGTTGATATAGGTGTATGATTAAAACCAGGTTATACTGCCTACTTTTATTTCATTATTTAATTAAATTAGTTCATTCAACTGTCCACACTGAAAAACAGCACAAAATAATTGTTGAAGAAAGAAAGCAAACTTCAGGAAGTAGGACCCGTAGGTATTTCCACATTCAGAAATAATGTCCGTAGTGCTATTACGTGACATGTTTACAGCTCAGTAATACTTATTTAAAAGCTGGTTAAGTGTCATCATTAATCTTTATCAGTTTTCATGCAGGTTTGATTTGAGGGATGTAACACATAGTTACCCTCTTCACCCACCTCCACTATATAATGAGCGTTGGAGTGTCACCCAAAATAGTTTCTTAACAGAGGAACCATCTTAATTAAAGTGTCTCCGTTTGGGAGCGGAGGACTGTAGATCCCAGGGTGGTGACTGGTTTTCTTTACCTTTTTAATTCTTAAACCTGATGTCTGCTCCTGCCTTTTAAGGGATGTAGGATGAATTAAACATAAGTACAGATTAATAATTGAATAAAACCTGCAGTGTATACCTTTGTCTCCCCCCTTTGGCAGTGAAAGTTATCCATTACAGCCAATTAATTATTTAGGTTGCACAAATGATTACATAGTGCACTGTATGTACAAAACCAAGAATAACCACGTGACTTCATTGTCTCTCTTCGGTGCCTCCCACTTTGTAACAGCCCTAATGTCACAGTGTGACACTGTGTGTGGATGCTCTGTTTGGCCTCCTCGCCTCGTCTTCCTTCCCAGCCTTTGAAACTGAGCATCTGGGGCTGTATCCTCTGGAGAGTTGAGAACCCATCACAGGCGAGCGAAGCACTGTGTTTGAGGTCACAGAGGCAGGTGGAAGTAGAAAAGGAAGAGGATGCAACAATCTAGCAAGGTTGGAGAGGAGGTGGGAAGGTGCAAAGGTGAACATAAAGGACTAAATAAACACAGGAGGTTTGTGTAGCAGTTACGTGGATGGATGTTGTGAGGATGAGAAAGATGCTGAAGTCAACGTGGCCTTTAATACAGTCTGGCTTCTCACTTCAGAGATTTGGCAGAGATGAAGCAAACACTGTGACGACTCAGAGAAGATGAAAGAGAGAAGGGTGTTATGGATATGACGTCTACTCAATGACCAATTATAAACTGTGGCTGTGTTTTACATGAATGGTCCTGTCTCAGATAGTCTGGTGTGCGGATGTTAGTTTGTAACTTATTGATCGCATAATCTTGCAATAACTGAGTTTTGTGGCCAGTTGGGGGCAGACAGAAACAGTTTGTACAAACTGTGTGGAAAACATTTATTCATCCAGCAGATACAGAGCAACAATTTCACTGATTTCATCATTTCGACAATAACCGACAGTTTTGCTGTTTGACACTGAGCAGATAGTGTTTTTATTTTCAGACATGACTACTGCTGAAAACGGATTGGATTACCAAAACAATGTGTTACAACTTGCTATAAAGCTCTGTTAAAGCTCACATAGAGTGGTCCTGTTGCACATATATGTGAGTTATGGAGGTCTGCTTACATACATTAACTTGTTTTTATGGTCAAAAACCTCCTAATTGCTGTAAATGAGCCGATAGAAATATCTCCTTACTGATGCTCTCCTCAGCCATGGTGTTTCAGACTGAAATCTCACACCCAGAAGACAGACTGTGTTGTGATTGGCCAGCCAGCGTAGCGCCTTCCCAACTGTCTTGTGATTGCCCAATATCCAGAAGTGACATAATTAGCACACCAGCTCTCAGAAGCACAGCGCAGAAGGTGGATGCACTGCTACTCATTATCAAAACATTGTTTTAACAATGTTTAAAAATAGCTTAGCACGACTCCCCGCCGCAGTCCCTTTTATGACTTTGACCCGGAGTCAGACCCAGAGTCAGAAGACACTGTCGCTCGTGAAACACCTCCACAACGGACGTTATTCTTCTTTTGCGGTTCAATGTACGCAACCGGATGTGCCCGGACTAGTGCCCGGAGTAGGAGGATCCACTGTTCAGGAGAAATGCTGTTTACGTAACCAGAAGGGTTTTTTTCAGGTATCTCGCTGAGCTCAAGATTACAATACAACACAGTGTTCTCAGCAATGGCTGAACTGTTTGTTTCGAACCTTCAGGGCTTCGTAAACAAGGTAGTGGCACAGATACACACCAAAAAAAACAGCATTAATTTGAACTTCCGGTCTAGGTCCGCTTTAAGTCCCACAGAGGTATTTAATCTGGTCTTTCAGAATAAAATACACTAACCTTGACATTGTAGTGGTTTTCATATTTAACTATTTGCAATAATGTCATTCTCCTTGACAGAAAACGTTAATTTTCTCGTATATAATCACATTCTGTGGTGTCAAATTTAAGCATGCTGTAGGCTTCGAATTCCCTGGGTCTGTGTCAGCAGTCGTCTTTTTTCCTCTCAAAGCCGCTCCAAAGATGTCAGTGACGTCGACGCCGTCTCCAGCAGACACAGGGGTGTTTATGTTTATATTCTACCTGCTTAAGCCAGGCTTCACGCCCTCACCATGGATCCTTCGGAGATTGTCCTCCTTCTGAACATGTGCCACCTGGACAGTTTCCTGCTGCATTCATCATATGTGAATGGCCAAATCTGGAGAATGTCTCTATCTAGATTTTTTAGATATCACCCACAGTTGGAAACAGCTTATGTTGACCTCTGTGATGGAGTTGTGACCCGTCCAGAGTATACCTCTCACCCAAGGTCAGCTTGGCTGCAGCAGGACAACATAACTGTGTATTATTTTCATGTAGTTTGTATTTCCCTTACAGTTTGCTTCCATTGTGTCAAACTGTAAGTGACCCGCAGTTTGTCGTCTTTGGATTACATTTGAATATGAAATGCAGCCAATTTGCCTTCTCTCGTATACAACCCAGTCATTGTTTGATACCGATGAGATGTTTATCACGATGAGAGCGGTGTAGGCTGCCTCGCCAACCCCCTCGGACATTTATTACCCATGTGGGTGTCGTCATGCATGTGTCAGTTAGCGTGATGAGGGCTGACACATGCCTCCAACACGGGCCTGCACTGAGCGCTAATGGCAGGATAGAAGCTGAGCCGCTCACCTTCTACTGTTAGACCGGAGCAGTGGATCTCGTTTACCAATCAAGGAGCAGAAGTGAGGGGGTGTTGGAATATGAGAGTGACAGCTGAGCTACTTCACATGGAGGAGGCTCTAAACAATAAACATCTTACACAATGGCAGGCTGCTGCTCTGTAGTGAAGTCGCTGAGATCTGAAGGGTCCTCCTGCTCGTCTCTGCCTCGACTATAAAGAAGGATAATGTTCATTCATTAAATCTTGCTCGGTTGTTTTAAAATACATCAAAGCTTTGTTGCTTCAATGTGAATTTTTTGTTGTTGTTGTTGTTGAGCAAATTATTAATTGTTTGATTTGAAGGACTAGGTCTTAAAGGCCAAAATTATGATTCAAATGATTACTATTCATACATGATTAGCTTTCCCACTCAGTAAATTTGTATGTGTCCGATAGCGGTATCACACACTCGAGTATCTACTGATCAATAAAACACTGATACAGTCATTTTAAACCATTTATGGTTCATACATTTGTGCATAACACAGTTGTGCGTAGAACAAATTTTCTCAAAAAGAAGATATAAAAGAAAACGAAAAGAAATGCTTTATTTATATTTTTACAGTCTGTGAAGCCTGCGATGTATAGGATATTTGGATTGTGTCAGATTTTAAATTTTTAGCTGTCTGATATCCAATACAGTCATTTTGACCAGTATCGGACCGATACCGATACTATGCTGACCGATGCTGATTCCCAACCCTAAAAAAATGTATCAGTGAAGGAAAAAGAAATACTATAGTAGTCATAGTAAGGACAGTTTACTTACTTCAATACCTTTAACCATTAAAAATATACTTTAATGACACCTCATGACTACATGATAGTAGATTTTATGCCAGGCATAATCACAAACTGAGACTTCTCGACTTGCTCTCCACAAATAAAGTCTGTGACTTCGTTTCTGTTCCGTGCAGCAAAAGCAAAACATCTGAGAGTTTTAAAAATCAAACTTGACTGAGATCAAAAACCCACAGCATAACTTCCTGTTTCATTTCAAACTTTGCTCTCCAGCAAGCTTGGCTTGAGTGGAAGAAGTGTCTGATGTGGACTTGTTAAAATAGACTTGGTGATTATGAAGAATCAGTAAAATATGACTGAATTTTAAACCCTTATCCAACTGAATTTAACTAAGACCAGAGATATATGCCGATGCTTCTGCTTATCTGCTTTATATTTAAAATGCCCCTTTGTACAATAGTCTAGTTCTCTCCATCACACTCCTCCCTCCTTTATGCTCCTTCTTTCTATATCTTTCTCTCCGCACTCCTTACTCAAGACTACTGTGGCAACAAAAGTGGGCCATTTCCATTTTGTTATCATGGTAACAGCTCTTCTGGGCAGATTTAATGTACGTTTTACATTATCAGTCCACATCCACTTCTGTTGCAGCCACTTTGTCATTTTCTGTCCGTCATGCCAATGCTTATTAGGCCAATTAAAAATGATGATAACTAGCAAACACAGAGTTAGATGTTTCCTTTTAGGAATTCAGTATTACATTTTTGCTGTCATCTACAAACGCACAAGTTTTCACACAAATACTCAAAGAAAAGATCAACACACTGAGTCTCTTTTCAGTTTGCGTTATTTCTTAGTTTTTGCCCGGAAGGCTGTCAAAGTCACACATTGTCAGGACATATTCGCTGTCATGATTCATTGTCTGCACTGGGGGCTTGTCACATGGAGACCCTAAACAGCCTGCACCCGAAAGGCATTTAGATCTGTGTGACAGTTAGCACCCCTGAAGCCAGAGCGACACAAGAACCTTGTTATGTGTCAGCGTAGGGGGAATTGCCGTGCACAGTCTGGGTGCTAGACAAAGAGCTCTCATTTATAACCACTTACTGTGAAGAGGGGCTGATGATAAGGAGGAGAGAGAGGAATGGGGCAGAAGGTAAATGAAAGATGGCAGGGAGTAAATAGGAGAGGGCATGGGGATGCATTTACACGACAAATGCATTCTGTTTGCTTTGACTGCTTGTGTTTGTTTTTCATTCACTCATCAGGAACTTCGTCCAGCTCTGATACGACTGTAGTAACGGACCGACAACAGCGAGCTAAAATTAAATGCGCCGTTTATAGATGTGAATATTTTAATGTGGTCCATTAAATTTGTACAACTAAGTGGTAAATAACTACAAGAGTGATGTTACTTTCCAAAGATAAGTTGTACATCCTGCTGATCTACAGTCAGGTTGTTACCTCTTCACAGACACGAATAAATCCCCACAATATTCGTGTGCAACTTGCTGTTTCTCGGGTTATTCCCACGGGGGCCGGTGCTCTGCCTTCTGCTCTACAGTAAATGTCACCTACAGAATTGGTTCTCTATTTACTCATTTTGAGAATCTACTGTAAAAACTGTGCCAGATATGGTATGGCAGTCAAGGTTACTATAGTAACAGTGATTGGCCGCTGTTCTATTTGTGATGTGCCAAATCGCTGCCAACTAGAACACCCCGGGCGAGCATTTCCCTCTAAAAACCCATTGTTTCCAGCCCTTGTTTCCAAATAACCCTTAAATGATGATTCAACACTTTCCAGAATTGGCTCTAAATGGCTGTGACAATGCATGTTTTAGCAGTTTCTGTGGAGTGTTTGTTCATCTCATAACACACCATGTAAACCAAGATATGAACAAGGTGCGGTAATCCCTGAGCAAACAGCACCGACAAGCACAAAAATAGGAAGCAGAGACAATTTCTTATCCAGTTCAAGGCAGAGTCTTCCCCAGTTTTCAGTGCGGCAGTGGCCACCACGAGTGCAGTATTTTCATTCCTGACAGAGTGTCTTAGCAGATCATGTCAAAATGTTTTGCTTGCATAACTCAGTGTCATGTGCTGACATTAAAAAGGGGTCTTTTTTGGAGGCTCGGCAGGATTACTCAGCTCAGAGTGGGTAGTTAATTGTCAGGGAGCTGCCTGTGTGTTTTTGCTGAGACACAATGCAGTGTAATAAGATGACACATGCTGTTGCCTCATAATCTCTCTTTTAACAAACAGAGGCAAAAGAGCAGTTTAGAGCAGGTTGGGAGGGACAAATCATAGGATGGCGAGAGAGAGAGAGAGAGTTGAAAATACCAGGAAGGAGTATTTGATTCTATCTCTTAAAAAATAAAAACGTATGACCGTATTTGTCTGTGCTGTGTGCATAAACAACAGTAGAGCGTGACAGAAGCAGTCACTGCACTGTGATTTAATCTGTGCGGTTTCCAAAAATGGCACAAGGTGCAGAGAAAGAGGAGCTTCCTGACACGATGCAATAAATGGCTGGCTCCAGGCTGGCTTTTTGCCATAATATATAATGCTGATAACTTTCTTCCACACTTATTGTGTGAGTTACAAAACGACATTTTCATTCCGGTGTGGCGTCTCCTAACAACCTGCCTTTGAATCAATCTCTGATTATTTGGCCTGTGTGTGCAAGCTGACATCGTGCAGGCTCTGTATACCTGAAAGTGTAGAAGGAGTTTTATATAAAAGACACTGGATGTAACAAAAAGCTGCATCTTCATCCATAATAGATGCTGCACCAATTTTATATATGGTCTTTGAAACTGGGGAAGCTCATATCAGGCCCAGTTATTTATATAAATTCTGCCACCTGCCACTCCCCAAGTCCCTCCAATCCTCATGCATAAGCCCAGCCCACTGCTCTGTTGACTCCCTGAGACGCTGAGCTTCCCTGGAAGTGACAATTTTGCAGTGAAAGAAAGCTAATCTGTGCTTTCTACTTGTTTTAATTTAATACACCATGCTATTACGGAAATGTATGAGAAGAAAATCGCATGACAACATGTGAACTGGTTTTATAGTTGATTGTGTTCTAGTGCACGTCCATCCATCCGTTTTCTACCACTTTATCCTCCACCAGAGGGCGATAGGCAGGGTCACACCTAGAATAGTTTGCCGGTCCATCACAGGGCCACATATAGAGACAACCAACCATTCAATCTCACTCTCACACCTACAGTCAATTTAGAGTGACCTATTTACCTAATCCCCATATTGCATGTGTTTGGATTGTGGGAGGAAGAAAACCTCACGCACACACGGAGAGAACATGCAAACTCCATGCAGAAAAAGACTCTTGTTCCAACCGGGGCTTGAACCCGGATCTTGCAGCAAAGAGCGCTAACCACTAAAGCAACCGTGTGGCCGCACCTTTAGCAATGAAATGTAAATACAACAGCTACCTATTTGACCATTTTATAATATTTTTTTGAGGAAGCAGAGCTTCTCTTGCTCTCCCTCTCTGTGGACGGCAGTGGTGGGCATGGATGTGGCGATCCCAAAAGAAGGAAGAAAGATAGCTATTAGAGAAAAAAGGTGCTTGAGAAATACCAAGGGCTGAAAGAGGAGCTAGAGAAGATGTGGGGGAGAAAAGGCAACTGTGGTCCAAGTGGTGATGGGAGCATTAGGGGCTATCACCCTCCGCCCCCCCCCCCCCCCAAACTGGAAAACAGTGGCTCCAGAAGCGAAGACCTACATTCAAGCATCAGCTCTTAGTGAAACCATGTTGCCATGACAACGTATGATGCAGTAAATGTTACTTAGGGTGAATGGGTTATCAAAGTGTGCATTTGTGTGTGCACCAAACTTGGTTAGTCCGTTTGTGATGGAGACTGACTGTCGTCAGGGGAATTTGGAGCTGAAGTGCTCACCTCTGTGGGTCTCAGCGCTCCAGCTGTACTTAATGAATGCAGTGGTGATTACAGCCACAGCTATTTTCGGGGCTGGTTTAAGTCGGCGATATCAGTCTTGACCCACATAAGGTGAGCACAATATGCACTCAGAAGGATTTGCCGTCTTCGGGTTATAACGATGCTGTGGAGAGAAAAGATGGTGCTGTACTTTGCACGTCTCCGTTTTTTCTTTTACGAAGGGTTGCACCAATCTGCGTTGTTCATCGTGGAGAAGGTCATTGAGGGATGGAAATTGATAACAATAATGTATAATCATAATGTGTATTCTTCAGTACTGCTGGGAAGATAGATACATAGTACATTTGTTCAGTGTTGAATGAAACAACATTCATTTTGAAGCTGAGCTAATTTCTGTTGTAGTCAGTATATAAACAGCAATTTTCAGAGACCAGTATCGGGGAGCTGGTCTGCTGCTGCTGCCCTCACGTACTCTTATTTGTATTTATAAAACTACTCTGACACTGCTGCACCCAATACCACTTTACTTATCTGAGTGAGCTGAGCAGGTGTGCGGTAATAAGAGGATGTGTTGCAATGTCAGCAGTTTGGAAATACTTTAAGATAAGCAATGACAATAAAAGTAGAGCAGACTGCAACCTGCGCTCTCAGAGACTAGTCAAGAGGAGGAGGAGGAGAAAAGTAGCTCCTTCAAAACCAGTCATTTGATTAAACATCTAAAGAAGCAGCTCCACGCACAACAATAAGTCTTATTTTTTCTAGTTCAAGTCTATCTGCGCCTATTTTGCTAATCTAAAATGTGGTGTTCAATTACAAATGAGGCTGTGTTTTAAGTTGTTTAACATATCACAATGTAAAATAAACTATAACAACGAAACCGAACAAGCGTAAACGTAAAGATAAGTAAACATATGCACTCTTATGTAAAATGTCAATATGTACAATATATACAGGAGAGATGTACACTGTATACAGTATTGAATGGATGGAAATGCTGATCTATTGTCGTCATCTCAAGGAATTGGCCTCACTCTTTCAATACTTTTGGAGCATACTGTTAATGTTTAACCAGTGGTGATAGTATCTAATGTTGTATTTGTTCACAGGCAAAGAGAAGCAAAAAAAAACGCACTTGTTTTCTGTAATGGTATTATTAAGTATATAAGTACTCAAATTTAAGTAGTTGTACTTAAAAGTATTATTAGCTTGGCACATCCATACATTATATATGTTAGAACACTTAATATATGACAAAAATGTAGTGAAGAATAATGTAGTACAAAATAAAAACAGTTTCTCTCCAGCGTTCTGTCAGGATTGTTTAGGCGTGTCTAAAATATAGCTCCATGACACACTGGAGCCATAGTTCGTGTAACTCCTCCTTCTCAAACGCTGTAAAACAATAAAAGCACACTGTTCACTGTTGAGGAGTTGCACCTGCTCCTATACAGTACTGCTGCCTTTGGCTTGTTAACTACCTGAGAGACGTCTTTATCCTGAGAATGTGTCTCACACATTGATGCAAAAACACACAGACAAGCTCTGCCACATCCTAAAAGTTCCTATAGATGAGGAAATAAAGTAGAGAAACAGAACAGACGCCTGCTGTGACGCTGCAGATACCTCTGACAGAGAGAGAGGCAGGGTGGGGAGGACTGTATCCAAACCAGCAATGTGTTTGGGTGTAGTGTTATGTAAATTGTGATTTTAAAGGATGAAAAAGTTCCTTTCCTTGATGTTTTTTAGTGTATACATTTATACAACAAGTGACCTTTTTTAGTCATTCAAATGTGGCATTTTTCTGTGAGCTGAAGCGAGAATTTTATCAGTGAGCAGAACATGCTCACATTTGAGTTACTTAATGGAGCATTATGTAATAAATCTAAAGCAACGGGCCATAAAATCCTCCTAATATGTCACAGAGACTCGGGAATAATGTTCATATAACAAACTGAACTCACCAACAACAACAGCACAGCCACAATATTTGCATCAAAATTTTTTTTTGCAGACTGCAAATCGTGTTTATGTTTTGAAATCATGTTTTGGCATGTGGCGCCACCTAATGTCTATCAATCATTGCAGTCGGTAGAGTTTCAGCTGCCGAGCAACCACGGGTTGCCAGTTATGTCAAAAAAACAAAACCTAAGTGACCTCAGTATTTTGAATTTGAATGTTATAACCATTTTTGGCCACATTCTTACATGTGGCACCTTTAAAAAATAACCAAGCTGGTTGATAGTGATTGATAAATATACGGTCAACAAGTCAATTTATTACTAAAGATAAAGGTGTCTGTGAAGGTTCTCAGTCACCTGGACACCTGCGTCTTCAGTTCTGACTCATGTGGCCTTAACAACTGACCCCAAGCTGCCACCACGGGTTTGAAAACCTGAGGACTCACACACTTGAATCAGAACTGAAAGAAGCCTTTTGGATGAGAGGCAAAACGCCTTTAAGTACAGAAGTACTGTTGCCTCCGTTTTAGCACTCAAAAGATAAAGGTGTCACCCTTTTCTGAGACAAGTGCAGAAAAAAAAAATAGTGAAAAAAAAAAAAAAATGTGTGGCCAAGGTGGACACATGGGACTTTCCCAACCTCAGTGTTATATTTTTTGCTATTTCTGTGCAAGGACAAAGATGCAGGGGGTCAGGGAGAGTTACTGTAGAGACAGAGGGTGAGGAAATGTGTGTGCCAGTTTTGTGAAGCGTGCACTCCCTCTTCCTGCTCACGTTGTGCTGTAAGGACGTATGTGTGTGTCTGTGTGTGTTCACGTGTGTTCCTGCCTTTGCGAGTTGTGCAGTCTGAGGGTCACCCAGTAAGAGACTGCAGAGAGGCTCTTCGTCACACTCACACCTCACTCCCTGGTTACCTGACCGTCCATCTGTCTCCATATTTACCAGCACAGACAGAGTCCGTGGTGTAAACAAATTAAAATATGCAAATGTGTCCCTGAATGAAAGGTTCCAATAAATACAGTGTGAAGATTGTGTGTAGAAATTCAAATGAGCGTAGTATTTTTTTTCCTATAAAAGCAGAGAACAATAATAAAAGAAAGACACATAAATTAAAAGGCTGAAACCTTAATGTAAAGACTTTTTATTGGGGTTACAAATAAAATGCATTTTCCTTAACCAGTAGTTGACTTTAAATAGAAATGCACAATGCTTGGTTTGTCTTTCAGTATATGTTCTTAAGCTGAAGGTCATTTTCTAAATGAATCTACAGTTGAATTAATATTTAAATATGTGATTGTGCAATAACCAGAGGACACAGATCCCAATATGCAAATGTTACTGTCAGCAGGAATCATTTCCATGTCAGAATCTGCACAAAGTCTGAGAGTAGAAGTGGTAACCGAGTCCAACCTGAGGCTGGCACATCCTCTTATTTTTTTATGTCCAAACCCGATCCGAGTCTGACACATTTAAAGTAAGCTGAAGCACTGAGTTTGAGTTACCCTCGTGTGGTTTTTGTTACCATAGCCACCATATGTTGGTTGTTTTATATAACACACATTAATGACCGTTACCTGTGTTGCTGCTTGTGCACGTGTGGAGAAAAATAGATGGCCCATTGTAACTAATAGTTAAGAGTTAATAGGCAAAGTCTTGCTCCCTGTTACCTAATAAGAGAATCACATCTGACTGATCCTGTTGGACTTTGATTAGTTTTGGTATCCATAATTCATTTGTTTTTAAAGGAACAGGAAAGGTGTGTAAATTAGCCTGAGCTCAGACCAATTGATTATCCATAACATCAGTGCAGTCAGTTTTTAGTAGGGCTGAAACAATTACTCGATTAATCGATTATTAATCGATTACTAAATGAATCGTCAACTATTTTGATAATCGATTAATCGGTCTGAGCGTTTTTTAAGGAATTAAAGCAAGTTTTCTGATTTTTATAATCAATTATGAAAATAATAATTAGTTGCAGCTCTAGTTTTTAGAATTGCTTATCCTGTGTAACAGTGTCTATTGTTAAGCATTGTTGATTTTATTTTTGTTCCCGGTTGTTCTTAGATTTTTGTTTGTTTTTACCATTGTGGTATACGTAAAGCTGTGTTTCCATCATGTTCCAGTTCAGTACAGTTTTGAACGGTAAAGCCCTGGGTCAGGCTTGCATTAATTAATCGATTAATAAATGAATCGTCAACTATTTTGAAAATCTATTTATCGGTTTGAGGTTTTTTTCGTTATTAAAACAAGAATTCTGATTATTTGAGCTTCTTAAATGTAAACATGTTCTGGTTTCTTTGCTCCACATAACAAAGTAATCATTAAAACTGAATAAATAACGTGTGTGGGCAAAACAAGACATTTGAGAACATCATAATTTCCAGGTTTGACAAACACTGATCAACATTTTTCTAAATTTTCTGACATTGTATGGCACAAACTCTAAAATACTCGACAGATGAATTGATATTGAATGTAATCATTAGCTGCAGCTCTAATATAGTGTGGCGATTACAACAAACAACGTCATCAGACGCACAACAGACAACAGGAAGACGTACAGTAGCTTGTTTCTTGGTTGTCGTCAAGTTTGGAAGAAACACAACCTGACTGTCGTAGGTGGAGCCAGCCTAGCTCCTCTTGGACTGTACCTTACCAAGAGAACTGTACCAAAAAATGGAATGGTTGGGGCCAATTATTTTGGTACTATTCCTGATGGAAACGCAATGTACAGTTCTGTACTGTACCACTCACACTTAAGATGACCTTGAGTGTCCTGAAAGGTGAAATGAATCATTATTGATGAGTCTCTACAGTCCTGTGAATGTCCCGGTTTTAATAACTGCCATCGTACGGTAGAATCTAAGTAAGCTTAGTATGGTCAGTAAGATGGAGGTTTGAGCGTAAAAACCCATCAGACATGACTTAATGTCTTGGAAAAACTGCAAGCTGATGATGTACCATGATAATAAGTATGAATGTGCGCTGCTGAAATGAACGCTCTAGGCAGACATTAAAGGGAATTCACACACACACTCACACAAACAAGAATGCATGTGATGGTCATGTATGATATCAGATGAGAATGTGCTTGGAGCTGCTTTCGAGATGAACTGGTTAATGCAAACGTTTTCTAAACACAGCAATGCACAAACGTCTCCATCTGTTTTTTACACAATTGCGCACACCCATGCGCAATTCACATGGACTCCGTCCGCTAGTGTTGTCACCTCGTGCTCTTTTCTGGCAAAAGAGACAAGAGGACAGGATATGAAGTCTTGTCAAATCCGAGTCTCTAATTGGAGGTGTCACGGCTGCGTCCCCTCCTCATCTTTCCCAGCCTCCCATGCTTTGCCTGGGGCAAATATAGCAACAGGCACCACAGGGGACAGTCAGCGCTTTGCTCGCTGCAGGATAGCATGGAAGGAATTTTATCCGTTTGATCTGTGTTTATTGTCTCAAGGGCTGCACTAATGAAATTATAAAGGGAGAGTGTTTTTTGGAGAATGCATTCTCTGTGTGAGAGAACGCGTGGCTCTAATACAACTTCCATTTTTTGTCAACTCATGTCTATAATATAACACAAACAATGCCAGATGCTAGAATTACTCCTCTAAAAACAGGACAAATATCTTTATTTTTGGATTTTAGTTCTCGATATATTACAGGGCTTGGCAAGATATTCTTTATATTCATTATTATAAGGAATAGGAATAATCAAATAATTTAATATGATATATATATGATATATTCATATATATTATATGAAAAATGTTTGGATAACACTGCTTCTCAAATTTTATATCATTTAAAACAATTTAGTCAGTGAGTTTACATCATATGAAGATGCTTTGTTTCTACCCTTGTACAAGGAAATATATCAGAATAAGTCAACAATACGAAATCAAAACAAAGATAGATTCATTTGTAAGATTGCGTGGTTTAAATGAAAGTCAAGTAACTCAGCATTAAACAACATCCCAATGCCAAAAAGGTGAACATAAAACAAATATGGGTAACACTTTATATTAGGGAACACGTATTCACCATTAAAAAGTTGCTTACTAACATACATATAAGTAGCATACTAGCCCTTTATTAGTAAATATTAAGCACTCTTAATTCATGCTGTAAAGAGGTAGAATAAGGTTATGTAGAATAAGGTGTTACTAATAAAGGGCTAGTATGTTATATGTTAGGGTGCTTTCACACCTACACCATTTGTGGACGCTGTGGCTCGGTTCGTTTGCGTAGGTGTGAATGTAATCTCAGTCCTTTGGTGCACACCAAATCCGCACTACTTTGGTAAAGGTTCCTCTGGTGTAAAAGCAACCAAACCAAAATTTGTGGGATGAAACGGTCTAATTTAATGCATTATGGGTATGAGATACGGGATAACCCCGGCTGAGCTTCAATCCCCACCGGGCGGGTTACGGCAGTGATGTGCAGCCTTGGAAATGCTCAAATTGATTAGAGTGGCAGCGATCAGCTCCGGTGACCGCGGCACTGAAGTTTCCAAGTGGAAATCGGGGGTTAGTACGGTTCTGGTGCCGATGGTCTTCGTGGTCTATTTTGGTTCGTTTAGAACTCTGCATATGTGAAAGCAAACCAAACTGTTTGCTACATTGTAATATTTTTCTGACTGGTGCAGACCAAAGCAATCGAACTATAGGTGTGAAAGCACCCTTAGTGAGCACCTAGCCAATGGTGAATGTGTTCCATAGTTTAAAGTGTCACCAGAATATGTCATTCTAAATTAAAAAAAAAAAAGCATCATAAAAGAAAATATTCACATAAAAGAAACTAAAGTATTGGGAAGTTTGGTTGGAAAATAGACTTCAATGAATAAATGGATGCCAGAGTTGTTGTCTGTAAGTTTTTTGTCGATAAAGTTAATAACTGACTGTTGTATAGGTGCTGCTGGACCAACATATACAGCAGTGTCTCTCTGCAGAGCAGGAAATAAGTCAACAACCACATCAACCACACCTCGCATGGCAACAGTCAGTCAAGACTGCTCACACCTACTCACACACTGTCCACACAAAAACACACACACACAAACACACACACACACACACACAGACAGACACACACACACACACACACACACACACACACACACACACACACACACACACACACACACACAGTCATGTATAGTGAATGGCTGCTGTGTCCGTTTTCATCGAGCAGATATCACTGAAGCACATTATCTCTGCGACACCCGCGCAGGCCCGGGTGCAAACTGAATGACAGACAGACACGGCAGCCTTGACAAGTCAGTTCACACCGTGTCAACAGCTCTTTGATCACGGCCCGCAGCGCGGACAGAGAGGAACCCGCCCGGAGCGGTGTACGGCGGTGGAAGCCGTTGAGTGAGAAATTAGACCTCCATCTGTAAAGAGCTGCTCTTCACGTGGAGCCACAGAGGGACGGCAAGAAAACACAGTGGCAGACACGGGAGTGAGTGGGTGGGCATAATTATATCTGAAAGTGAGGTTAACCGCATACATGTTCAGTGGACTAGTGTAGTCACCCTTTTGTGGAGAGCCGTTGAAAGGAAAAGAAGGGTGTGAGGCTCAAAACCACTTAAAACCTACAGGGATTCATTGTTTCTGTCTGTGGTTTTGTGGTTCACACTTTGTTTATTCAAGGCTAATTTGTGTGATTATTGGGTGGGAGTTTTTTTGTTGTTGAAACAACCAAAAAAATAAATTAAAACCGTCCATCACTGAAGCATACATTTATTAATCTGTACTCTGGGCGACACTGATCAGTTGACCTCCACGTAAAAATATATACAATATATACAGTTTTAAAACCATGTGCACATCCAGTTGTGTGTGTTGTGTTTGATATGTGTCAGTACTGATATGCTTATCGAGGCCATATCGCCCAGCCCTACATGGAGCCTCGCCAGAGCAGATACTAAAACACACACTATCACTATTGGAAAAGCAAAAGAAAGAGCTGAGTCGATTATTATACATGTTGCTCTACCTGTGCCTGAGTTCCTTCTTTTCTCCTCGATATTTTCCATTTCAGTAGTACAGAAAGACGTACGTCGAGTTTTAACGATACGTACATGCATGAATTTGGTTATGCATGATGATGCATGCAAAAATCAAAACCCCTCTGTGCAGCGGTAAACTCTGAGTGACCTGACGACCGCTGCGTCCCTCTCAGTGGCAGGACTGAAAAGGTCAGCTTGTTGTTGTTGAAACTGACAAAAAAAAAAAAAAAGTCAGAGATACAAACAACAAGAAAGCATCAGCGGCACAGGAGGCAGCAGGTGCTAATTGAAACCATCTTGCAAAAAAAGACAAAAAGCCATTTCACCACAGCTGCTGCTTTTTTGTTTTTCTCCCCATGCGCAGCTCCAAATGGTAGGTGCCATCCACTCGACAGGCTGACTAATTGCTCAACGCAGGCTTGGATGCAGGCATGTGGATTAACTAGGCCAATTAGTCAAGCGCTGAGACGCCCAGTGAAGAGAGGAGTCACGCTCCCTTTCTCAGCCGAGTACCATTTAATCAGCAGTAAAGATGCTGAAGCGACGCTACAGTTTAGTGACTGCTTCGTGACAACAGCTGGTTTTGTGGCTCAGGCTGCTTGACCTCAATTTTGGTTGGCTTTGCAAAGGGACAAAAATGAGAGGTTTTGTCGAAATTTGGACCTTAATCTGTTTACACGGTCACATTGCGGGGACAGAGAAGGGGGTAGGCCTCGTGCTTAGACTTGTTCTCTCTGCTTATGTCTACTGGGCCCCTGTGTGGTAAACTGGCCCCAGCTGACCCAGGATCAGCTCGTCAGCTCTGTTACAGAAAAAGACAGAAACTGTGCTGTTCTCTGCCCACTCACAACCCCGTAACACAAATTCAACTGCCACCTTTAATTTCTTATTTCCTTCCCTTCCTTTGTATTCCTTTCAGTCACCTAATTATTGTGCCCATTTTCCCTGACAATGTTATCATCAAGCTGATCTGACTTTGTAATATTGCTCACGCACTTAAGCGATTCAGCACTGTTGTCTCTACCGTTTTTAAGCTGTGCACCACAATACCTGAGATTAATTTGCTCCCGCTGATATTTTTCCGATGTACTACCTTCTGTTTCATGCTCACAAAAGGCTGTGATGATTCATCCAATTCAAGCATTGTGCTATAGTTCATCAGACTCGTGGTTGATATGCAAGTCTCCCATCACGGAGGTAAAAAATATGATTCATAGATGAATTTTCTGTGATTCATGTAGCACAACCCTGGAATGAATTGGTCAAATGTAGTTGTTATTAAAGCAGTATGTATGTCATGTTGTGCGTTTGACACATGCTGCAGATCTTGCACACTCAACAAAAATATTTTTGTTGGGATCAATTTCAAAACAAAAGTCCTGGAGTAATGGCAGAAAGAACACAATGGTGGTCGATGATCCAAGTTCACAAACTTCAATAACGTGGGTGTCCACCATTAGCCTCACGCAGAGCGGTACACCGGCGACGCATGGACATCACCAGGTTGTTGATCGTGGCCTGGGGGATGTTCCTCCCTTCAGAGCCACTTGAAGGTGGCGGCCGTTCTGGGGAACTGGAACTGGAACCCGCTGGCGGACACGCCTATCCAGAACATCCCAAAGGGGTTCGATAGGTGACATGTCTGGTGAATATGGCGTCATTCAGTTGTGTTGCCACAGCTGTAACGCTCAACCCAGCACTCAGCATGCCAATGGCACGCTCCCTCATGATTTGTGAGTTGAAATACTCAATCTGAGATTGTAGTCAATAGGAGTGGCCAAGTGACACTGGACTACTGGGTTTGAGCAAAACAAATCATTCCACAAAGGAATGCATCAAGAATCTGAGCAAATGTCATGACATTCTATTTTTGTTTTCAACATTTCAAGTTTGTGCATTTATATTTTTGTTGAGTATATTAAAAGCTGTTCTCAGGCTTTAATCTGACCAAAACAATCAGGCAAATAGAGTGCCCGAGTGATGCACACACTCCAACAATCGAACTATTTCAATGATGGTGAACTAAAGTAACTCTTCAGTCTTAATTTTGCCGTTTCATGTCAGACGTCGCTCCGGTCGACGTCTGGTTTATCGTTGGAAACACTTCAGAAGTTTAATTATGAAGTGAATTATGCAACATATTTTTGAAATCAACCAAAATATTTCAGGCTGTTGAATGTTTTATTTGCGGGGCGGAAACTCTGTGTAGTCTCTAAACGCAAGAAGATTATGCGGGAAAGAAAAGCATCTCTGCTCATGTCCTTGATGTGAGGAGCGTATGAGAAACGACACGAGGTAAGATAAAGGTCGAGAAAAATCATAAGAGACGGCAAATGTTAACAGTAAGTGTAGCTGCTGCATTGTATTGAGTTGATTTTATAGCCTTTCAGTCCTTTATCTGCCTGTAGCCTCAGATAATTTATGGCTGAGGGCTCTGCTGTTTGCATCTTGTATAATCCATAACATGATTTCACATTTGCAAATGTGAATAGAGGACATTTGTCTTAATTAAAGCACATTTTTACTGAATAGATTAGCTGGGGTGTTTTTTTTTTCTTTGCACAAGGTCATAGTTTTGTGAAACATTTATTTCTTTTTCTACTTGAGAAAGTAAAAGACAAGAGACAGAGGAAAGATGAAAAACAAAGGTCTCTGAGGGGATTTATGGAAACTGACTGAAATGATGAAGAAAGTCAGTTATTTATGTTTCAAAATGTCCTGAGACAAATTTAGCGTCGACTTTACTGGCCCCAACACAAATTGGTCTGGGACAGGCAGTGCCGCAGGAAAAATTAGATGCTCTGATGCTAATGCGTGGTATCAGTCTATCCTCAGGCGTCACATTTTGACTCGGCCGTGACCTTTTGCCTTTTGCCTGACCGTGTGTCCTTTGCGTGCGTGGCTGAGCTCAAAGAAGCCACACAGAAATGCATCACCTCGAGCAACTGACTGTGTTTGAGCGTCTATGCATACTTGAATTTATATTTGTGTACATCTGTGTGTTTGTTCACTCCTCCCACTGATGTGCAGTTGTTGTATAGCACATTTACACAGACTCATGACGTTACTACCACCGTGACACCTGATACACAGACACAGGGGCTCAGACGCAGACCATTGTAGGTCACTGGCTTGTGTGTGTGTGTGATTGAGATGATGAGGAGACAAATGTGAATGTATGTATCTGTATGCATGAAGCTTGACAGCACAGCATAAAGGTGTCTTTACATACTCATTTGTGTGTAGTTTAACCCATAATGCATTTGAGCATGTGCCTGTGTTCACAGTCATGTTTCATTTATGAGGCAGTATCACAATGTCCCCTGTGTGTCTCAGAGATGACCGGCAGCCAAACACTCCCACCTGTAGGTTGGTATAACCGATCCACTTCCCTTGTGGCCATTTCTCAATGC
Organism: Microchirus variegatus; assembly: GCF_963457635.1. Classification (NCBI taxonomy): domain Eukaryota; kingdom Metazoa; phylum Chordata; class Actinopteri; order Pleuronectiformes; family Soleidae; genus Microchirus; species Microchirus variegatus. Next base: position 14,639,695 of record NC_139811.1, read on the forward strand.
AAACACTATTAATGACGCAAAAAGAGCACTTGCTGGTAATGATCGTATCTAAAGATATATTATATAACATTGCTGGATTAAGGCCCTGGTACACTTCTGTGCAAAGTCTTCGTGGACACAATGCATAATGATCCAGATTTTGGAACGACGCACAAAGAGCGCATTGCGTACTAGTGAGCAGTAGTCGCCAAGGATAGTCTTTTCTGAGCCTCGACCTGGCAACCCTCGAACGGGCGAACACCTCAACTCCCGAGCCACTTGAACCAGACGTGTACGAGGGAGCTGTGGCATTGTTTTTTTCTTCTTTGGTGGGAGTGCATCCTATGCCATGCGTCCAGACTTGTACCGCCACCCAATGGTGAAGTGGGATACTACATGATCCACTATATGAGATGCGCAATGTGGCGATATGTTTTATTGACTAATGTACTCGCATAAGGCCAGGGGTCTTACCCTGCCCTATGTCAGCTGGGATTAGCGCCCGTGACTCTCATTTGGAGGATAAAGAGGTAGACGATGAATGAATTAATGAATGAAATGTACTCACATTTGCCAGAATGTCTCTAACACTCTTTAAATCCATAGAAATCTGTATTTCTGTTCAAGGTAATGGACCATTTCATTTTGGTCATCCTAACTTCTGGGCCAAACCCCTTATAAAAACATCATAGTGAGAATTTATTTATTGTGTTGTATTTGGTGCTAATGGATCATGGCTACTCATTGAAGCTCCCCCCATAAAGTGCTCTTTTTTTATTTATTTAAATAGAGATCAAAATCTCTTTTCCAAGAGTGACCGGTCCAAGAGGTCAGCAGCACATGTCACAGTAAATATTAGAGATTTAGGAGACAGGTTACAAACAATAATTTTGTTTAACAGTGTATAAAGTTTGCTTGACATTTAAAGTGCCGGAGTTGAGGTCACAGTTATAAATTAAAAACACTGGCACTGTTTACTGGTTCCTTGTTGTCTGTCTAATAAGATGAAATCAGTTCGGTCTGGAGAGTGTATGTGAATGTTCTTCTCCCTATTTCTGTTCCAACATGTGGAACGGATAGATAGAGACTGTGTTGTGTGTGAGTATTATAACTGGTAATGATCATTTTCAAATGTCTGACTGACATACAGTATAGGCAAATCTCTCTTTTTTGCATATTTAATGTAATTCATTGGAAGTAGTTGGCTCTCCATTGGTGTCTGCTTGGTTTCCTGGTGTGGGGACAGTGACCAAAGAGACACCTACTTAACACAGCTAACCTATCTGAGGAGTTGCTGACAGCCCATGTCTTGTCCAATCGTCTCAACCAAAGGAACAAAGCTTGCCCTCTTGTTTCCCTCGGAGAGTTCCCTGATTGATGGTTCGATGTAGCTCCTTGCCACTGAGGCCTAGGTCTTTAAGTAGATGTGATGTTAAATTACCCACAAACCCTCTTGTGCTGTTCATGCCCTGTGCACCCTCCCTGCACTTCACGGCCGAGTCCACATATTTCGTCATCAGTCTCTGATGGGTTGCCTCCGTCCCCTCCTCTCAGAGTGCAGTCAGCTCGACCAGCAGCACAGATTTGTTTTGGCCGGTGTCCACAGCACCATGTCTGGACAAAGAATGGGGCTACAGATTTCTTCTGGGAAATGGAGCCGCATGCCGAGGCCCATCTCTCTTCTCCTTTCCACTCGTGCTGGCATCCCTTTTATGAGGAACTGGATCCACTACTGGCTCCCTGACTGTCTGACTTGTCATGGCTCACCTCTCCACCACCTCCGCTAGTTCCCCAGTTCTTGGACATGGCGCCATCTGAAGCAGCTCTGTGTGAGAGCAGCCTGTTGAAGGGAGGCATTGAGGATCCTGCAGAGGCTGCGTCCTATCACAAAGAGCCGTAGTTCACACTAATGAGGAAAATTGAGTCGAGCCTGCGGCAGTTCCTAGAAATCTGCTTAGATTACTGGCTGATTCACAACCCCCTCCATCATCAACTGGTGTCCCTGTTGCCTCTGTACCATTGCCTGTACTCCCATTTGTTTTAGGATTGATTTTTAAAAAGATTAATATAGTTGGTTTTCAAAGCTGTTAGTGGTTTGGCACCATCTTACCTCTGGGAACTCCTTCTTCTTCATACCCCATCCTGAGCTCTGAGGTCTAATAAGAGGCTGCTTTTAGATGAGACAAAATTCCCATTAAAAACTTTGGCGAATCTGGCCTTTTTTCTGTAGCTGCCGCCAAACTTTGGAACAAGTTACCCAATCGAAATAAAACTTTGATCCACCATTGAACATTTTAAATCACTTTTACTACTATTTTGTATTGTGCTCTAGAAGTAAAGTTGTCTTGACTTGTCCAGACCAAGGCTGCAACAAACAACTATTTGTTCAGTCAATGATTATTGAAATGAGTCATCGACTACTTGGAAACCAGTTTGAGTTCAAAATATAAAGCCTGTTTGAAGTATTGACCAACAAAGGGTATACTGTTAGCATAGCTTGACCTGCATCCATACACTCACAGAAAAGTGAGATGTCACACTCTGTGAGAAACCTTGAACACACGTTTTTTTAACCAATCATTGCACCCTTAGTCTGGAACTTACCCAACAATTCTTAGTGTTGCAGCGTCCTTATTATCACCATTTGCACTTCCTCTGTTTCACCATCCATGGAGCCATGCTCTTGGCGTATTCTGCGCGCTTCTGTTGTTGTGTAGTTTTTACACCTAAGCGTTTTTTCTTGTGTTGCTGGTCACTAACAACTAACAAACCTTCTGTAACAAGTTATCCAGACATGCATAATCAAACTCCGATCACAACAAGCCAAGGTGGAAACTTCCATCAAGTGCGAACCTGCAGAGCTGTGTAGGAAGAGATTGAGGGGGCGGGGTTTTTGACAACATTACCATGGCGATGTAATGTCATGTGATTCAAATTCATCTCAGATGCTCTGAGGTGTTTTCTGTTGTGTAACTGCACATGGACAAAATTAATTGAGCTCTCTGCCACAATAGTTTTGTTTTGCTTTGTTAAAAAAAAACTGAGCAGCCTCCCTGCTGTGTTAAATCTCCCGAGGTGTTTTCTTCTCTTTTTTTCTCCTGCTGCAAGTTCCGACTCCAATGTAGAAGTTTCACAATTTCAAACATATGCACATATAAACAATGAAGCTCTCTCACACACACAAACTTATCCGTATCTGTACAGCAGGATATTATGGTCGTGGAGATAATTGCTGGACTTGAATAGAATTCTTAAGTAGCAGTAGCTGCCCTAAAGAAGACACAAAGATGAAGATTATTCTGCTCTTCTCTGTTCTCATTGTCATCTCTATCTTGTGGTTCTCTCTTTGTCGTCATCTTTGCTTTATTTGCATCTTTTATCATCGTATAATCACTGTTAATTCTGTATGTGTGTGTGTGTGTGTGTCGCATGTCCTTCATGTGCCTACAGCATGCATAATCGAATGTCTGGACTGAAATTGAGTTTCCATTCCTTTGTTGTAGCAGTGGCTCCGTTCACTTCCTCTCTCTCTGCAACGTAAACACTGCATCTCCCTCGCGTGGAAAAAGTACTAAAAAAAAAGTACATTGTGTTTGCTAATGTTGGCCACACTTCCCCAACTCATATGAAAATGATATAATACATGAATTAAAGCTCACATAGACTGGTCCTGTTGCACATATATGTGAGTTATGGAGGTCTACTTACATACATTAACTTATTGTTATGGGCAAAAACCTCTTAGTTGCTATAAACGAACCGATAGAAATCTCTCCTTATTGACGCTCTCCTAAGCCGTGGTGTTTCAGACTGAAATCTCACCCCCAGAAGACAGAGTGTGTTGTGATTGACCAGCCAGCGTAGAGCTTTCCCAACTGTCTTGTGATTGGCCAATACCCGGAAGTGACATAATTAGCACACCAGCTCTCAGAAGCGCAGCTCCCCCCTCTGGAACGGTGGATGCACTGCTATTCATTATCAAAACATTGTTTTAACAAGATTTAACGAGATTACAATAAAACACAGCGTTCTCAGCAATGGCTGAACTGTTTGTTTCGAAACTTCAGGGCTTCGTAAACGAGGTAATGACGCAGATACACACTAAAAAAACACAGTTAATTGGAACTTCCGGTCTAGGTCCACTTTAAGATAGGAAAAATGATGGACAAGGTGTACAGTATGTATAATTAGACACAGTTAACAGCTAAAAGAAATATTGCAGATGCTTGTAAATGACCAGAGAAATATTAATGTATTACAGTACTGTATATCTGCAGTCATTTCTCTGTATAAACGCCTCCACTTGGCCTCTCTCGCTGTCTTCACTGTCAGTGTGTCAGTCCATCTGTGGTCACCAGCCATCCATCTCCAGTAGACGTCAAGGGAGAGCTGGTGGATATGAGTCATGTGACCTGGGGGGTCTGAAAAATTCTGATCTGTCACTCTCTACAGTGACAGAAGTTCAAAGATCACGACTGAAGTAAGGAAGAGATATATAAAATGTGTATGAAATGAAACAGTGGTTTAGATTCCCGAGGCGATGCCGAGATGTGGGGCGAGGATACATTTTTAAACTCACAAAAAAAAAAAAAACGTCTGTCATCTGTGACAATGTGGTCATAAGCAGGGGTAAAGATAGAGATAAATGTGCTTTTCTAAAGTTTGCTCACTCTGTCGCCTTAAATGTGCTGACTAATTTTCTCAGCTTTAAAGCTGCAGTAAGCAGGATCGCGTTTCGTCCACAGGTTATTAAAAATACTCATATTTTGACATTTTGGGATTGTGTCTTGTTCTCCCCTGAGCGTCTCTCATAGATAAACATGGACAAACAATTGTTTCATATGTGATGTTTGATATAAGAAGATTTCTATGAAACACTTTCCTGATATAGATGTGGTTTGTTGTGTTTATTGTCCAACTCTCTCTTTTAGACTTTCTAGTTCTTTCCATGCACCTACCCCCTGCTGATTCTGACTTTATAAATTCAAAACAATATATTTAGTGCTGTGCTGCAATTATGTCAAGCTTTTTTTTTTAAGGAATCATATGAATAAATTCATTTTGTTTTAAGAAAACGGCTCACAGTATTTAAAAGTCACCCTCGCTCACTCGCATCCGGGTGCTGTTCTCTCTCAGATCATTGGATTTAAATAATGCAGAAAGGTTTATTATGGAATTATTGATCAATAATGCGCAAAACAAATCCTGTCTCGTGTACCTTTTAGTCCCGATTAAATGTGCTTCACTTTGAGAATCCAAGGCTTGTGAAAATGATCTGGACGGTAAACAACAGACAGATATAGTTTCTCTTTGACCCTTGAACTCCATCAAAATTTGACGAGAACTCGACACAAGCCAGGGGTGTGTGTCTGTGCCTGTGTGTAGGCTACAGCACTTCCCATTGGCCTATTGTTTAATTTTTCCTGTATTGTCATCTTCCAGCTTTTTCCACTTGTCCCATTCAACGCTCACACAAGTGCGTGACAGGAATAGCTTTTCATTCATCATGCGCTGGTCTGTGATACTGAATGTCAGAGTGTTTGCAAATGAAAGCATCTATCAGCACACCGCTTCCCTATGTATTTATAGTATCCGATGGCCAGGTGTAGAGGAAATGTCTTCCCTCTTCATCTCCACGATGGTGAGGCTCAGCACACTTTGTTCCAGCCCTGGCCAGAATCAAGCCTAAAAATAACCATGGGAGGACAAAGCTCCTCTTTTTTTCCTCTCCTTGCCATTTTTCCTACCTGAAATGATAGTTTACAGAAAGAGCACAGAGCAACAACACAGGAGAGAATGGACATTTATAGCTGTCGGGTTGAGAGGAAGTTCATCTTTGACTGTGTTTTTCGTATAGACTGGAAAAGAGGTGCAATGAATCGTTTGGGCATAATTGAGACAAAAGCTGTTGCCTAACCTCGTCCAACAACATTTTGGCTCTAAAAATCGACGTAGATGCAGGAGTACAATAGTGGTCTGCACACAGAGAAAGACATTTTCTGTCATCATCCATTTTGACAGTCGTAGGAACCTTAGACTTTCCCGTGCATTTGTTCCCTCATTCTCTGCCTGTTCATCCGTGCTCTCACACACTTGCCTCCGTTTCTCCCGTGGATCTCAGATCAAAGTCTCGGTTCCCTTTGTGTTCGGGTGCACTGTCGGGGGTTCCGGATCAATTGGATGTGTCTGGAGGGTATTGAGTTGGACCGGCGCTACAGGTGTCCTGCCTATCTCCACCACAAGCCTTTTCTTCGGTGCAATGGCACAGCATAATTCTATTAACATGTGGCTTCACAATTTCCCTGTATTAGCCAGGGGGCAAAACCCCACTTTAAGGTGGGGAGATAGGGATGTGGATATATTTCATGTTTGAAAGCAGGCTAGAAATACCTATCTATAGACAGATGCTCAAATTATGCATGCAAAATGTTAGGTATAATGTGCTTTCCACATTCTGCTGCACTTTAAAGAAAGTGTTTGTGTTGTGTAAGCTGCTTTTTAAACACCAAAGTCGCCACTATCTACAAGCTTATGCAATTAAGCTGGTGAAACAGTGACTATAGTGATCAATCATAATAGCGCTGATGGTACAAATATGTCAGTTTGTCACCTCTGCTCCAGCTTTCACTGAGATTAATAAACCTTCTGGAAACAATGACACGTCTCACAATATACTTTGGAGTTTCCCCTGTCAGGTCCCCCGCACTAAAGTCGTATGGAAGATTTATTATAGTTCCCTAATATCAGTAAAACACTCCACTTTTAATTGGGTACTGTTTCAAACCTTTGTGTTTGTGCGTTTTTTTCTCTCTCTCTCGCTCATCAGAGGAGAGTGTGAAAAACAATATTTTTGTTGATACTGCAAATGTAGGTGTGTATGAGGTGTTGTTAAAGCTTTCCTTAACGACGGGGATACATGTAGCGTCCCACAAGCTCCCAGCATGCCTCTGTGTTTCAGCCACCGCAGCAAATTACCTTAAGACAGTTTTTAGATGAATGTCTATATCTGTGTGTGTGTGTTTGTGTGTGTGTTTGCGTCACACTGCTTCACACTGCTGCACAAACATACACTGGTCCGAAATCAACTCTAAACAGAGGTGGCGATGGAGGAGTGGGTGTGTGAGGAGCGCTGATGGATGGAGAGAGAGAAATTAGCGCGTACATCATTAGACTCGCAGTTCACATATTGTAAGTAGGCTGTGGAGAGCAAAGGAGTTAATCCCGCTGACTAAATATGTGTTGCAGATTTGCACCTCTGAAAATGTGTTTTTTTTTTTTAACTCGTGCTTTGCATGTGAGCAAATGTTTTAATTTCATTGACAGCAGAGTGGGCAGCATGTGGGATGGGAGAATTGAAAGTTTGACTTGGGGGCGAGTTGTAGGCGGATGTGATGTGGGAATAACGTTCTGAGGTCACCACCAAACAACTGCCAATATACTCAGTAGTCACACGTTTTTTTTTAAAGACTATTTTGGTGAATAAAGTAAGATTTTGACACTTGTTGTCTTCCTTGGCTCCAAAAATAACCAAAACACACTCTTTCAAGTAAAGCGCAGAATAATTAGGGGTTATAACACCACGTCCTAGGTAGAGAGATTTCGACTTTGAAACTCGAGATCGCAAGTTTCCAAAAAATATGAAAAAAAGAAGAAAAAATTGCATTTTTTTCATATTTTTTGGAAACTCGAGATCTTGAGTTTCTAAATAATAATGACAACAACAAAAAAATCTATTTTTTTCTTTTCTTTGGAAACGAGATCTCGACTTTGAAACTCGAGATTTACATTTTTTTTTTCGTCATTTTTTTTTTCTCATGTCACTTCGGGGGCTCCGTAAATATTTGCTGTGTTATGGTGTAGATTTAAAATGTCACCTCATGACACACATAAGCCGCTATACTCTAAATAATTGTGCTTTATTACATTGTTTGCATACAACGTACAGATAAATGATGAATACATTGCACAAAAGTGTGTCAATAACGTTTTGTACTTAATTTTGGCTGTTTTTACACACCATACATTATGAAAATGATGATTGTTTTTCTGAAGTTTTTGTCTCCCTTGCCTCAGTTTCATTCCTTCTTTATTATTCAAACACATTATTGTAAACTCCAATCTATCGTTCTTATCTGTTGAAAACAAACTGAGCATCATGATAAAACGCAGTCTTTTGAGACGACAGTCGGAACCCCTGCTGTTTTCCTGGACCTGTCTGTGAACTAATTTCTCCTGTTTAACCAGTGCACGTCAGATTTTCTGGCAACGGTGACTTATCTGGCAGAGTCGGAGACTAAACCCTCACAGATACGGCGGTGGGAGAGCACAAAAGTGCACGAGAGCATGCCGGGCAGCTTGACAATGAGCGATGTAGACAGATTGTGTGCGAGAATGAAAAAGAAGAAAGATAGAGGACTTTCAAATAATGGCAGGGGGAAAATACAGTTGGGAACACAGAGTGAGATCCACAGAGAGAGTCAGCTTGTGCTCAAGTTGTCACAGATGTCCACGTTTTGCTTTTTCCCTCCGTATTATCATCAGCAGCCAAATCCAAATGCACATGCCAGGCATCAGAAGCCAAGCCAAAAAAAAATCCCAAGTCCTTATCCACTTTGTCTCGACCTTGATGGAAAATATCATAAAGCGAAGGAACGATTTTAAGGAGAAGTCGTAAAAGACGACCACAGTGTTAAGAGAGTTCGACTGCACTTAAAGTGGACGTGACAGCGGACATTAATGACGTGGATCTGATGTGACCGTAAATCTCAAAGCTGCTTTGCACGACAGTGTTTGCCTCTCACACTGTTCATTTATGTGCAACGCTTATTTCTATCACACCTATTTACTGTACATGCTGTCAGGAGCAACTTGGGGTGGATCGTCTTGCCCGGGGACACATCGACGTGTAGACCAGCAGAGACAAGGACTGAGCCCACGATCTTCTTTTTGAAAGGCTCTACCACAGAGACATGGCCGGCCCAAACTGTGATGTTCAGAAGATGAACTACAAAAAGCACGTAGTAGCCACTTCACTGTAAACATGGACAAGACAAATAGATTTGAAAGTAAAAAAGTAAGTAGAAGAAGAATTTATATATAGAAGTGTGAAATGTATTGAAAGCATATTAAAGACTTGACTCTTATATTATTGCAGTGCAAAAAAATTAAAACTACTACAACTATTACTATAACCAAAAATAATTTCGCCCTTTAAGTTAGTTGTTTTTTTTGCTAAATGCTAAAATAGTGAATTAACAATTTAAAATGAAGAAAAACAAACAAAAAAAAAACACTGTAGTTGTACATGAAAACCAGATTTTGCATGTTAAATTTGAAATTCGAACAATATAAAACAGGCTTCCTACAACAGCGTAAGTGAAATTACCATAATAATAACCACATGGGGGCTTTGATGATCAACTTCTCAGCCGTTGCGTAATTGCGGTGATGCAAAGTGCGCTGATAAAGGGATTGTCATTATTTAAATACAGACTTTGTTGTGATCTAAACTGGCCCTTGCGGCTGCTTTGAATTGGGTTGCAGCTTTATCTGCTTTGCATCCGTAATGTATGGTCCAGATTATGAAGCTATTGACTGCTATTCTACTATCCTGGCTGCCACTGAGATAACCCGTTGGTCATGTCACAGTTAGGAACCATCGAGGAACCTTCCTCAGCTTAATGGGACTATTGTGACGCACCGCAGGCTTCATGTCAGCCGTGTCGTGCTGAGCGACACGACGGTTCATCCCAGTTCAGTGTGGAGACAATGATGCAATCGACATCAACCAACCCCAACAGATTGTAAAGAGCTGAGTGCAGCAGAACAAACACCAGGGACATTTTTTGTGTGGGTGTGTGTGTGTGGGTGCGCACATGTATTGTGAGACTGTTTATCTGTGTGTCCGTTTGGTTGTGTGTCCATATGGGAGAGGTTAGTCAAACTCATTCTGTGGACATTCTGTGTCAGAGATAACTTGCATAAGACACGTGACAGAACAATATAATATCTCATGTGCCTGTCGCTTTACTGTGCTGGTATTTTTTTTTTTTATTATTGTGCACCTATAAGAGAAGAAGACACAAAACGTGTTACTGTAATTCTCTCTTTGATATCGCTCTTGTTCTCTGTTCTTTTTCAGTGTGTTGTTTTGTGGTTCACAAACGCTGCCATGAGTTTGTCACCTTCTCCTGTCCTGGAGCCGACAAAGGTCCCGACACAGACGTAAGTTTACGCTTTTATGCTTAAGGTATAACTTTTAACACACTTGTAACACTGGATCTTTTCTCAAGCCCCTTCCTGACTACTGTTTATTTGGATAAACATTTTAAAAGATACATTCAGCCTTGTGTAAAGGACCTTAAAGGGATACCTGAGTAAAAGTATCTGACCAGAAAATGACTTTGGTAGAATTTTAAGTTACTTTTTTTAAATATAATATTACTTAAAGTATATGAAAAGTACAAGTATCAAAAGTGATTGAGGATTGAGCCATGGTAGCTCAGTGGTAGGGCAAGTTGTTATTCAACCGGAAAGTTGTGGGTTCAATTTCTGACTCTGCTAGTATATGGGCCAATTCCAATTCCTATCTTAACCCTCAAGCTCAACCCTTAATCTTAACTGGCCCTCAAAACCAAGTGTTGAGGGTTATTTTGTCACTTAGAAATGGGACACCCCTTAAATGCAGATTCAGATCAGACTGTGGGGGGCAGAATAACGCGAAAGCTGCGTCCAGTCTGTCAACTCCAAAAAAGAAGAAGAAGAACACATTTACGTCACAATTATTTATTACGATCCGTTTGTCAGTCAAGTTATTAGGTTGTCAGTTAGTTATAAGATGATACTCATACAAATACCACAACCACGGACATATTCAGCAGACAGTTACCACACACCACGGCTTATTGAAAAGTAAACCATAGCAAACGATCGCGCGTGCGCACCGGCCGGCTATTGACAAAAGATCGTAAAATAAAAATAAGTGTTACACAACAATGACGTCAGTAATCCATAATATGGGCCTAAACTAAGATAATACAATGGTTTTCTATTAACAAAGAAAATACTTAATTTGTAGCGTACTCGTTTTGCTGCTTTCGGCCCCATCTTTGTTCTGTCAAAACATGCAATGCATTCTGGGTAGCGCTTGCTCCCAAGGGTGGTCTCATAAAATCTCAATATTGAGGGCGATACAGCCCTTAAACTTGCCCCTCAACTTTTTCTGAGAATCACTAGCGGGAGCGCGCATTTTTGAGATTGAGGGTTAAGATTGAGGGTTAAGCAAGGAATTGGAATTCACCCTAAATGTGTCCTTGAGCAAGACATTTAACCCCATGTAGCTGGATACAGTTGACACTGATACTGTAAAGCCTGAAGAAATGTAAATTCAACAATAAAATAGTGATTCCAGTTCAGGACTGATAACATATATCATAGTCCTTTGGTTGATACTTTGGTTCAAGGAGTATGTATAAAGCTACTGATTTAATCGCTGATATTAGAACATTTGTTTGGTCAAAGTGGTGCTGGACCCTAGAGCAGGCAGGTGAACACAGTAGATAGTTTGAAGGTCTATAGAAGAAGGGGTTAACAGATGAGATGAACAATGCAGGAACTGGAGGTGAAGGTGGACAAAAAGCAGAATATAAGCAAATAACTAGCACTAGAAAACTAAGACATCTTCTGGAGACTTAACCACAGAGAGGTCTGTAACAATCTGTCGACGAGAGGCTTGAGAACCAGGAAATAAGTAGACGCTTGATGATCATATTTGGAGCAGGTGTGCTCCTGCTACAGGTGCACTGACCTGGTCATTAGCATGACCTAATTGTCACCACCCATTTTACTATTTTACTATTTTATATGACCGACTTATGGCTATGATGTAACCAATGGGGTCACACACCAGGGCAGGACCACAAACTCTTCTGACGACAGTCTCTATAATATCTGACAGAGTGCATAAATGAAAAAAAAATAAAATAAAACAAATTCATAAACAAGGAATAAGGAAGAAAGCAAAGAGTTAATGCCTGAAACACACTCTTATACACAAGGTAACATAAACAAAAAACTATGCCCGTATAACACATATTAAAAAAAAATAAAAAAAATAACTGGCATTGTTACATATAATATAGATTTCACTCTTAACTGAGTGTGAAATTAAGCTGTTTAATTATTCTCCTAATTCTCCTTTTTGAAATATTATCTCCTTGAATTCCAGTTGTGTCTTTTAAAAGCTTTATTTTCAACTCAAGTGTTTTCATACAGCGGAGGTCTCTTTGTTTGCAAGTGTGAAATGGAGCTCAAACTCACAATTAAAAGTGATATGCCATCAACAATTGAAATTAAAAAAGACACATTTTGTAGCTCACCTTTACAGGTTAAAATTGAGATACCAAATTAACAATTGAATGAAACTAATACAGGCATTGTGAATTTGGATGGTTTTCAAAGCAGAATGTTCATTTGATTTTGAAAACTTATTACACTATATTATATTTCTAATAACTTAGAAATTATTAGAATATAATCATTCAGTGGTCATTTACTGAATAATTAGAGGTTGTGTTGTACATAAAATTAAAGTCGTTGTTGTCATTACATCAACCTGGTCTCAGAACGGTCACAGTATTTGAGTTAGTTTGCCCTGTCGATGCTTTTAAACTTGAATATGACACATATTGTTGGACCTGTCCTGACCTTTACCTTTTGTCAGCTTGGGATTGGCACCAGCAGCCCTGTGACCCTCGTGTGTATGATAAAATGGTAGAAAATGAATGAATGGATGGACAGATATTGTTGGGTTCTGTGATTATTGGGTCTTCCTTCATTCTCGCTTCTTTAGGGGCTTTACAGAGACATCCATATAGACCTATACCACTCAAAACACTTCAAAACACCATTCGAATCGATAGTTGTTATGAGAGAGTGTATCGCACCATGTCTTCATATTGATTTTTCTGTCAGCTGATAAAAGTCTACCATCCATTAGCAGTATATCTGCAAATTTTTTTTTTAATGCTAATATTTTGTCTGTACTGTTGTTGTTGGTGAGTTCCGTTTGTTATATGAACATTATTCTCTGTGACATATTAGGAGGATTTTATTTTCCGGGCCTTTTATGGTTAAAATAAGAAAAAAAAAGTCTGGATGGACATTTTGAAGTGTACGTGTTAAAGGGTTAATATCTAGTCCGACGAACTGGAACCATCCCTTCACGAACATGACACAAGATGTTTCTGACAGAGATTCAACATTGTCAAGTATTGTTATATCACTGTCATGGACCATTGTTAAGCACTTGTCAGATGTCAGAAAATGCCTGCAAGTACTGGTGAACCAGTAAATGCTATGCACTTACCAATGAATTTAGATTTGATTAATTTCAGAAAAATCACTTCAAAAATCTCTTTCAAAGTCTACTTGGTCTTTACACTTCTCTGTATCCCTCTCCCTCATCAAGAATGGGGAGGGTCTACGCCTCCATGTGAAGTGCAGGGGTAGGGGCTAAGTGAAAGAGACAAGGGCTGACAGTGGATTGAGCCCTGTAGTGATTTAGGACCTCGTTAATACTAATCTACTTTGAGATTGTTGTGTCATCCATCTCTATAATCAGTTTTTTAAATACTATCAAAGTATCTCTCTTTCACAACTGTAAACACAAAGAGCCAATCATCTCACGGCGTATTCTCACGCGGCCTCTTCTCTCAACCTGAAAGACACACTAATGAATTTCCCTCACGAAGTCAATTAAGATGATGAAACGCACCCACGCTAATGTTCTGTTGGTGTTTATAGAGCACGGGGAATCAAAATGGCTCTTTTTTTTTTAACGTCGCCATTGTCTGATACGCTCCATGAACTTTGATGACGACATTCTGCGACTGTGATTCCCGGCTTAACGACGTCACAGTGCAGTTTAGTGACGCTACTGTAGCATCGCCGTCAAGTGTTTTAATTGACTTTAACCAGAGCAATGGCTTTTCTTTTATGTCTTGATCACTTGTGGGCTGCATTGCTGTACCTGATCCATCTATTTTTGCTTTCTGCTGAACAATGTCTCTCTGTTTTTCCTTTTGAAATATCTCTCTTGTTCTTTCTTTGTGAATGACAAGTGTCTATGCCTGATATTAATTTTTTATTATAAAGATGCAAAATACATGCAGATTGCTCAGTCAGTTTGGCTGTGATGCAGACATTACGCGCAACACATTACTTACTACAGCGCGAACAGCATTAAACACAACAGCGAAACAAAGAGCATGTTTTAGTATCTCAAAGGTGAGAAATGGGAAACATGAAAAGGAATTTTAAGTTTAATGACAAACATCCGAAGACTTTTGACAGTTTGTTAAAATAAGCCATCTCATGTATTCCATTCCAACTGTTTCTTCTTGTTGTTTTTGGTTGTGATGCAAACTTTTGCCTAATTACCAGTACAATACTAAGATGTGTATTCATCATATGGCTGTCAGCATAGGCTATAATGAATTATCTGGTGAGGTAGCTGCCAGGGCACTCATTCTAGTGATGGGATCGGCAGTTCATTTGAGTATACTGAATCACTTGAATCAGTTCATTGAATTGATTCGTTCAAGAGATTCGTCCACCGAATCGTTCAGTGCCCTGCTATGTGACTCACCTCCTCCCTGAGTGCAGTACGTTCGCGCCATAGAGTGCGTGACAGCGCGGATGAGATTCATGTCCTCAGCCACAGTTCTCCAGCTCTCTGTGTGTCAGTTCGTTCGTGAATCATGACTGAGTCAGTGTACTGACAGCGCGAACGAATCACAGCAGCACGGCAGACACAGTCCTTCTTACTAGTCACTCCCTCCCCGCTCGGCGCACGTTGGCTGGCTTCGTTTGCCGAAGATTCACGAGTGAGTGACGGCGTCGGCAATCGACTTCACGAGTGATTCACAGAACGCGGCAGTTGCACTCCCGGCCGCCACGATCGCTGCTGAGCTCAACTGAACTAAGAAAGGAACAAATCAGTTCATTAAGTGATCCCAGTCAGTTCGTTCACTCAAATTTTTCATACTTTCGAACGAATCACTCCTGACCGACACAACACTAACTCATTCATCTTCCTCTGCTTTATCCTCCACACGAGGTTGCTGGTGCCGATCCCAGCTGACGTAGTGTGAAATGCAGGGTACACTCTGGAAAGGTTGCCAGTCCATCACAGGGCCACAAAGAGACAACCATTCACTCTCACACTCACACCTACAGTGAATTAAGAGTGTCCTAATCACCAAATCAAAATGTTTTTTAGTCTGTGGGAGGAAACCGGAGAACCTGCAGAAAACCCACACACACAGGGAGAACATGCAAACTCCATGCAGAAAGGTCCTTGTTTGCAAACCCGGGTATCTGTGCTGCAAAGGCAAGAGTGCTAAACACTACACCAACCATGTGGCCTAACAAAGGACAAAGGGTGGAATCAAACCCCTGCTTACTCCAATGGGCCCTGCGCCCTACGGAAAACCGTGTAAAAACACACGGAGGTCGATGCGTACGAGTGAAACTTGTCTCTTGTTTTTTTTTCTTTCTGTCCATCTTTAGATCGAGTGACTCACAAACACCGATCTCTCTCTCTCTCCCTCCATCCCTCCTGCCATCGACACTCCTCCATCTCTGTCCCTCAAGCATCTGAATCAGTGCAGTGTCATGACTCTGAATTTGGCTTGGAGCTCGGACAGACGCACATTCTGTCTCTCTCTCGCTCACACACACACACACACACACACACACACACACACACACACACACACTCACACTCACTCACGCACACACACCCTCTGCCCCCGTTTTGCCAGCCTCAGTGTGTGAATGGCGTCATCTGTCCGGCAGACGCTTTGATCCCCTGACGCTTTGAGATATGAGATATTGGTATTAGCATTTGAGTGCGAGTGAAACATCCCAACCCCCTTCTGTTTCTCATTCAAAGCATGGTGAGGCGTAGGTGGTAAATAGTGCTGTATTATCAGTCAAGGATCTCTCTCTGTGGAACCACTGAATGAAGATGATTCATCCATAGATAAAACAACAACAACAACATGGGATTCACAAACAAGTTTACATGAGTGTAAAAAAAATAATAAAAATGTCTACTTTAGATAGGACTTCATGTCAGTGACAGCTCTGGTCGCTGTGACGTGTGCAGATTATGCTGTGCATGGTTATATTGCTGTTACTCTTCCTTGGCAAATCCTCTTTGCAGCCATCTGTCTTTTGCCCTGTTTATTATTAACACTGCTGCAGAGTGTTCACTATTCTAGATGGCTTTTTTTTTTCTTTTTCCATCCTGCACCATTTGTGCCTCTGAGATCTCTTACTTTCATGTAGGAATTGATGTATCGTTGGCATTTATTGATTTCAGCAATGAATATCGGTGTGCAACTTTTCGAAGGGTTGATTCCATTAAGTATGTTTGTATAAGGGTACAATCGTTTTAATAATTATGGGTGAATTCCAATTCCTTGCTTAACCCTCAATCTTAACCCTCAATCTCAAAAATGCACGCTCCCGCTAGTGCAAGTGCTGTCCTGATTCTCAGAAAAATTAAGTTGAGGGGCAAGTTTAAGGGCTGTATCGCCCTCAATATTGAGATTTTCCGTCACCACCCTTGGGAGCAAGGGCTACCCAGAATACATTGCGTGTTTTCACATAAGAAAGATGGCGTCGAAAGCAGCGAAGCGAGTGCGATACAAATTAAGTATTTTCTTTGTTAATAGAGATATAAAAATTATGAAAACCATTGTATTATCTTAGTTTAGACCCATATTATGGATAACTGACGTCATTGTTGCGTAACATTTATTTTTATTTTACGATCTTTTTGTCAATAGCCGGCGCGCACACGCGTTCGCTATCGTTTACTTTTCAATAAGCCGTGATGTGTGGTAACTGTCAGCTGAATATGTCCGTGGTTGTGGTATTTGTATGAGTATCATCTTATAACTTACCGACAACCTAATAACTTGACTAAAATAAAATAATAAATAAATAATCGTGACGTAAATGTGTTCTTCTTCTTCTTTTTTGGAGTTGACAGACTGGACGCAGCTTTCACGTTATTCTGCCCCCCACAGTCTGAAGACGTATCTGCATTTAAGGGGTGTCCCATTTCTAAGTGACAAAATAACGGCCAGTTAAGATAAGGGTTGAGCTTGAGGGTTAAGATTGAGGGTTAAGATAGGAATTGGTATTGGCCCTTAATCTTAGAATAAGCCTTTTATATGCGTTTGCTTTTCAGAGGCTGCATGAGTGTGTACAAACCACACTTAGAAAGCAGGACACTTTGACTTGTAGTGCTTGTTTTCCAGTCATAACCACACATTTGGTGTTTGTTTGTTTGTTTTTATGTGAGAACGTTCCCCCTACCTTGTGAACTGAATACATAAATACAAAAATCTTTAAAAAATATACTTGTTGATATGACATTTCTGGAAATGTCATATCAACAAGGTCACAGAAGAACACACATATAACATACATTACAGCGGAGATGGCTGGAGGTGTCAGGCTTCCGCTGAAGCGGGCTTTGTTGCATTTCATGCTTTTGAATCTCCTTTGTGACGGCAGGAGTTGGAAATGATGATTGCGTGGGTGCGTGTGTGGCGTCCTGTGATATTGCATGTGCGATGCGTGTGATGGCCTCGCCGTTTTGTTCTCGTAGGTTTGGAGTTTGTGGACCAATTATTTGTGTGGCAGTGTTGGTTATCTTAAAGAGTTTGTTGTAAACAGGTGGAGCAGTATATAGCAAGATGGGTTGTGCAATGCTTGTAGTAACAGAAGCAGGTGGAGGTCGACAGTTTGCTGAAAATCTTGGATTGCCTTTTTTTTTTCTGGATATCTGTTGTGTATCTTTTGTATCAATTATGAATCCAAGGTGTCTGAAATGCTCGACTAGTCTCTACTCTTTTATTTTTGATGATGACGCGGAGATGGGGTTGTGGGTTGCCAAAGACCATTTCTTTTGTTTTGTTAACATTGAGGTGAAAGTGGTTCTGATCACACTGTAGGGTGATTTGAGAAACTGTGTTGTGATATTTTCTGACTTAAGTTTGTGTCTGTGAGGAAGCCAAGACGATGGCTGTGTCATCTGCATATCTAATAATAATAACAGGCAACAAGAAGTTATCCTCATTACACATTTACTCACATGTTGCACTTGCTTGGTTTCAGTCTAATTCTGCCTAATATTTCCCAGCAGCTTTGTCTTGTATATAGATATAAAGTTGACACAGTTATCCGCATGTAAAATCAGACGTCATCACCGATTCCTCAGAGGAGTTCTTTGCTAATGTCCCAATTATTTATGCAGAGAACAACACAGCTGGTTGTATTATTTCCTGGTGTCAGAACCTGTCATCTGTCTACCTGCACAGAGATGAGCGAGTCAGATCATCACAGTGAGAAATCTCTGCTTCACTTTGACACACTGACAGGCAAAACAGCAAAAATCCCTTGTTCCTTCCCCTCTTGCTGCTGTTGGCAGCTTTGACTGCTGAGAGCTTCTTTGTGCTGAAGCGGTTTCAGCTTTACTGCAGTTCAGTGCCGTTCTGGGGACTCTTTCTCTTATGTGGTCGCCTTTACCAAAATTCTCCACAGAGCTGAGTTTCATGCCCGGCGACAGAGGCATTTGCCCTCATTTATTAATCAAGCGTAGACCAAAAAAAAGTGGGCACTCATTTGAGCTCAAAAAGTATGCTGATTTCCACTGGGACTGTGTGGATAATTATTAGATCCTACTAATGCAACAGAGGTTCCCAGACTCGCAGTTACATTAGATATTGTGCACAAAATGTGGAGTTTCATTGTTGTATGACGGTGATAACACAACCAATAATCTACACCAGACTATGTGTGACATAATTACAAGCAGTTTACATGAATTCAGTGTGCAATTATGCATGCGGAGTACAGTGGAGCGCTGCTGAAGGGCAGAAGGCTGTGTCTGTGAGCAGAGGGGGGGGGGAACCCTGCTGTGACATCACAGGGAATGTGCAATTGTGTACATTATAAGGACAGGAAACAAAGCCAAACTCTGCAGACGGGTGTTTTCTTGTGAATGTGGCATATTTAAATATTTACCGTTATCTGACAAAGTTGTGCAATGCTTGCTGTGTGACACTGTCGGAGACACCCTCCGACTGAGCAGGGCTAGGGTCTGGCTGAAGCGCAGAAAATCGCTTTTTCATGGCGGTGTTTTGAGGTCCGATGGAGCAATAAGCTTTAATATTTGATGACTTGTGCAACACGATGAATGTATGAATTAAATATTAAAACCTCAGCTGGACTTCTCTTGTCGAACACCCTCGCTGTTGACCACAGTGTCGATTTCTCTCCTCACTGTTGCTTTCTGATGTTATGATGCTTATTTTCAGTTTCGGGAAGCGTCTCTGCTTGGTCGTATTTCACATCTCAGGGGCGAGGTCTAAGGATGTTTGAGGAATGAGGGCCGTCAGGGTGTTTTTGGGTCTGTCTGACCCTTTGAATGTCGTACAAATGTCCAATCAGACTCACGTATGGAATGATTTGATTTTGGCGAACACACTGTGATATATTACACAAAGAGTAAATGTGAGTCCATTAGGGAATCCCCATGAATTTGGCACATACTGTATGTTCACACAAGGATGAACTTGATGGTCAAATGTCAAGATCATGTAGGTAAACGAGAAACACACCTCAAGAGAATTAGTTCAATTATAACAATAAATGCATCTTATGCGAGTGGATGCACAATAACATGGCCAGCAGATGCTATAGAAGGGTACATTCATATTTTATATAATGTATCCATGCTTCAGTTCTACTTGATATCAATAGTTTCTTCTTGCATGGACATCATTGTGGCACTTTGCAACCATCAGGACTCGGGTAATGAGACCAGCGAGTCATTACCCTCCCAGCAGCTCAGCGCTAACCCGCGCCAACAGCTGGGAGAACTTACATGGCTACATTACACGGCTGTTTCAGCGGCTTACCCGATGTCAAATCTCCCCACATGTTAATGCTGCAGTGTGCGCAGACAGCAGATTAAAGAGTCAAGCCTCGTTCAGCACATCCACACACAGCAAAAATGATGAGCACCTCGTCGTTAACTTTACAACACGAACGACAGACGAGCGCCTGTGTGTCATTAAGCCAGAGGAGCGCTCCGATTGGATGATGTAAGATCACTCCATTAAGGGTCTGTGGATATAACCTCGCTCTTCAGTCACTAAGGCTCACCGTATTTCCCAGACTGACACAGACACTGGTAAATACACATTTACAAACCTATTAAATGCAAGTAATGAGTTTTTACTAAGATTTGATAATAAATTCATTTATTTAATTCCATCCATCCATCCATTATCTACCGATTTATCCTCCACCGGAGGGTCGCGGGGAGTGCTGTGCCTATCTCAGCTGACACTGGGCAATAGGCGGGGTACACCCTGGATAGTTCGCCAGTCCATCGCAGGGCTACATATAGACACAAACAACCATTCACTCACACTCTCACACCTGACCAAAACACCTAATCCCCATATTGCATGTTTTGGACTGTGGGAGGAAGCCGGAGAACATGCAAACTCCTTGCAGAAAGGCCCTTGTTCCGAAGTTGTTCCAAACGGGGCTCGAACCCAGGAACCCGGGTCTTCTTGCTGCAAAGGCAATAGTGCTAAACACTACACCAACCGTGGGCCCACGGTTTACTTCCAACTATAATTATTTAAGTCTTGCATATTGACAAAGAAGATTTAATTCACTCATTTCCTACCACTCTACTTTGGGGATGAGGATGGCTGGAGCCAATCCCAGCCAACCCACAGCCGACCCTGGACAAGGCTGCCAGTCCATCGCAGAGACGAACAACCATTCACTCACTCTCACTCATACCTACGTTCAATTTAGAGTGTCCAAGTAATCTAAACTGCATGTTTTTGAACTGTGGGAGGAAGCTGGAGTACCCAAAGAGAACCTGGGGAGAACATGCAAACACATGACAGGCCGTTGGAATCCAAACCAGTGACCTCCTTGCTGTGATGAAACAATGCTAGCCACTGAACCATTGTGTGACCTGGAATTTTGTATTTGCATCATTCTCAAGGACAAACAACTGTTTTAATTGTAATGCCACACCAGCTGGAACAAAAACCGAGCTGCTGTCTGATTTAATTACAGATATTAAACTGTAATCTGCTGTTGTAATCTGCATGCTTGATTACAAAAGCCACAGTTTAAGGTTGAATGAGATTGGGGCCTGTTGGGGACATATTAACGTACTCCTGCTGACTCTGCCTGGCTTTTTGTGTGGGAATTTTCAGAACGCGGTGCACTCATCTTCTGGAGTAAAAACATCTTGTTAGCGTTAGCTCTGCCATGTTTGTAGCTCTTCCTTTGCCCGCTGGCGACTGGAGCACGTGGACATGGTCCCGTCTCCATTAGATTATCTGTGTTTTTTCAAAGCTGTTGATAAAGCGTGCAAATGAAACACATCACACATTCCCTGAACGCAGGACGTCTGGATGTTGATTGAGCGAGTGTGTGAACGAGACTGTGCCACAGAGACAGAAACCTTACTCGTGCTGGATGTCTGCTTCGCCTCGCCTCAGGTCTGTTTGTCCTAATTGCTTGTCACATCATCTGGCTATATTCGCTTCTGCAATCTGACCAAAAACACGCTCAGTGGGACATCTGCATCGTTGCACAGCCACCAACTGACTTCTGTTTGAGCACTGACATCTGTGGGGGACGAATTCAGTGGGCCAATAAATCAGCTATTTGTTTCTTATAGCTGGCCTTTTTGGGGTCTACCCACCTTAGAACAGATTCGCTGGAACGTCTGCAGTTAGCAATGTTTTCATTATTGACCTCCGCCAAGGAGGTATATGTTTTCACTGGAGTTTATTTGTTTGTCTGTCTGTCTGGTAGTGACCAACATAACTCGAAAAGTCACGGACGGAAATTTTCAGGAAACGTCCGCAATGGGACCAGGAACAAGCGATTTTGGGTGTGATCTATGGGGGGGGGGGGGGTAGTTGGGGGGCAGTTGGGTGCCTGAGCTGCCTTGGCGGAGGTCTGCGCTCTCCGAGTGCTTTTCTAGTTGAGCACTGTTACGTAATTTATGCTGTTAAGTAGACTTTTGTAGTTCTATTTGAGGCATGGCTTTGAAAGAGGTGCCGTTTGTAAAGCATTTAGATTTAACATTTAGATTTAGCATTTATATGTATATTTAACATTTACATTTAACTATTTAATACAATTCTGAGTGAATAAATATTGTTGTAAATGTGCTAAAATCTGACTTTCAAAAATTCACACCACTTTTTCAAATATCGTTTAAAGCTAAATGTGACAAAATGTGTTATTTCTCAGCATGTGCTTCTTTACAAACGGCACCTCGTACAAATCAGCCTGTTGTAAGTTCATCAGAATAATCTCTGATACATTATTTGAAGGTGGAACTTAGGAACGTATAGGAAAATATAGATGGAGATACAAAACCTATATTGGTTTTCCAACAATAAATAAGACCGATGAATCAAGCCACTACCAGCATAGATCACTTCACTTCAATGAAACAGGAAATATTGTCAAACAGCAGCAACACCAACCGTCTCCCACTCCTTCCTCGGAGTGCTTCAGAGAAACACATACTGCTATTGTGTGTGTGTTCATATATTAGTGAACATACGCTGAGTGGATGTTGTTAACAGCGCGGCTCATTAAGTTTCACTCACAGGCCGACAATGACAGAAGTCCTCTGCCCAAATAAACCCCGATGAC
The DNA here is from genome assembly GCF_963457635.1 of Microchirus variegatus. NCBI lineage: Eukaryota > Metazoa > Chordata > Actinopteri > Pleuronectiformes > Soleidae > Microchirus > Microchirus variegatus. Next base: position 14,662,465 of record NC_139811.1, read on the forward strand.
CTGCAGAGGAATGGGAAACAAGGGAGGGAGGAAACGAGTTTGAAGCAATTAAGAAGACGGAGAAAAGTTACTGGAGTTTCAATTAGGTCAGACTGTTTCAGTGGTAATGAAGTTAAGGAAAAAATATGAGTGAAGGGGAAAGCAACACAGTATTACTTTGCTATGATTAAAGTGGCTGCACCATTTTAAGCCCACACAGCTGCTACGACACACACACTCCTTTCAAAGTTTAAATTTGGAGAAATTTAGTTCGTCTTCTCCAGGGGTAAAGAACAGACAGCTGCTGGACCCGTTCTTTGGAGGAGAATTTCATAATGAAGACAGAAGAGATGGTAAAGTGTGGTCAGAAGAGAATTCATTTTAGGAGTGGAGGGACAGTCGGAAACTAGCACACGCCGGATGAGCGATGACAGCGGTGGAGTAGAAGAGGAAACTCTGCAACATTGTCATTTCCTGTTCCATCAGAAGAAGGAAAAAGTAGAGCAAACAGAGAAGTCTGGGAGGTTGTCTTCTTGCTGGGAAGGAAAAAAAAAAAAGACAGAAAAGAATAGGAGGAGAGTGTGGTTCGTAGCATGTCGTGCATGCCAACAGGTCAGTCCCTGCTGGGCTGTGATGAAGAAGAGGAGGAGCAGTGGTTGGAACACAGTGGTGACGCAAGTACATTGAGAGAAGCATGAAGAACATGAGTCACACTGATAATTATGATGACGTCTTAACACAGCGGTACGGTCAGTGATATGCATTTGTGAGTGTTGGTGTGCGCTCTAAATCGTGTATGTTTGTACATGCAGGACGCATTTCATCTTTCAAAGTGGCAGCACAATCATCAGGCATTCAAATCACATTTGTGTTGAAAATAGGTGGCCTAAAAAAATTCCCCTAATGCTGCTTTTATACTACATAGTCCCAGTACAGTACAACTTGACTCAGCACATTTTTTTTTAGTTTTTCCATTAGCGATAGTACCTGGTACTTTTTTTAGTACCTGCACTGTGAAGGTTCCAAGCGAGCTGAGACGATACTATGCGCGTCGGCAGACTGACGTCCACTGATTGGTCAGAGTGTCGTCACTGGAAGAGACGTGAGAAAAGAGTCCAACACAAGAATCAAGATGAACAATGCTGAACTGTAGATCAAATAAAAAGACTTAAAGGTGCATTATGTAATAAATCTAAAGCAACTGGTCATAAAATCCTCCTAATATGTCACAGATACTCAGGAATAATGTTCATATAACAAACTGAACTCACCAACAACAACAGTACAGACAAAATATTTGCATTAAAAAAAATATTTTGCAGACTGCAAATCATGTTTATGTTTTGAAAATCATGTTTTTGCATGTGGCGCCACCTACCGCCATCTACCAATCATTGCAGTCAGTAGAGTCTCAGCTGCCGAGTCACCACGGGTTGCCAGTTACGTCAGAAAACGACGTATTGTATACGTAAATGTATTTAGCGACAGCACCGCTCAAAGCCTGCGATCGCGACCGACGAGTCGATTCACAACCTCTGCCGCTGTATTTCAGGCGTTTTTTCCCCCCTGGTAGTTTTCCTGCCCCTGGTCGAGGGTCTAAGGACAGAGGATGTTACCAAACCTGTGATGCACCGTGAGACAAACTGTGTTTTGTAATTGTGGGCTGTATAAATAAAATGTTATTGAATGATTGATTGATTGATCAGTCAAGAATTGAGCACATAATTGAGATTTACTCACTTGTGTTCCATAGCAAAATCTTATATCCCTCCCGTGTATTGAGGTATATCTCTCGGTTAGGCACACACACACACACACACACACACACACACACACCTGCATGTAAGCACACACCACTCACACACGCACACGCACACACACACACACACACGTAAGCACTGATACCTGCCCTAGAAATGTCAGTCTGAGCTGGTGCTTGTTGCTGGAGTGTTACTAAGGAGTGGAGTTGCTCAGAAAGGTGAACTCTTAGTCTCCCTGACATGTTTTCCCTCTCTCTCTACATGCTCTGCAGTTGTGACCCATTACACTCCACAAACCACTCTGAGATCTTCTAATTTAAACTTGGTGACTTTGTTCAGATGACTCTTTTTTTTTTAAACGCAAACTGTGATAAAGGCTTTTGTCATTTGTAACTGATCATTTTCAGCGCAGTGCCACAGAGCACACGCTTCCTCCACCAGTGACATTTACGTAAAGTGAATCAAAGGAACTTAAATGATCCTTTGGCCAACACTCCGCTGCATCTTTTGTGTCATGCTTCTTGCGTCTTTAATTATTTCGAGACGCACAAGCATTGCTGGATATAACCGCTGAATGAAGGGAAGCTCATTTAGTGCAGACAGACTAATGATGTCGCCAGATCCTGCTCCCTGCTGAGGTGAAGTGTGGAAGATGAATAGTCATAAAACATGCACCCTCAGCAGGTAAAATACTCGGAGTGGCCTGATGGGAAGCATTTGAGATGAGGAAGCTCTTTCTGCGGTGCCTAACCTGATTTAAGGACTTAATGGCTGCTCATGAACAACACCTCACTGCTGAGAATAAATTCATAACGCTCAAATTGGGTTCTGTCACTGATGATTTATACGCATAACAAAGACTTCTTCGTCTTGGCATGCCCAGACATTACAGATAACAGAAGTGGAGTTGGTATTGTGTATTCACTTCTCATTTAAATGACACTGAAATGGCTGTGATATTTGATATTTCCATGAATCCAAAATTGATATTAATGTTCATTTTGTTGCCTGGCTCTGTAATAAATCAGACAGTTAAATCTGGATTAACTCAATTGAAAACAGGCCGAGCTCATGCCAATAGGTCGGGTACCTGTTGGCCTGTGAAATCTGCCAAATCATAGCGTTTACTCCCTCGCCGTCGTTCTTTTTTACTCAAGTTCATCACTTTCTTTCCTGCACCTTCTGCAGTTTGCTTTCTTTGTGGTTTAGTCATCACAAATCCAGCAGCAAAGACTGACCAGGGACACAAGGGTAGCTTTGCTGTTATAAGTGCAGTTCTCACATACGCGGTGCACACGAGTGTGTTGTCATACTCGGTTAACCTTTGCTCAACTACTTTGCTCAGTTGGACTGACGTCCTGGTCCCAGTATACAACCACTAGCAGGGAATGGATTTAATGGAAGTGTGTCCGCCTCCATTACACTAGAATTAAAATATGTTTTATTGTCACACACACATACACCAATTAGTGAGAGTGAATTTGACCTTTGCATTTAAACCATTATTTTTACATAGTAGGAATGAACACACACACAAACACCCATTGCTCCCTGGGTACAGATTAAGTGCCTCCCACTGCTCCTACGGGGTTACAAGACCAATTCCCTTCCACTTATAGCCATGGGCCACACTCCTACTGATACTGTAGCATAAGGTAGAGCTGAAACATTTAATCGATGAAATTATTTATCATCGATTACTAAATTAAATTCGTCAACTGTTTTGATAATCGATGAATCGGTTCAAAGCTTTTTTCATGATTAAAACAAGATTTATGATTGTTTTAGTTTCTTAAATGTGAATATTTTCTTGTTTCTTTGCTCCATATAACAAATAAATAATTAACTGAATCATCCAAGACATTGGAGAACATCATCATTTCCAGGTTTGACAAACACTGATCAACATTTTTATTTAGCATTTTCTGACAATTTTGGGAACAAGCGATTAATCGAGAAAATTATCGACAGATTAATAAATTATGAAAATAATCTTTAGTTGCAGCTCTAGCATATTGAGCTCCGTTCCAAGTCGTCCTACCGTCGATGAACCTTAAAAATATGAATAAAATCTCTCCTCGTCCATCCAAAGGATTTACCGACTGACTGAAGTTATACATGCAGCACTAATTCATCACCCAACTGTGTTAGTCGTACTCCGAGCAATTAGATTCAGTACACTTTCAGTCAGACTAAGACGTTTATTTCAGTTGAGCTAACAAAAATAATTGGGTTGGAAAATCCCAGTGTGTAATACCAATTCTTTGTAGTGACAAACACAGAGAAATATCACCCTATTACCCTCGGCTTGAAGAGACGTTTAAGCATCTTTCAACTCATTTGTTTACTTTACAGCCCTTTTTTTTATTTTTTTTAAGCCCACCCACTGGTGCCATCACATCGCTTCAATGTCACATCATAAAAACTAACAAATGGTATTAGACCCAAAAACAGTCCTTCAGTAAAACCTGTTGTTTGAGGTACAGCAGTGGTTTTTAACAAGTGAAGTGGCTGAATAGAAGGAAAACAAATCTTTCACCTTTCAAACATTGAAATTAACATCAGAAATAAAGCATCACCTTGTAAAAGAATCCAACAAGAAATGTTGTTTTGCACCAAAGTAAAGCCTGGCTCAGTTTTGTTTTATAAAGGTCCTTCCATTCAAATAAGAGAAAAATGAGTCAATTTAGGTTTATGTTTATGTTTCTTACCAGTGAACTCATCAAAATGGAAATTGTCAGATGATTGTTTTATGAATCATTTATAAACCCACCGTGCATAAGGTTGGTGTGAGCCCCTACATATCTGTCTGCGTTTGTGTGTGTGTTATTGCAGACAGGCTGGTAAACAGTGAGTGCGTGTGTTTGCAGAGCAGACGGCAGCCAGGGAGCTGACCTATTCCTCAGACTGGAGGCAGAGGCAGCTCAATGTTTAATGTCAGCACTGGGGAGGAACCACAGGAGTTTTTTTTGGGGGGGGGGAGGTGGGAGGAGGAAGGAGGGATGTAGCAGGATTTTTGCTGCATTTTAAGCCAAAATATTCACCTTTCTTTTCCACGTGAATGGTAATATTTCAAAATGGCCACAGAGGTGCCACATCCTTGTAACGACAACAACATAGCAAAAGCCTGGTTTGGTACAGTGCAGTTCAGGTCGCCACGGTGCAGTTTGGAGCAGTTCACCCTGGTCTGACATGCGTTTCCACCGTGGCGGGTGTCGGCCGGATACACAGTCATTTTTACGTAATCTGCGTCAGATACGTGAATAGCGTAATGTCACACCAGCACAAGACAGTGTAGCTCACCAATAAATTCCACAAATTAGAAGAACGCAACACAGTAAACAAAGAGCAACAAGAGCACTCAGAGAGTACAGACCTTTGTCAAGGCTTAAACACCGTCAGCTGCGTTTTAGATGCCGGCACCTGGACTTTGAAATAACGTAATCTGATGGTCGAGTGCATGGTCGATCCTTCATCCATCACATCCATCTTCTACCGCTTTATCCTCCACAGGAGGTCGTGATCTCGCTCACACCTACGGTAAATTTACAGTGTCCAATTTACCTAATCCCCATGGTGCATGTTTTAGGACTGTGGGAAGAAACCAGAAAATCTGGAGAAAACCCACATACACATGGGGAGAACATGCAAACTCCATGCAGAAAGGCCCTTGTTCCAAGAGTGCTAACCTACTACACCACTAGGGGCAGCTGTGGCTTAATGGTTAGGGCTTCGAGCTCGGGACCGGAAGGTAGCCGGTTCAATCCCCGACCAGTCCGCAGCTGAAGTGCTGTTGAGCAAGGCACCTAACCCCCTCACTGCTCCCCGAGCGCCGCTCACTGGTATGGCAGCTCACTGCGCTGGGTTACATGTTCTACACCTCACTGTGTGCTGTGTGTGTTCACTAACTCACTGCAGAATTGAATTTCCCCTTGCGGGACTTAAAGGGTTCTTAATCTAATCTAATCTAATCTATAGGACAATACTACGTGATGCTGCAAGACTCAAAATCGGCTTCCCTGAGAATGGGCTCAATCAGCGTCCTACTTTGTAGCCTTAGGTGTTGATTTTAGTGAGAGAAATAACTCTGTTGATCACTATTACATAACCAAAACTTCCCCTTTACAGCAACTTAGTGAGTCCGTGGCATCTGCTGTGCCATAAGATGTGCCAAAAGACGGCAACGCAAGGTGGTACATGTTCATTCTATCTCTGCTAACTTAATTATGGATTGATCAGTCCTTTATAGCAACTGGTCAGCTGATTTGAAACTGTAAAGGTGCTCTCCATAATGGGTTTCTAAACACATTTTAACTTATCCATCGAAAGCCTCTTCACATCCTGATAGGAATCCTGAAGTCAAGTTGTTTGGGAAAACAAAATCTTCCCATGGTCCACACAAAACATCCACCCATCCATCCAAGGGTTACATGGATTCACCTGTTCCCAGACAAACACCATCATTCACCGTCACATTTTGAGGTCGTCAGTTTGGACTGTGTGAGGGAACAACAACAACAAGAACACCACATCCATGCATACGCCTCAGAAACATGCACAACAACATGGGAGTTGAGACTATTTAGGACAATGTGGTGAATAAGCCCACACAGCTGTCCTGAGAGCCAAGCAAGCCTCTAGCATTGCTTCAAGGCCGAGCCTGTGTGTCAACATTTTAGAATTCTTGCAATTAGATTTTTTTTCGAGGCAAGTCATTTTTCGGTAGTAAATAAAACATAAACCAGTGAGAGGAAAAACTACCTGTGACCCTACTTCATAAGGTGGTTTGACGTTTTGAGCAATTGGATCATAAATTATTAAATCTACTAAGGCAAATGATGCCTTGGTACTACTTTGGAGTTTTGGTAGTAACATGAAAATGAATTAGAGGTAATAGAGGTCTAAGGTAATAAGGGATTTAGGACACTTGCTGAAAGACCTGCTTTTGGAACCCGGTTAGAACAAGGGCCTTTCTGCATGTTGTTTGCATGTTCTCCCTGTGTGTGTGTGTGTGTGTGTGTGGGTGTGGGGGGGGGGGGTATTCTGGATAAGGTAAAATAGACACTATGTGTGTCTCTGTGATGGACTGGCGATCTGTGATCTAACACCCTATGTTAGCTGCAATTGGCACAGCTCCCCCCGTGACCCTCACGTGGAGGATTAAGTGGTAGAAGATGGATAGTGATAAGAGGATAAGATGAACAAAAAAAGAGGCAAAAGTTTTCATCACTCAGTCATCAACACTTTTCCTTTCCCTTTCCGTTCTGTTGGTTTTCCGGCTTCATGTGACTCTTGGTGCAAACATGCTGATGTAGGCCTAACTACCTCACACCCCGCAATACTGTTCTCATCTCCAGCAGCGACGACAGGAGGGTCGGCCCTTCCTAACTGTAACTGTGGGTGACTCATCTCACACCAACACGGGGGGGGAGGAGGATGATGAGGGGGATCATGTGGAAGCAAAAAAAACAGAAGAAGAAGAAGAAGAAGAAGAGAGAACACTCCCATGCGAGTTGTCACTTTTTGATAATTAAATGCAGAGCAGTTGGGGATGCTCTACATGCAGACACAAACACACACACAGAGAGTCGACTTTATACGCGTCAAGAGTGGGAGGACATCAGAGGGACACCTTACACATTATCCAGTCATTTTAACTGTATTCTCCTTACACTCCCATTTATCTCTCTTGTATTTCTTCCGTCTCTTTTCTAAGTTTTTACCTTTCTTTATTCTTGGTGTTTCCCACCACATCACACTTCCCTCTAATCTCTATAAGCGCAGAAGCCTCGTTGGTCTCATTAAGCCGTCACTGATCCCTCCTGCCGCGGCCGAAACTCATCAGATCATTAGTCAGCTCTGTGTGCGACACCTGGCCTGACAAGAATAGATCTGCCCAAACCCCAAACCTCTAATATTCTCAAAATGCCTCGAGCGCAATCAAGAAGGTGCAGACGCCACCACCACCACTGCCACTGCCTTATCAAATGATTGATCGGAACAGCCGTGGCACTTTGGAATTGATGTGAGAAAGAATTTACACCGGGTCTGTGTCGCTGCACATTTGTGTCACAAGTGGGTTGATTATGTCTCACGTGTGAGGATATGTAGATCTGCCTCGTCCTTTATTTCCCACCATCTAAATGCCATGACGGGTTACAACCTCCTGCATCTCATTCTGAATATATATTAATGGTGTTTTTCCTCATTCACCAGAGGCCAAATGTAATGCATGTATTGATTTCATACTGTATTTCCATTAGCAATATACATTAATCCTCGTGGGGATAAAAGGTCAGGGCAGAGTGGAACAGCAGCATCATCGGAAAAATTATGATTTTCATTTTTTTTTTTTTTCAAATAACATTTTGTTGTCGTGGCAAGAATCAGTTTTTTTTAGATTAACCTTTTGATCCAAATTCAGTATAGATGTGAACAGTATGTGAGGGTTAAATGAGCTCATGTTCAGCGTGAACAAGAAATTACACATAATACATAGCAGCTATGTACAGTATCAGTATATAAAGCTCAAGGTTCATGACAAGTTTTAATTTGAAATGCTTGCGCTTCCTAAAGGAGTGACGACACACTGTAAAATAAAAATATCTATGGTTTATGATCTGCATAACATGCTTAAAAAACATAAATTAATTACCTTACCTGGATTATTATTAATAATGTTTACCTGTAAGCAACAATTCAATTACTTATAAATATAGACAAATTCTGCTATGACACAAATAATGTCATTTTGTAGATTCCATGTAATTTTAATCACCATATAATATTTAATGTATAGTATTCAGTGTATTTCACAACTTTGTGTCCATGTAAATATCAACGCAGCAGTCTTTTAAACCAGGAAATGTAATCAGAGATACCTTAAAATATCTAATATTAGAACTCGAGCCAAAGAAAAACGTCTGCACAGTTATTAATGTTCTTCCCCAACATGTACAGTAGTAGTTTCTCCCAGATTAACATTGTACAGTATACAGTACGACGACCTATTGCACATAGTGCACATACAGTAGTCGACACACTGGATGAGGGAGGATTAAAAATATAAATAAATCTTTGGTCTCCCTACAATGAACCAATGTACTGTACATCAAGAGGATTTCATTTTCATCTTGTGGAAGCCTCACACATCTCATCCCATCTCATCATCAGTTCTCGCCGTCTGAACATGAGCGTATAGTACGTATGGATAAACCACGAGGATGTTCATATATCCCTTACACCTCTGGGATTAGCGGCCCCAGCTGATGGACCAGCTGTTGGTCTGAAAGCTATTAATTCAGTGTGTGCTCCAGTTAAACAGAGAGGGAAATGTCAATGTGAGAGAATCTAGTAAAGTTAGTGTAGTTTGGGCTTGAAGGAGGAGGCAAAGCTGGATATACAGACGAAGAGTTAGCGAGCAGATGTGATGCATTATGTCATTGTGGAGACGTACAGTACATAGATAGGAAATGTGTACACACACAAACAATCAAGTGGCCCAGCAGTAAGCGCCTACCGTTTGGCATCAGGGGCCAGTTACAGGGTATCTGACATAATACACACACACCCACACACACACACACACACACACACTGTTGAATGTCAGAGGGTTTGCGACACATGACATCATGCACACAGACTTAATCCAGTAGAAAGACGGAGGACACCAGAACATTTGTTCCCATATTAAGATGATGCACAGAACCTTCTGCTCTGACTGACTGCAGCGACACCAGTGTCACCATAGGAGCATGTGAGCGGAGCCAAGCAGGAAGGAAGAATTTTGGCTGGAAAGTGTAGCGGCATATTGAAAAAAAAAGAAAAAAGACTGAAGCATTACCCTGTGTCTTCCCCTAAAATATAATTATAGAACTATAACTATAAAGATGGAAAAAAGCTTTGGAAACATTTTACTGGAAATTAATTACTTCACTATAAATATACAGAATGTAATTATGGCATAATATTGAAATAAGCTGAAGAGTAAATAAAGTCTTGATCATTTACATGAGTTAACTTGTATGAACGGAGAGGAAGTAGTCAGGTATACAGCACAGTTTGCCTTGGACATTGTCTTTTTGGACTTTATTTTCGACAAATAAGCCAAACTCTTGACTTATATTCAATCATCTCTGTCTTCACAGTGTAGGCTGTTGTTGACTTTTAATATTTTACTGTAAAAGATTAGCTCGACTATCCAATCGAGATAGTCTTAGTCGGACTAATATTTGGATAATGCGATTCATAGTCAGATTACTCCTGCATGTATACGCTAGACAGACTTATCGTTGATTCAATAAACACTAGCTTATAGAAAGATACAGCGCAACCCATGGAGGCACGGCCAATACATTTTCTCCTCATGTACACATGGACTCTGCAAGTTGTCCGTTTGCCTGTCTTAGTCGGACTATGGTCTTAGCTGGACTAAACTGTGCATGTAAACGTACTCACACACAGTGCGTTTGCCTCCTGTCTGTCCTCCAGCAGTTCCCTGACGGATATTTTTGTTTTTGGCCAAAGCTTCATTGTTAGAGGAAAATGGTATATGTGATATGATATAAACTTGAACAGAGCATTTTATTTATCCAATCAATTGCACAAAAAAGGTGTCCTACTGGCTGGAAAACTGCTGATATGGCAAACAGCTGCACCAAGAAACATAATTTCATCATGACGTTCTCCAAACACATTATTGTCACAGATGGCCACTGAGGATGACCATGTGTGTAATTAAGTCCCATGCTGCTATGGGCTCGAGCTATCCATCTCTCTTATGTGCTCCATAGGCTTGACGTGCCTTATCCAATTTCCTGGGTTTGTTTGCCTGTTGACATCACACAACCTTTAAGCACTCGAGTGTGGAGCCGCTCTGCCGGTTGCTCATCAGCACAAAATGGCACAAATGAGGGATTCATCAAAGAGATGATTATTAACAAATCCTGTGGGTTTGCTGATTGTACTTTGTAAGGATGTGTGAAGTATCGGAAGCTTAGCGATGTCGATACACACATGCTCGTATTACTGTTCGTCACAACAGCTACAAGTTAAACCCCTCTAAATTCAATCGGGTTTGTGTTTAATCAAATTAATATCAGAAATTGAAATAAAACTGTTTAAAACAAAGGTTAAGTGCTGGCTAAAAGAAAAAGAGAGGTAATTGTGTTAGATATATTGTTTATTTATTGGTTTATTTGACTTGTAAGTTGTGTTTTAGTGTATTATCAAGTGGAGTCAAGTTCTGTCATACTTTATTGGACTAATTATGTTTTGTATTCATCTTTTGACAATTGTTATTGTGTGTATTGTAGTTTAGCTTGCAGTTGTTGTGTATATGCCTTTACATTTTAATGTGTTATGTCATTTTAGCATGTAGTTCTACATGTTTGAACTAAGGACAAGAGTTGCAAATTAGCAATAACTATAAACTCTATGTGCAGCACATCAGCTGCATTATTTGTACAGGAACTATGTTAACTGTATTGTCCCTATTTAAATAAAATGATATTCTACTCTAATATTGGCACGTATCCATGAATAAAGAGCATTGTGTACGCATTCGTCAGCTACAACTAATCGTAGTAGCCTAGTGCGTGAAGAGACAATAAACATAGTAATTGCAATATGCATCTTCATAAGTTATTTTAATAAACACTTAAACTTTCTGTGCGATGTACAATGTTTGTGTGTTACTGTGTGTGTGTATAAGGCCACATGGGGCCCGTCCTCATTGGTTTCCATGGTGATGTCGCAGTGATTTACGTGCTGGTATGTTACCAGCCAGTCGTACGGTTCTCCCTTTAATAACCCACGCTGAGGGAAGTGGAGGTAAAATGGGACTGCTGCAAAGCACTGTGGGAAAGCAGGTGATATATGAGCCCAAAAGTGTTCCTGTCCCCCCCCCTGTTTCTTCTTGAACTTTTGTGACATTGTGGTAATAGTTGGCTTTTTAGTCCTTATGAAACTGCCCCATGTGTAAAAGTAAAACCTGATGTATAATTATTCACTGCTGAATGGTGTCGGCAGCAAACAGGAGAAGTGAGAGCGAAAACTATATATAATTCTGAGCCAGCAATTATCCCCTGCTTGTCTTCTTCCTCCTTTTGTTATTTTTAGCTCTACCTGCTCGCTAAAGTTCTTCTTGGCTTTGATTCTTTTGCATAATGTTGTTGATGTTTTCCCGACTGATGTTTTCTGCAGTTTTTATTCTCCAATGAGACAGAGATAGTGACGGCAGGGTGACATGCAGGAACTGTCACGTATTTATCTCTTCGGTAACTGATTCAGTGTTTTAGATAAGAGTTTATCTGAGCTGTTTTTTTATTATTATTATAAATTGCATTTAAAAATGGGAGCTGCCCAGTACATCCACAGTGTCTTTTCTCTGAGCAGATGGAGGTTCAAGGGCAATTTAAGTGATTTGACAACAGTATCTTACACCAATTAAAAAAAAAAGATGATAAGAGATGTAAGGCTTTCATACTGGCGTATTGTCAAATAATGATGTAAAACAAAATGAGGGCAATAAATAATACAATTTTCTTATTGAGCGCATGATTTTGATTGAGGTTTTTGCCACATTTTCTATACTTGAGAGGCTTTCTGAAGGAATTCAGTGCTTTATAGGGCTTTTCAAAGACTGCAGGTGCTGACCACATGCACGCAAACTAGAAGAATCAGGATATATCTAGAAAGTGCAGTCGATTTCTATAGCACCATTCACAGATAAAAATCACAAAGTACTTTAAATGAATACAGTAATTAAAGAGATATAAAAATACAATGGATAAAAACATAGACACAAAAACACAAACTCGACAAGCTCTAAAAGTGAGGACAAGGATTCTAAAATGTACTCGTGCAGCAGAGTTCTGAACTGTGAGCAGACAGTCGAGCTCTTTCTTAATTAAACAAGTAAAAATGCTGTTACATTAGTCCAAACGAGAAGAAATAAAAGCATGAATAATCATTTCAAGTTAGGCCTTAGACACTAGAGATCTTAAGTTTGCATCAGATGGAAGAAGCAGTTTATCTAGTTGTCTCGAGCGATTTTCAAAGTTCCTGAGGTTCTGCTGGAGGAATGAGCCTAAAGCTCCAATTTGCTGTTTAATCTGAGGGATTTTAGCATCAGGTGCGATTATTAGAGTCTCAGTCTTGTCTGACTTTAGCTGCAAGTAGTTTGATTCTAGTCAAGCCGTCGATTAAGGAGGCAGTTTATGGAGCTCTGCGGCTTTGAATGAGATATCTGAGAGTCAGTGCAATGTCAAATGCATTTTAAACTCTCCATTAATACAAAATAAGAAGAGAGGATAAAAGATTGTCGGAGCATATACTCCCGATCGAATTGAAAAAAATTAAAATCACTACATTTCTGAACGTACCACATTTTCTAAAAGGGGCCATACCTCATATTTATTATTGTCTAAGTTTAAATGTGTCAAAGTAGTTCCTACATGTGTTTACATTTTGTATGCGGTCATTTTTGTTGGTGCAGTACCAAGCCTGGAGTCCTTTTACTCTAAGTGGGATTCTCCACTACCTCTTGACAGAGTCAACCATCCTCCAAACGGCTCAGCCTCTCTCACAGCTCAATTACCACTGAGCAGAGATGGAGTTCTAACCGCCCGTGTTTTTCAATGGTACCCCGATACAAATAGCCAGAGAGAACTCCAGTCAGATGGCAGACCACCCAGAAATACACTCACAGGCTTCCTTCCGCTTGGCCTCTCGTGTGATTACAATTAAGATTTAGCCGCAGCTCAAGACAGAAAGAGGCACACACACATACTCATACACACACATACACACACGTGAAATCAAGCCTCATACCCAGTCAGTCTAATTAAACGCTGCGTTTGATGATGAAAGTTGAGGGGTGCAGTGCGGCTGCATCTGAACACTGGATCCGTTCTCTGTCATTAATTAGGGCACAGCAGGGAAGGATTAAGCCCCAACACCTGCGTCTGCTCAGTTTTATTTCACTGTCGCTCTAAGATGGGAAGTAAATGCGCTGGAGTATTAATGTACACTATTTATATGGTGAATACACTACTTTTTTCACTTGGTAAAATGGAGAATAAACTCCTATAATAATAAAGTCATTATGATTCTGCTGGGTTTGTTTAATTCACATTCAATTGCAGAGTAAAACGTGTTATAATTGACAGAAACACAGTGAAGAACAGTGAAGGAAGTGACGTTGATGTCGACTTTTTGTCAATTTTACACACTTCCTCTGTTGTTGTGGGAATGAGACATCTCAGATCCACTGTCTGATGATCAAATAACACATTTTATGTGGAAATTAGGAAGTGGTCAAGTGGCCCTTTAATAAACTAATGTCCGCTTCATGCAAACCATTGTCGTTCACACAAAGCTGTTTAAGCCTACTGGGAACAGGGGAGTCTTTCTGTGTTTGTAAGTTGTGTTTAGATCTGTCTGCGTTGTTGTCTCGCGCTGCACGCAGGGAGCGATTTGTTTTATGTCAAGACAGATGGCGGCAACAGCGACATTGTGTGAGTAAAGTGAGACGACTGCAAACGGGTCAGGGTAAGATTGAAGACGCCAAGAAGTGCCCGGGAAAAGTTTCAGATGCAAATTCTACTGCTCGGAGAACACGGCCTCTCAGCAGTTTGATGGGATAAAAGGTTCTTCCTGATAGTATTGCTTGACAGTTTTCAGAAGAAGGATGTAGAATGCAAAATAGATTCTGTCCGCGAACAGCAGTCAGAGGCAAAATTGTAACAGAAATGACCAAACGTAAACGAAGTGCAGCGTTAAAAGGTGACCTTGCCTTGGCTTTAGAGCTCCCTGTCCTAGGAGATAAGGCTTACAGTAATATTTGCAATGGAGTATTTTTATATAGTCTACATTATAGGATCAAGATCCTTTCATGATTACCAGCGTGCGTCCTCTGTCTATAGTGAATCTGTTTGTTTGCAGCTGTTGCATAATACTAGCAATAACACCAAACCTTCTCACGACTTATAAATACTGAAAGTCCTCATCTTAACTGACTACACATCCCATAAACAGAAAACAACATTATTCCTCAGTCCATAGAGCTTGCATACTGATGTTGCCCTGTGTACCATGTTTTCCACTAATGAGCTTGTTCACATCTTGTTTGCATCTGTTTGCGCTGCGACTTGTCTGCATGTGTGCGAGTGGTGTGTTTGATTATCCCAACGTCTTTCCATATGTAATTCGCTGAATAAACTATACTGGAGAGTCATACAATCAGAGGAGGCACAACATTAATGAGCTTTAACATCTGAATGCTGACAAGTTAAAAAGTCAAAGCCAATGCGTGGTTATTACGGTAATTTCACTCACGCTGTTGTAGGAAGCCGGCGAATCAGCGTCTTTGTCACCAGAGAGGAAAGAGTTAGAAAAATGCCTGTGCATGGTGTCCATTTTTGGCCTGTTTTTTGACATTGAGACATACAAATATTATTTTAAATACATTTTATACTGTTCCAATTTAAAATTGAACATGCAAAATGTGGTGTTCATGTTGAAATACAGTGGGGTTTTTTTAAACATTTTGTTTTTCTTCATTTTAAATTGTTAGTACACTATTTTAACAAGCAATATATTGTAAACAACTGCCAGATATTGAAAGTTCATTTGGGAAAATGGGCAAAAAACACTTATTCACAGCACATTTTCTGGCACCTTTATGGTTAAAATAAGCAAAAAAAATGCTTAGGTGTTACATGGTTAAAATGGCACAATATTGCTAAATTTAAGTTTTAATTCAATTCAATTCAATGTTATTTGTATAGCACCAAATCACAACAATACATCATCATAGACAACATCATAGACAACACATCAAGAGCAGAGAAACCCTACAGTTAACACATTCAGCAAACTCTAGGCATCAGTGGAGAGAAAAAGTATTTTAACAGAAGAAGAAATCTCTGACAGAACCAGACTCAAAGATTTGCGGCCATCTGCCTCGTCAGGTTGGGGTGAAAGGGAAAAATGGAGGACAGAAAGGACAAGAGGGAGGTGAGGTAGATACAGATAAAAGAGACAAGGAGCAGAAATACAGAAGTTTTAAATGTGTGTGTAGCCTCTTGTAGCAACATTGTAGTTTGTGTTTAAAGTTTACAGACCATAAATCTGTCATTAACATAATGAGGCTACAGTGGGATAGTCTGGAGGCAACGGCCCATTAAACACTGACAGGCGGCTGCAGGTGGAAAGAGAGAGAGAGAGAATGTCATCGTGCTATAATTAAATCAATGATTGATCGTCAATACAGCTGCCAGTGTCTCCCTTTACGGCCGTGGTGTGAAAACGCACACGGCCCAAAGACAACAAGCACAGTCACGTTTCTCTGGGGCTTAAGATCGATAGCCGGAGTTAAACTAGAGGAAAACCTATTCTTATAAGTTCTGAAATAAAAAAAAGTAAAAGGTCAGTTATGAGAGCACGTTTCAAGCCGTCTGCCCTCATTGCTTCAGATTCACTGCTGCTGCTTAATGCTGTTGATGCGTCTCGCGTCATCTCGCTCCGAACCGCTGTGAGTCACCGACTCGCTGCTTCATTATTGTTTTTATCAGTGTCAGAAGACAATTAGCTCCTACAAGTGGCACAGTTGGATTGTTTGAAGGCAGTCCCCCTCCCGCCCAGGTGTCTGTGTCTGAATGTCTCTGTGTTTGTGTGTCTGTATGTCAGGCGTTGTCAGTTTGACATCCTTGCACCCTTATTTTTTTGAGGACTGAATACTAAAAAATTGTAGTTTCACCAACATGCAAATTTTCAACATCTCTGCTCATTTCATCAAGACAGTTTGTCATCCACACATTATCACGCACTCATTCATTTGAAAAACATGACATGGTGAGTCAGCAGGGGAAAATGCTTCTGTCAAATCAGGCCTTATATTTTTTTTAAGAGGAGCAGCTTAGATATCTACAGTATAGATATTTATTAAAACAAAGGGGCAACCTTGGGCCAAGAGGAAAGGAATTGGACTGGAGAGTTGCTGGTTCAAATCTCAGGATGGGTCAATGCCTCTGAGCAATGCACCCAACCCCCGTTGCTCCCCAGTACTCCCCCGTGCTTCTGTGCCTGGCTTGTATGTGTTCACTACTGTTTGTTGGAGAAAATTCAGCCAACTTTAAGTTTAAAGTGATAATTCGGAATTTTGGACATAAGACCTATTTTCCAACCTAGTTTCCAGGCGATGGAGACGTCTGGAAACGTTTTCAAGAAAGTTCATTCAGTTCTTCTAGTTCCCGAGTTCCCTGGTGCTATGGCTAGCGCAAGTCAATGGTACAAGTTAGCATGGCATTAAACACTCATACCGACTCCACAGTGCACCCGAGGCAAATCAATTGTAACGGCAGACTATCGATGAACATATCTGTGTTGATAGAATAATATTTGAAACAAAACTAATCTAACCAAACTTTCGAACTATCCCTTTAATATTACTCACATATTTTTATATAAACAGCCATAACTTACCATAAGACACAAACTAGGCAGCTTTTATAGTTCCCTGCAGGTGTCTGGACATGATACACTATCTCAGCCGTGGTCCAACAAGCTCTCTGCAGAAGCCTGATAACAAGCCATTCATTTGAATCAGGTGTGTTGCAGCAGGGCAACATCTAAAACATGGAGAGTAGTGTTCCCTGAGGATCAGGGTTGAGAATGTATAAGACCTGGCTGGATGGCCAGAAGCGAGGCATTGTCTCAGTTCTCCTCGGATCTGAGCTGTCTTCAATCAAACCTGATAACCAATAACACATGCAGAGGTCAAATTCACTTTCACTAATTGGTGTGGGTGCAAAAATAATAATAATTCTAAATGATTCAGACTGGGATCCTGGCTTATGGGACACTTGTGTGTACTCTAAGGTTTAACACTCACTGTTTATATTTAAACTTATACTGTAGAATCCAGAAATACAGCAAAGGATTTGCACTTTTTCTCCTTGTAGCAAACGACATGAGCTGCAGCACGTAGTCAACTCGTGCGATGATGCTTCCTCTCGTTTCAAATCTAAATCACATTCAATAATTAAACTGAAGCTTGAGCTTGGAACAATATCACTTATCAAACTGCAAATTGCAATTAGATACTAAACCAAATTGTTCAGGCCCAGTGAGATTCCTCACGGCTAAAAACATCCCTGTGCGCTCTTTCTCTTTTTTTCTTATTCAGCAAAGCAGCTGAACTTCAGCCTTGAGGAAATAGAACGTTTTATCATCTGTCACTGTTACACGCTGTCCACCTCTTCTTCACTTTCCCTCTGTCTGTGTGCCATTTGTGGTTGTGTGGATGTCGACCTTCATGAACTTCAAACACACACACACACACCTAATTTTTATTAAGCCATTCCCTACTTCTTTTCCCTTCTCTGTTTGCTTTCCTCTGTTTACACAGTCTATCACATAATTTTCTCTAAGCCATTATCACCATAGCAACTGTGCAGTTGCACACATTGTTTCCCCAAGACCCTCATCCTAACACACAGACCCACACAGTATGATTCTTGTCTTTCAAATAGTTTCAGTATTTTGGGTGTGTTGATGTGTTTGAAAGATTAAGTTCCCCGCAGCGATGCCTGGGGACCATTTTGTTTTTGTGTGTTTAGTGCATTAGTTGCTCCACTGACTGACTGGAAAAACAAAAATAAGGAAGTCCCTGACAAAGCTGTGCTGGAGTCTGGATTTAGGAGTTCATAAAGTCTGTTATGAAAGTCCAGTCCACCATGAGTGTGTTGACATAAAGCAGAAGGCTCAGATCTAACCACTGTATCATATAACCATGATTACAGTTTGTCTGTTAAAGTCTTGCTTTACAGTAAATAAGGTGTTGCATGTGAACAATTAATACTCACTACATAATTTAACATAACCAGGAGAAGGCCCTACTTGTTGTGTAGTGGAAGCCTCGAATCACTGCCGATGCATTGTCTCTTTTGTTAACGTAACATTTAATGCTTAATGATGCAGGTTTTTTTTTTTTTTTTTTACAACAGATCAATGTAGGAAAAGGTAACTGAAGGGAAACAGGAAGTAAAGTTACATCAGGAAGTAAAGTTACATCAGGAAATAAAGTTACATCAGGAAATAAAGCTACATCAGGAAGTAAAGCTACAACAAGAAGTAAAGCTACAACACGAAGTAAAACTACACCAGGAAGTAAAGCTACGTCAGGAAGTAAAGCTTCAACAATAAGTAAAGCTACAACAGGAAGTAAAGCTACAACAGGATGTAGCGCTACAACAACAAGTAAAGCTACAGTAGGAAGTAAAACTACATCAGGAAGTGAAGCTACAACAGGAAGTAAACTACAACAGGAAGTAAAACTACAACAAGAAGTAAAGCTTCATCAGCAAGTAAAGAACAAGAAGTAATGCAGCCAGGAAAACCAACATATTGCTTACTGCACTTCAAAATAAAAGCACCTGCAGTTCCACGTTTTTAAATTAATGTCAAATGTCTCTTTCACATTCACACACATTTTAACATCCCTTTTAGCAGTTTTAAAACAGGTAACTTGATAGCTAACTATAATATTCTTTAATAATGTGAAACTTAACTTCAACTTATACAATTAATAATAAAACATCACGACTAAGTCTCCATACTACTGAGAAGTGACACAGAAATCATCTTTGTTGGCTTGACGTCTACTGGACGACCTCTGCACTTGTTTGATGTTGTATTCTGACATGTTTCCTTCACCCTCTCCTTTTCTCTCTGATGTACCCGCTGCTTGAGTTTTCTCTGCCTTCACCTCGTCTTGGTCTCTGCTTGGATGTTGTGGCTTGAGCTGTTGCAGATCAAATCGAATTCTCAGCATGCTGCTGGAAATAAAACCGGAAGACCATGACATGTTGAGGAGGCATCTGTGAGCCTCGATCGCGTCTTGGAATATTTCACACACACACAAACACACGTGTGAAAGTTGAGCTGGAAAGCACATAGTGTGAACAAGGCTTTGTGTACACTTCAGTGGATGGAGTGCTCCAACAACAAATCAGACCAGGATGATCAGAATGATCATCAACCCAGTTAGTATAAAGCATGTGAATGACATCAGCCCTCTTTACTCTCCCATTCACGTTTTTATGGCACTAATATCCCATAAGTGATGAGATATTATTACCTACTTCCATGCCTGTGCCTGGTAATGGCTCACTGTAATTAGCCAGAGAAGCGTTTACCTCGTTGTCATTCCCTCATCTTTGACTTCTCTTCCTCTTCTGCTTGATGTGGCCCTCGCTCAGAGGAATTCAGCAGTGGTATTATCTCGCCTCACTGCAGCCATTTTACCTCCTGGTTTTCGCCGAAGCAGCAGGAGCTCTGACAGTTTGCATACTAACATGTTTGCCCAGCGCTACATGATGTCTGCTATTTAAATGTCTGAGAGTGTGTTTCATAGATACAGACTGAGTTGCCGTCTTATTTGGCTCTTCATTTTGAGATATGATCTTTCTTTCTTTCTTTTTCAATTACGTTTTACCTGAATTTGCCAGTGCTTCAGCTCCACAAAATATCCCCTTTGGACCGTACATGTTTGACTGTGAGTCAGGCACTCTTTTGTCTACGGATCACTCTGGAATAGAACCTAAAGGCTTCTGTATGTGCTGTGATGTGTTTTTGCTCATGCATGTTTGCATGTGCATCTACGTGAACGAGCAAAAACAACTGCAGGGTTGCAGTTGTCGTCTCCGAGCTCCCGTTTGTTTTCACTCACGGATGGATCATTGAACACTTAGAGCAGGACCTGGGGCAACTTTAGCAGTGTGAATATTATATTTATTATTTGTGATTTATGACATCATACCTTTTTTCACATTTTTTGTGGGGGAGTTGTTCCCCACCCAAACTGTGTAAAAGTGGGCTATACAAATATAATCGATCGGTCTGTGCTCCGTTTTTGGCACCGTGCAACTCGGGCTCTCTGACACCGGTGGGAATAAATCAAAAACATCTACAACGGTGTTCACTCAACCAAACATTTTAATGTGGCAGCAGCGTGGGCCAGAGTGAAAGCTGCCAAGTGTTCTGCCTCTTCAGCCATTTGCACATTTAATATTGTACATATTATTATGTTTGATACATAATCAAAACAAAGAAAGAAAAGGGCTCTATCTCAAATTTCTTTCAATATGCAGGGGAGTTTTTTTTTTTTTTTTCAATCGTTCTACATTTCTTGTATCATCAGTTGCTCCTGATGTTACTAAGATTACATGATATGGAGCATAACTTTCATTGTGTTATGCAATGACTGCTGGTACATTTTTTTGGAGCACCAATAAAACCTAAATCATAAGAAAAAACTGTTTTTAAAGTCTCACAACAATCTGTCAGCTTTGTCAGCTTCAAATATGGAATGTAACTATATTAGCACAGTTTTCTTCCTGAAATGTGATCTCCTTCATTCATGTTGAATTGTAAAGCCTTCAGCACAGTTTTTTCTTATTATTTAGGTTTTATTGGTGCCCAAAAAATACATTTCCATTTCCAGATTTGAAGTCTAACCTAATGTAAGCCAGTTAATCTGACATCCATTAGGTTCAAATCTGGAAATGGCTCAACTCTAGATGACTGTGAGTGGATTTCCTCCCCATTTGCAACAATCGCTCAAAGAGAGCGAAAGAAATGTATGAAGGAAAGATATGAGAGAAAGGAGTAAGCTTGGTATAAAAGTAAGAAACGCTCTCGCTGTCTAGAGACTTGAAAGTGAGGACAGGTAATTCAGTCAAATAAAGGGAGACACTGGGGAGACACTCGCTCCTCTGCCTCTGTCTGTTTCCATGAATGTTCACTGCGCAACATATTTTTAAGTTCCCACAACTATTAAGTGAGGAAAAGGCCAGGAGAGAAGACACAGGGACCATGAGTACGATCCATCAAACCACAGTTTTCTCAACAGCGTCCTATTGTTTTTTCATACTTCCCCTTCCCCGATGTTTCTCTCTCTTTTGCACTCGTCTTCTTCTTTGTTCATGATTCTCGCTTGATTTAGCATGTTTGTGTTGATGGAAAAAAAGGCCGCTTCTCAGTCAGTGGCCTGTATAATTACACACGGAGTGGTTCTGACACATTTCAGCTCTACGGAGGCGACACTCGAGGTTTATCTGCCCTCATTTGCAGGGCTTTAATTACAGCTACGTTTGTTTGTGTGGCGGTTGTAGAAATTAGCTTGCCTCGGCTCTTTGTAGTACTAGTGAAACTTGGCCAGGTAGAATATAAAGAAGATTACCCACCTGTTCTCTTGGAAATTGATTTTTGCTTAAAAAAATGTTGCTTACGA
Organism: Microchirus variegatus; assembly: GCF_963457635.1. NCBI lineage: Eukaryota > Metazoa > Chordata > Actinopteri > Pleuronectiformes > Soleidae > Microchirus > Microchirus variegatus. The sequence goes on from NC_139811.1 coordinate 14,684,500, forward strand.
GTTTGATTTATTATATTTTTCTTGGCCACAGTGGCAGATGTTCTGGCTAAGATAACCACTTGCTCTGTAACAATAACTCTGGTACTACAGGATCACTGAGCTGTGTTTATTTGTGCCTTTAGAACTTTTGAACACTGAACCAGACAGAATGCTGGTAAGGCTTTCAAGATGACATGATGTTGCGGACTTGACACATTCCCATGAACTGATAACGACCTGACAAATCCTTCCCAGATGGATATTTTTGTTTCTTTCTTTCTTATCCAGCAATGTACATGAGTGTTAAGTGTTAATACGATTTACCATCAAGATTAAGGTAACATTATAAATCTCTGTGGAGAAATGTGTCCTCTGTATTTTACCCGTCCTCTACTAGGAATCTTCCTAGAACTACACTCTTAAATATAAAAGTGCTAAATACACTCTTAGAAATAAGGGTTCCAAAGGGGTCCTTCTACAAGGGCTGATCGGTTCTACCTGGAACCATTTGCTTCTGAAAAACCCTTTCCTGAATAAAGGGTTTTTCAAGGGTTCTTGGTGGAACCCTCCAAAATGGTTCCAGATGGAACCTTTATAAAAAAGGTTATACCTGGAGCCAAAAAGGGTTCTCTTATGAGGACAAGCCAAAAAACCTGATATGGTTCTACTTAGCACTTTTATTGTGTAGAACCATATAAGTTTCCTCGGCTTGTCCTCATAGGAGAGCCCTTTTTGGTTCCAGGTAGATCCTTTTATAAAGGTTCCACCTGGAATCCTTAGTGTTACCAAGAATCTGTTCAGGAAAGGGGTTTTAAAGGGTTTACTGGATCCAAATGGTTCTTACTGGAACCATTAGTGTCACCAAGAACCCTTGAAAAACAAATGGTTCCAGGTAGAACCTTAGGCCTTGTATAAGAACACTTTTGGAACCCTTATTTCTAAGAGTGTAGGAGCAGTTGGCCGCCACTGATTTTTTTGTTTTTCCCCCTTCATCAGAAATGTTAAGACTTTTGATTGGTGAGACTTATAATTATACCATAATATACCATCTCTATTCTGATAGATTTGTGACGCTAAATAGTTAAAGATCTTGACTTCATTTCTAGTCTTTTGAAGCAAGAGGGGGAAAAAAGCCAAAACGTTGGCACACTTTTATCTCATTTTGTTTTGTTTTATATAGCCCCTTGGTCCCTCTCCCTCAAAAGGCCCTGCCTTGTGCCTGCCTGGTTAAATAACTTTAGGTCAAATAAAAGTATTTTCTCCAAGTACTTAATCCATAAAGCACTTTAGGTGACATCTTTAACTCTACATCTCTTAAACTTGTCTCTTTAATCAATCAGTTCCAATATAAATGGTGGTTTTTTTTCCCCTCTCTTCGATGCTCAGGACCCCAGAAGCAAGCACAAGTTCAAGATCCACTCGTACGGCAGTCCCACCTTCTGTGACCACTGTGGTTCGCTGCTGTACGGACTCATCCACCAAGGGATGAAATGTGACAGTAAGTGTGTGAACGTGCATGTGTGTGTATGTGTGTGAGCACCTTTGTCAAAAAAAAAAAATATGCTGTGCTGGTTTCCATCCTAGAGCGGGCTCTAATTAGAACAGATGGGAATAGACTGGCACTGTACTACACTCCCCACATCTGAGGCTCATGCAGAATATACTGTCCCGACCTGCTGAGTTCTCTCTGCTCCTATTCTTTCCACCCACACTCCTCTTATTAACTCCTCCTTTCTTCTTTATCATTATTACTCCACCCTGCACTTTCTTTTCCTCACATTCATTCTCCTTTTAGTCTCATCCTTTCTCTTTCTTCCCTCTCTTGACACCCATTAGTTTCCCTTCTTCTCTTTACACTTTCTCCTTTTCTACTTCTACATCATGGTTTTTATTTCCCTCCTCATTTTATTCTTAATTGAGTCTGTCACTGCTGTACATTCCCTCTGTCCCCACTTCCACCATTCCCACTTAATCTCCATCCATCGCTCTCTCCTCCTCTTAATCTGTCTATCATCTGTGCTGTCTCTGGTGGTGGCCTCGTCACAGATGGTAATGGGAGCACACCAGAACAAATTGATGCGAGGAGGCCATCGCTATTGCGAGCTGCTTCCCCGATCTCTCGTGTCTCCTCCCAGCGTGTCAGCTTGACAAGCCTGCTGAGCGGAGGGAGAGAAGAAGAGGAGATGGAAGGTCGGATGGAAGAGGACCAAAAAGGCGAGGGAGGGCAGAATATTCAGAGGGGAGGAAAGAGGGAGGATGTCAGAGAGAAAGTTAGAGGACAGTAAGGGACATAGGAAAGTAGGGGGAAGAGATATTTATGACAGCATTTATAGATTAAAGGTACAGCAGGCAGTTATTTTTTGGCATTCTTGATTAATAATTACATCATTACGTTACATTTCAGCAAAATGTGAACAAGGTTCAAAAGGGTCCTTCTAAAAGGGCTGTTCTACCTTTCCCGAAGAAAGGGTTTTTCAAGGGTTCTTGGTGACACTAATGGTTCCAGTAAGAACCATTTTGATCCAGAGAACCCTTTAAAACTCCTTTCGTGAATAAAGGGTTTTAAAAGGGTTCTTAGTGGGTGGAACCCTCCGAAAGGGTTCTAGGTGGAACCTTTATTAAAAGGGTCCTCCTATGAGGACAAGCCGAAAAACCTAACATGGTTCTACTTAGCACTTTTATTTCTAAGAGTGTATGGCTCCTTGCCCATCTATTGTATAAAGTGAAATTAACATTATTTTAGAACAGTGTTTCCCAATCCTGGTCCTCAGGGACCTCCACCATCAAATTAGACGATGACACCGTCTGTGATGTAGCTTGATCTCTGCTTAATGTCTGTTTTGTTCAAGTGCACAAACCCCAGGAAATACAGTCAAGCTCATTTATCCTCATACGAGATTGCAAGAAAGAAAAAGAGGCAACCTTTCACTGTGAACATGAGGACATCTAACGCATCACAAAGGACTGAATTTAATTTTTTCTGTCTCCGTCCAGCCTGCGACATGAACGTGCACAAGCAGTGTGTGGTCAACGTGCCAAGCCTGTGTGGAATGGACCACACCGAGCGCCGGGGTCGTCTCTTCCTCAAGATTGAGGTCAGCGGGGACAGGCTACACGTCACAGGTATATTTTTGTGTTGTACTTCACGCAGCTCAGCTTCACATTGATGCGAGTTATAGTGGTTCCCTGATGTGACTCGAGCGGTGCAAAATAGAGGTCTTTGAGGGAAAGAAATGTCTGGATTTAGATTTCCGTGGTCACAGGGTTTTCTCTCTCTCGCCAACACTTTCATGTTGGCTGTGATGAAACTGTGACTCAGATGTGTGATCTTCAGCGACACGTTGTTCACGTCGTTGGACTTAATTTATACTTTCATTCAGATGTCCAGACTAATGATGTGGGAAAAAAAATGGTGAATTGTTTCTGCACTTCACAGGCAAAAGACTCACCTTGTTTTTATCCATTAGCTCCAATAAAAGTCAAACCGTTTCAAACTGTCAAATTGGTATCTGATGGTATTTTGTGTGGTGCTTGGAGGAATGACAATAACCACGCACAATAAACGCCAGCACACAATTATGAAAGGTTTTTAATGATGTAGATGCGACCTAATATTGGAAAACAAATTGATAGTGACCTGACATGTAAATAAAGCATGCATAGCAAGTATGTTGTGTGTTTTTTATAAAACTAAATTATTTTAGTGGAGTTGAATTGCAATTTTAGTCACGATTAAATGTGCAGATATTGTGCGTATCAAGTTACTTATGAGTGTAGGAGGTGTAGGTTTTTTGTTTTTTTTTAAATAGAACCCAAGGTTGTCGCCTTCAGATGGATTCTCTGAACTACTTTCTGCCAGTACTACTACTAATAATAATACATTTTATGTATATATAGGCGCCATTCAGGACACTCAAGGTCACCATGCAAAGTATAAAGACAGTAATGCACATCTCATTGCCCTCTGATTCATTCAGGACCATGTGAACTCAAATGCAACAGAGAGACACTATTAATACTCTACTTATTATTAGTCATTTACAAAGGTTCAGTTTGTTTCCTGACCTCTTTTAATGCTGAATGTAGCATAGTGCACACTGAAGAAATGTGTAAATCTGTAAAAATGTTCAGGAAAATACAGTAAAATGTTCCTCCTGTACAATATGCTGCGTTGCCTACAGTTTCCTCTATGCTATCTATCAAAAGAGAACAATAAATGACAAAGAATATTAATGAGCACATGTTTCATAATCCAGGTTTTTTCTCTTTAAAGGCGCCATATGTTAGAATGTGGCCAAAAACGGTTACTACACTCAAATTCAAAATACAGAGGTCTTTTAGGTTTCGTTTTCTCTTTCTGCCATTGTAACTCAGACGTAACTGGCAACCCGTGGTTGCTCGGCAGCACAGACTCTACTGACTGCAATGATTGGTTAGACGGCGGTAGGTGGCGCCACATTTCAAAACATAAACATGATTTGCTGTCCGCAAAATATTTTTGTTTAATGCGAATATTTTGACTGTGCTGTACTTGTTGTGAGTTCAGTATGTTATATGAATATTATTACAGTCTCTGTGACATATTAGGAGGATTTTATGGCCAGTTGCTTTAGATGTACTACATAATTCACCTTTAAAAAAAAAAAAAAGTTTACATTTGTGATTTGTGAAAAACTACAAGTTCCAATTGTGTCAGCATTAAAAAAATGACTACGTTCATGACCTGTGTGTATCGTGTGTGTGTGTGTGTGTGTCGTGGTGTGTATTTTCAACACTACTAAATTATCCTGTCAATCATGAGCAGCACCTGAAGTGCAGAACTGTCCCGTGTTAAAATGCTATTGGCAGGGAGGGAAATGACTGCTGGGTCACATCCACAACCTCTGTCACACACGCACACACACACACACACACACACACACACACACACACACACACACACACACACACACACACACACACACACACACACACACACACACACACACAGGCAGTGTTGGTCAGGGAATATGTAGGAGGACTGTATGTGTTTCTAACTTAATGCGGATCAACCAGGAATAAGTTACACATAAAATAGAAGTGGCAGATGTGTTTTGTTGGGTTTGCTTGTTTGTTTTTTATTTCTTTATGATAGAAAGACATGGGGGAGTGGGAGAGAGAGGTGTTTTTTTTTTCCACAGAAGACTTGAATCCTTTGTTCTCTCGACTTGCATTAATGAGTTTATTTATATTTTTGGTTTGTGTTTATTTACCACGTTTTACACAAGATTCTGCTCACTCTCTCTTTCTTTCTGTGTCACTGTTGAATAAGCTCTGAGCTGCAGTAAACACCGACAGTTACATATTTCCTGCCCTTGTTTACACCTGTCTATGGAAGTCACTTCAGAGACATTGGTGGAGTCGTTGGCATGGTTACCTCAGTTGGACAGGGCTGAACGAGAGAGAGAGACAGGAGAGACGGCTGTTACCATGTCAAATTGATGTCCCCCTAATTTGATATGTATTTATAGTCTTGATGGCCACTCATACACACTAAGAAATCAAAGTATGAGTACCTTTTTGCTGTCGCTCCAGTTGTACCCTGTATCAAGGTACTGTGAAATATTAAATTTTCAGTTATAGATACCTGTGGCTACATTTTTTTGTGCGTTTGAAATGGTTAACCTAGGCATAATATTGTTGAAATTCTCAACAAATGTCAGGTTGTTTTGTAAAAAGATACTTAATTTAATGCAAAACAAAGGGAAACATTTAGAGTGCTTGTTCTTAATAGGTTATTATGCTCTTATTTGACAAATTGTGCTGTATGTGGGTGCTGAACTAAAATTGGTTTGACACCCTTGATGTAGTTCTATTCTTGGCTGCACAGTGCAGCACAGAGTTCTACACAAACTTCCAGCCTCAGAGTATTTACGTGTCCAGTGGATACATTTTATATATAACGGCAATGTGCCAGCTAGAGCTGGCAAATGATGGCTTTTCCAAATGCTAACTGCTGTTAGTTGCCAGAGCCTCAGTGACGCTGACGCAGTTTCCTGTGTCTCATTTGCATTTAAAGAGACAGGCACTCAAAACCAAGCGTTCTGAACAGGGCTGTTTTGGCAGGGTGATTGAACTGCTGTGGTGCTTCATCCTTATGGTATTTTGACCAAAGCATGTCACAGACATGTTCATTAGAACACCAGGGAACTAGGTTAACTTAGGATAGGCTATAATATGATTACTTTACAGTAAATCTAAACATTTCTGCTGTTAGTGCTGAAAGTGTTATGGTAACAACAGGGACCGGACCCAAATGCAAGACACAGAACATAGTAATGCAGTTAAAGTCAATATTTATTTGTGACATGGTGAATAAATGTGCAGGGGAAGGGGTGCTGGAGAATGCTGGAATCCCACGTGGTTTGGTGAAAGTGGCAAGTGAATAAGAGTCTCGTTGTTTGGCGTCTCCACATGTAATGGCAGACCTGAGTCCAACTGGGAGATGTGTTCTGGGGCAAAGACAGTCGGGCAGGATCACAGAGAGGTCGGCAATGTAGCGAGCACAAAGCAGGCATGGACAGCAGGCAGGTGAATGGAACAGGTGTTCACACAGAAAAAGATAACTTCTAGAAAGCTGGCCAACACTGTCACCACGCTGTAGAAAGTGGACGATCTGGCGATGAGTGGCTGGAAATCCAGTGGCTTTATGGATTGGGTCTGATTGTGAAAATGAGTTTCACCTGCTGACTGCAAGAGAGAGTTAGTCACGCCCACACACAGAGCACACAGACGGGGGGAAGGAACAGGAGGAAAAACAGACAACAAACAGAATAGAAGGAGGCGCTGTAAGTAGCTTTTGGACAGTGTGTCTTCAGTTGGACACGCTAGCTGTTTTGCCAACTGTGTGGTTAACCTGCTTAAAGGGGAAATAAGTAGTTTATAGTGCCATCTAGAGGAGAGGCTGAAATTTACAACAAAGACCTGCTGCTCTCCTCACCCCCTCCCTTCCCTGAGCGCTACGGTATCCGCAGCTGGTCAAATGTCGTCCTCGTCGTCTTTCTCCGTGTCAGCAGATGAGGTTCGTGAGGCGAGGGAGAGGGCGAGCTACCGCGGCCGTAACAGACGAAGCGGAGAGAGAGGAGGCGGGACTTCCGCTACAAGTAAAGAGACGCTTGATTTGTTCTCTCGCGTTTGTCCTTACAGGCTCCGGTAGAAACATGGTGTCTCGCTGCTAACAGTGGCTATGCAACCGCGGTCCGCGGTTATGTTAAAGAAGATTGTTTTATGCCTCTTTCAAAAGAGAGGAGAATATGACAAATGAATTGCCAAATCACATGTGCAAATGTATGAATCAATATTGAAAAGTGTCAGGTACTCGTTGCTAAAGGCTACAAGGTCTCCAAATGTAAAGAGAGACATATTTTTTCAAAAGCAACTCTGTCTTTATTATTTCGTTTAGAAAGAAAAAGTCCAAGGTAAACTTCAGATAAAGTGAAGAGAACAGTGAAATGAATGAAGCTGGTGGAGCCATTTAGACAAAGCATGTGCTCTGATTGAAAAGAAGACAGAGATCAATACTGAGAACAATGCACAAGGAGAGAAGGCGACAGACGTGTGTGTGTGTGTGTGTGTGTGTGTGTTCTGCTGTGTTTTGTTGTTCGGATGTTGTATTTCTGAACAGTGAAGCTTCGGCTTGTTCTCCAGTTTCTCTCCGACTCCTACAGACGAGTGACGAACCTCTGTGGTTTACCACACCGGTGTGGACTTGATTAAATATTCCAAACCAAATAAACAGACCCGACTCACAGGCCCTCTCTCTATATATATATAACCCCTGTTCCTTTTCCTCTGCTTTCCGCTCTGCCACTGTTCTCCATCCCTTTTTTCCAATATTGACATTTCCTTCAAGACCATGTCTTCTTCTTCTCGCTCTGCTTACTGAGCTGTGTCCATTCAATCATGTTCCTCTTCCTTCCTTAATGTTGTCAAAATGACTTTTCTTCATCCTCTTCTTGTGCACCCTCTGTCTCTTTTTCCTATTTATCCATTTGTTTGGACTCTCTTTCTTCTCCCATCTTTGTTTTTCCCCCACTCATTACGATGTGATCTCCTTTTATTGAGGAGTTTTATGAAAACACAAACATGCAAATGTCCCCCTTGACCTGTTTACAGAAGCACACACACACACAAACACAGAGAGAGATAGAGTGGCACATCAGAGGAATAATTAAATATTTACAAAACAACAAATTATATCAGTGCACACACTGTTATGCAATATGCTATATTAACCTCTGATGCTTCTCATTTGTTCGTATTATTGTTTTACCATGTATATATTCAACATGATTAAAATTGCAGGATGTAACTTTAATGTATGTCACTGGTAGCAAATATGACAGTTTGCAATGATGACAACTAAAAAAACAAAAAACACTTAATGTTTAAAACAACAAAAAATAGTTCTAACAAAAAATTAGTTATTTATAATAAATATTCATTTATTATAAATATGTATTCAATAACTGAACTGATACAGCTGTAGAAATGATTGGGTACATGGGAATGTTGTAAATTGCATATAATCAGTATTTCACCCTAAAATAAAAGCTTTGTTTTGCATGTGGATCCCTGATATCAGCACAACAGGGATTCATCCATCTCCCGTTTTTTCCCAGCCAGTGATTATCCGGCATTTATTGGTCAAACATGGCACTGATGCAACTGCATATTTGAATTTCAAAACCTTTTCAGGAGCTCTGGCACTCGTTTATAGCGTGTTTTTGTTTAGTTAGGTCGCATACAGGTGAAGAGGGGTGACACACGCAGTATGTCTTTGTGAGTATGTTACATAGGAAATGGTTAACAGAGTATTGATTGCAACCTTGGACTAAGGGCAAGGACTAAAGTTTATGTTTAGACTTGCTGTTGTGTCCAGGTGTTACAACATGCTCACTTTAAATCAGTGTTTCCCAATCCTGGTCTTGTGGACCAACATGTTTCTGCATGTTTCCCTGCCCCAACACACCTGATTCAAATGGTGAGCTTGTTCTCAGAAGCCTGATAATGAATCGTTTATTTCAATCATGTGTGTTAGAACAGGAAAAAATGCAAGACAAGGCTTCTCACTCCTGGTCCTGTAGAGCCACTGTCCTGCATGTTTTAGGTGTTTTCTGCTCCAACACCCTTGATTCAAATATGGCTCATTATCGATGGGCTGACCGTTTGAGTCAGGTGTGTTTGAGCAGGGAAACACCTAAAACATGCAGGACAGTGGCTCCTCAGGACCAGGAGTGAGAAACCCCTGCTGTAAGACATGCAGAGCAGTGATAGTTAAACACTGCTTTAGATGATCATTCATCTGAGATATAAGGCAATTAACACATTGCAGATGATCCACACTCTAAAAGTGTTAGCTAAAAGCTGTTGTACTTCATTGTGTTTTTGTTTATATTTAGGAAAAAGCAGAACATTTCACATTTTCACTTCTGTGCGTGGGATGGTTGCAAGACAGACGTGCAGAGGGTGGTGGTTTCGCTTGTCCTCAGACACTTGATGCACAAAACAATAACATAAACAACAGTTTTTTTTTGTTGTTGTTTTTTTTTCCCTCATTGATAGTAAAAAAAAAAGAAGTGAAATCTCGTGCAAGCAGGAAAGCACACACACAGTTTTGTGCAACTATTCTTCTTAGGACCCTGCATTGACTTCCATTCATTTTTGGATAAATAAACCATAACCATAGTTAATGCCCATAATCCTAACCTTAACGTAAGCACTTAAACCAGTTATCAGAAGTAGACACACACAGACACACTCATTTTAATGGTAACTATCTCATAAGGAGGAAAGAGAGGGGAGGACGTAGAAGGCGAGCAGTTCTTGTTGTATCTAAGCAACAACAGAGAGCAAAGATTGTCCTTGATCACCACTGATGGTGATGTTTAACTGTGTATGAGTGTGTGTGTGCGTGTGTGTGTCTGTATTTTGAATATGCTCTTTCTGAGTATACAAAAACAGAACATTCAATCAACACACACGCACACACACGCACACGCACACGCTTTTATATCCAAGCCCCTTACCCTAACCTTAAACAACACAACTAAAAGCCTCACCCACTAACCTTTGACCTCACTCTGACATAAACCTAATTTTAACCGCTAAAATTCACATCTGGATTGAGCAAGAATGTCCTCACAATCCTCCGTCCTCATGTAAATCCTCACCTCTGCTGGCTGTGGTAAGTTTTACAGGCATCAGTCGTTTCCATGGCAACGAAATGCCATTGAAGAACACCAATGCAACTTCAGCAAGCCCGTAAACAATCGTATGAGGAAACAGACAAACTGAAACAAACATACAAAAACACAAACAAACCCAAAACTTGAATAAGTACCGTAATTCCACTCTATCACACACACACACACACACACAGAAAAACTACACATGTATGCGGTTTAAACACTTTTTCAAACATGAACAGTGTCCGAGCTTCTCGGACACTTTCATTATACATACAAATCTGAATCTACACTGCCCTCTACAGCCGAAAACTGGAAGACCATGAAAAGAATGTGACATTGCATGAAAATAAGACAATTGTTTTCAGTGTTAAACTTCTATGAAACACATTAATTATTTGTCCCACTATTTACTTTTTCTTCTTTTTGTTACTGCTTCTCGTACATGGAGGAATTTAAAGGTGTTCTTTTAGTTCCGTGTCTAATATTTTGTTCACAGAATGTAAAACAAAAAATGAGCCATTACAACTATTACAAACTATTTTCCCCCTAATTCACAACTATTAGTATGTTGTATTGATGTCGCTTGACATGATATGGTCACATTCGGTAATGAAAGCAAACTAAAATGTCATAAAAACTATGATGACGTGTCACAGAGACGGAGTGAAATGAGCTGCAGTGACTCCACATGACATTTTTCTGCTGGCTTTGTTTTTTCAGCCCAGGGAGATTATGCTCCAGAGCCAAACTTCCCTTCTTTTTTTCACATTCTACAGCTTTAATGAAGAATCTCATCAAATATGTCCTCGTGTTAAAGTTCACACTGACTCGGTAGAAGCTTCAGTTTGGCGGTGTGTTTGTTTCTGCACTGCGTCCGATTACATTTAAATATGCAGAGTGGGGAAGCTGCAGCTGATTAACACAGTCGTAGAGAATTAATGTCATCCTGTTTCTGCTTTTCTTTCTTTCTTTCGTCCTTCCTTTCTTTCTCACTGAGGTCCCTTTCATGTCCGTCTTCAGTGATTGTTTAATTCATGCCGTGAGAATTAATAAGTGTCCTGTTGCTTCGGTTTGTTTGTGCGTTTACATGACGTTGCTCAGTGGAGCAGTGATGGTGTCGCCTGTGGCCACTTACAGTAGATCTTGTCGCCATGGTGAAGGTGACACGCTCGCGACACCTCGTGCCCCCCCGACTCCTGTTGCTATGTTACAGGAGGCTTCTTTTTTTTCCCATTTGCCAGTTATGACACAAGGAAATGTCACACCTCTCTTTCATTATCTTCTGATGTGTTGCCAAACAATGACAGATACATAGATTACACTGGTCACTCGATTGTCTTACTTTACAGTATTTGTGAAATCCACACGTAGGCAAGTTATTCCTTTCAGTTATTCTTGTGTATGTTTTATTATTATTTTATGAGTGCATGTGCCCTAACACCCACCAGTGTTATATTCCTGTTAGTGTTGTTTCACACTGTCAACTTCAAGTGAATTTTGACAGTATGCTTTGCTTCGCAGCACCTGCTAACGGCATATGTGGCGCCTGATTTGTTGAGTCATTAGCTGAGAAGCTGAATATGCAAGTCGATAGATAGATAGATAGATAGATAGATAGATAGATAGATAGATAGATAGATAGATAGATAGATAGATAGATAGATAGATAGATAGATAGATAGATAGATAGATAGATAGATAGATAGATAGATAGATAGATAGATAGATAGATAGATCTCTATTTGTCTGTCTGTCTGTTTAGTTCCCACTATAATTTCCAGACAACTGTTGTTATTATTGGCAGTGCAGTCTATTACATCTAATTGCAGAGGGTCAATAGTATGGTGAGTTTGGTCACCTTTGTCCACAAAGAATGTACAATATCATGTTTTTTTTTTTGTTTGAACTCACTTCGGCCCCTGACACAGCGTGCAGAGTCTGAAAGTCTGTGGCCGACTTAAAACACAAAATTGTTTACTCTTTCCATGTCATCTTTCCCTCCTGCTCCTAGTGGGTGAAGCCAGGAACCTGATTCCCATGGATCCAAACGGTTTATCAGACCCATATGTTAAACTCAAGCTCATCCCCGACCCAAAGAACGAAACCAAACAGAAGACCAGGACCATCCGTTCATCTCTCAACCCCTGCTGGAATGAATCCTTCACCTTGTGAGTCTAATCAGGTCAAATCAACTGCACGAGTGTACGCTTACTTAAAACAATGAAAATAATCATATAAATATGTATATATGATGGTGATAGAATAGAGCAAACTTGTACAAAATCGTACTTTTTCTGTGTGTGTGTTTGTGTCCAGTAAGTTAAAGGCATCAGACAAGGACCGCCGTCTGTCCATTGAGATTTGGGACTGGGACCGGACCACCAGGAATGACTTCATGGGCTCCATGTCGTTTGGAGTGTCTGAGCTCATCAAAGCGCCGACATGTGGATGGTCAGTCAGTGTCATTTGTATTTGTCATGTTACGTGCCGGTGTCGTGGTTAGCACTCTTGACTTTGCCAGAAACACTCTTGTATATTGTGTATTGTGTCTAGCCTGAACTTGCACCTTACTACAACATCTGCAGGGAGTCGGCTCCCCGATACCTACAGTAGATAAAGAGGTGTGAAAACACCACCTGGAAAGGAAGACTGTCTATTGGAGGAATGCGAGAGGGGAGTTGCATAGCTACACACTGAAAAGCCAGACTCCTTGTCTAATGGAGGAATGCGAAAGGGGAGTTGCTCAGGTATAAATGTGTAGGGCTCACGATGCTCTGGATCTTTCTCCAGCTACGATTACTCCTGTGAAGATTGACCTTTTCCTTGCAATGAAAATATAAATTTGTCAGCTGGCAGAAGTTCTCTATTTCATTCTTCACCAGCAGCAGAGAATTTTCACAACACAGCGTGAATGTTTTTTTTGTCTCTATATGGAGGATAAAGTAGTAGAATATGGATGTAACGTGCTGCTTTGGCTTGCTCAGTATATATTTTTTATATCTGTAAAATAGAAAAGCAAATTAAACTACATGCAGTCACGACCAGTGTTTTCTGAACTAACTGTCAGTGACATTGGAGGCAGTGTAAGCTCCTCTCATCATTTTATACATACAGCATTTGTTGTATGTAAATCTTGTTTGAATCTGTCATCAGCAGCGGCTTCTTCTTGCTAATTATATGATGATTGAGTAAGTAATTATAGAAGGAAGTAAGATAGGTTTCCTTTCTTTTTTAGTTATGTAATCATGTTTCCTTTTAAAACAAAGCGATGCTGCTTTATTTGGAATTTGGGGCATGACCTCGTCTTTCTTAGTCGGCAAACCTTGTGTGAGATTCCAGCCTGTTTCAGTGTGAAACAGCAGCTTGGTCTTCATGAACAGAAACTGTGTAATGTTTCTGTGTATTCTGTGTATGGCTCTGTTAAGCAGTCGGACCTAATTGAGGGTCAGTGGTAGAAGGAGTACTGATATGTTCTACTCAAGTAGAAGCAGAAGTAGAAGTCTCACTATTTTTGATAAAAGTATTATACTTAGGGCACACAAATCTTACATTAATTGTATTCAATTAAACCTTTACAAATGAAAGTGCTGACAAAATAAACTCAATAATGTATCAGTCAAAACAGGTCAAAGGTCACGAATGGTTGAACTTTCTCAGGGACCTTGATTAACGCCAATTAATCTATGGTCCATAAAATGTGAGAAAATTATGTTCTCGAATAACTTGTTGTGTCCACAAACCAAAATGATTCAGTTTTTAATGATTTCTTTGTTATATGGAGAACAGAAACGAAGAAAACATTCACATTAGTTAAAGTTGATTAGTAGTATTTGAAGTTAAAACAATCAGAAATCTTGTTTTAATCATGAAAAGAGCTTCAAAACGATTAATCGGTTAACTGGTTAATTTTTTCAGCTCTAATGCCAATACTTCTGTCTTTGTGTGTCCAGTCATTCTGTACTTCAACCTGTTTGCAGGAGCCTGGCTAGCGCCATGTTGCACTTCCTGGGAATTACTGTCACCAGGAGACACAAGATCTAAACGCCGCTATACTGAGGAAGCCGGAGAGAGTTGGTGTTTGGTGTTAACGGGCTTAATCAGCATTGTGTGAACTCATTTGACAGACATTTTGTTCATATTTAAAAAGTTACGCACTTTTTAAAACGGTCCTAAAAATACTGCAGAGTGAAGCCAACGCTATTTCTGTCTTGAGGAAATACCTGTGCATAAGAATACTGACGCAGACATCCACAGTGCATCTGTCTGACTTTGTCAGTCTGCGTATTGTAAAGTGGCGAGGGGATGTTTACATTACAGAGGAAGTGGAGTCGAGATGGTTCTGCTGATGTGGAGCAGACCTACTGTTAATGACTGATGTGGTGCAGTCATAAAGAAATACTAAATTAGAAATACCTTGATTATGCCTTTCAGGAAAAGTTAAAGCAAACATTCACTGATACGTTGTCTCTCTCTCTCAGGTACAAGTTGCTGAACCAAGAGGAGGGAGAGTACTACAACGTTCCTATTCCCGAGGTGGACGACGTCAACCTGGAGCTCCGACAGAAGTTTGAGGTGAGGACTGTAGAATTCAGTAAAACCACGAGTGCGTTTTTTCTTCTTCACACGCTCACGTCAACAAAAATGTGTTCCTCTCTCTGGTAACCATGGCAACATCATCATATTCCCGCTGGTAATTTTCACCCTGTGCACCAGGGATGGAAATCTGTTTCTCTAGGCATTACAAGTGAATGCTCTTGATTTGTATAGTATTTTTATAATGTAACAAAAGAATGAAAAGAGTGCAGCCACAGTCACTCATTTTTGATACTGACCTGTCATCTTAGAAACACTTAAAAAACTACCACAAACAACCAGAAAGCTAACATTATTGGAATAACAAAACTGAATAAACGTATGAAGGATTTTCTTTAATCAATTACAATTATGTGTTTTCATTTCAGAGTCACTTTTAGGTCCATCCTGCAAGTAGCTGAAGATGACCTTCTATCATTTCTGGTTTAATTACTATTCAAATTGGGTTGTTAACACATCAGTGAAGTCATATCGCACAGAAGGAGAAATAAAAATGTTTGTGTGTATCTTAATTCAAAAACAGCTCTTACTTTAGTACTGCAGTACTTTACTAAACTGCAGTACTTAATACTAAACTGTAAAATAAAATCATCAGTAAAAGAATTAACATTAACATTGACGGACATGTCCTGCTCTGACACCAGATGCATCAGGAGTCTCCACGTGCTACAAAAACTTTAAAAATATGTGACTTCATCATGTATTAATAATAAATATTTTGACAAATTGTTGTATTATTTTCATTATTATGGACGACTGATCTGATCCAGGTTATGAAAATAATCTATAACGTAGCTGCGTAATTGCACATTGATTTAAATGGTATTAAAGGCTATGTTTATTGGTATCAAATGAACAAAATAATCAATTTGTTGTTAATTAAATAAACATGTTTACTGCTCTCCCATACAAATAACCTAAGGGTCATTTATAGACACCATGTTTGCTTAACACGGGCCAAAACATATGGAATAGAAGAAAAGAAACAGGAGCGAGGGCAGTTATATTGAAGACCTGGTCCATACGTTTTATTTACTGAGAGTTAATCATCTTCATCTTCTTACAGCACTTCTCAAGATGCTCAGTCTGCTTGTTTTTCATCATATTGTACAACGATGACCTTGACTTTCCTCCGAGGCTGCCGTCTTCACACAACTGTGCAGTTGCCATGGAAACTAGTGTGGCTCGCAGCCAGACGCAACTGTTTTCTTGTCCTGCCTCTGATTCGTTCTTTTGTTAGTGGATAGGTGAACCGTTACTTTTTTTTGTGTGTCATGTTTTGTTCATAGCAAAGACACTCGTCAACTAACCTTTTGACCGTACTAACAAGTGAGTCTCTTCTTCCTTCTAGGCCTGCCAGTTAAACATCCACTATCTCAAGGTAGCCCTTCTGCCTGCCTCCTCTCTATTTCACCACCAGCTTGCATCGCACGCTGTTTACTTACTGCTCGGGGATTGTTTGTGGATCTCTAATGTGCTTCCACAAATTAATCACATTTACTAACAAAGGCTCAACTAAAAAAAAACACACACACAACTGAATCAGCTCAGTTTGCTTGTTTGCAGTTACTTGCCAAATTACAGCGACCTGCTTGTCTTCCTCTCTCTCACACACACGCACACACACACACACACACACACACACACACACACACACACACACACACACACACACACACACACACACACACACACACTCCTCTCTGTCTCTGTCTTTCAGATGTTAATCTCACAGATTAAAGCATGTCTAAATGTGCAATTCAATGGACTGCATATAACTTTATAACACATTCTGAAGTTGTTGGACATTGCGACACCTGTGTCATCTACATCGGTGAAAACATTTGCAGCAATGATAACAATATTGTTATGAATATTCCATTTAACTGAAGATATGTTTCCCATTGTACACACCACAGCATTCTTGTTAGTAAATTTGGGGGCTGTTCAATCTTCTGGCGGTGTCAGAGGATCTTCCCCCTGCTCCTCATCGTCTGACAGTGTGGAACATAGTCTGCCTTCTACTAGTCTGGTCTGGACTATAGAAGGCTGTTAGGACATGATGCATGGACTCACTTATTAAGTGTTTGGATGAATGCACAGTCAGGGTTTTTGCTGTGCATGCCAAATCTGCCCACAAGGTGGCAGTGTTATATGTAAAACTATATCTGTATGTGTTTCATTACAACTCTATGAAAATGGAACATATATATGTAACCTTTTGTTTGTACTGGAGTGGTTAGAAATGGTTTGGCGTTTTCTAGTGTGAAGTTTTCTGATTTTCATTTTTAAAATGTTGAAGAGTTAAAAGTGTGAAGATTCTCCACATGTATTATGAACAAAAATATCACTCGATGTCTCTGCAGTTTAAGGAGTTAAACTAAGCTCAGTATCGACACATAAACATTACTCTATGACATCAGACATTAATGTTTAGATAGATGTAATTGCATATTGATCTATAGGACACACACAAACAGCTTGGTGAAACATAAACCAAGGACAGACTCATTTTGTCAGGCTGTATGGAGGACCCAAGCGCAGGCAGGGTTTCAGAGGATGGTAAAACAAAACAAGTCAGGACACAGGCAGACCTACTTTTAGGCAGGACGTCCTAAAGACACCCTATTTTTTTCGGGTGCCGACTGAACCCCAAGTTACACTGTCAAATACGTCATTATTACGGTTATATTGTTCTTGCTGTCTGAGGCTGAAAGACTCACTGAAACAACCGGAACAATGTTGTGATGACACATGCAAAAACTGCGGCCAGCACATGCCTGTCTATATCGGCTTAGAGTCTGTCCAAGATCAGTTTGGAACACCAATAAATCAGGGGGACACCCACTAAAAAAATCCTAGCTAAAAGCCTGCTGGAAGATAAATCCAAAGAACCCACATGTTGTCAGGAATCAGGACAGGGAGACAGATTAACAGACAGGAAGCGAGACACATCAGACTTTAGGGACAATCTGACAAAGACACACTGTGAAGGCCAGGCTTAAGTAGGGAGGAAGTGGAGTGGAGAACAGAAATCAGGTGTGGCAGATGAGACACAGGTGAACAGGATGAGGCTCATCATAAGAACAGGGAAGGGAGGGGGAGTGAGCAGAGACGGCAGGTAAGTGGGAGAAAAACAAGCACACTAAGCCTTAACCCTAACCATACAAAATAAAGCAGAGAGAGACACAAGTAGACAAGACAGACATGACACACTTAGAAATACACGGCAGTG
Organism: Microchirus variegatus; assembly: GCF_963457635.1. Taxonomy (NCBI): domain Eukaryota; kingdom Metazoa; phylum Chordata; class Actinopteri; order Pleuronectiformes; family Soleidae; genus Microchirus; species Microchirus variegatus. The sequence goes on from NC_139811.1 coordinate 14,702,536, forward strand.
ACACATATTAATTACAGCCGCAGACATAAAAAAGGACAATATAAAGTGTCATTGTGGATTACGCTCATATAAATCATATGAGCCTTGATTTATATGTCAATAAACATTTTCCTGGGGAGTTAATGGTCTCAATCTCTAGTTGCAGGACTTATTCAATAGAACACAATGTCAATTATATAAATTATGTTCCCACCTCGAGGAAAATAGATGACAAAGCATGGCATATATGAGTGGACACTGGTGTAAAAGACAGCTGGTATATCCAATAGGTGCCTGGTTGCAGGCATAGACTGTAATTCAAGAAAATAATGGTAGACTTCAAGTTTCCTCGCCAAAGCCAACCTAGAGATTGTAGTTTGTGGTCTGTATGAATGCAATTGATAGTTTGAGGTCATCTCCAATACAGCATATAAGTATAGCATTATAAGTGGACACCAGCGAGATTGACAGCTGGTGTCAGAGTAGGATCCTGGTTGCATCACCTCAGCATGACATTAGCCAAATAGCAATTCGGGATACTTAAACATATTGGTTTGGATTCTTAGTTTGCCACTCGGTTGCAGGTGACGCCTCTGAATGTCCGCTTGTAAAACCTCAACATGGCGCCGGTCAAACTGCCGGTCTCGAGGCTTCAGAACGGCAGTTTGCGGCCTTGTAGGTGACATCACTACCTGTCGCCACCTGACTAAGAGGACAGCCACTCTCATCCAGAATATTTTCCTCAAAAACTGACAAGAATTATATTACCAGTCAAGAGAACGGAAACGGTCGGCCTGGCAACAGACTCTCTGTGCTCCGCCGGTTTCCTCCGCGCTATCTGACACAAGCAGACAACCTCTCGGGCAGTTAAAGGAGCCGGCAGGGTCCTAATTGTTCTTTTTTGTTTGAAGGAACTTGGCAGGCCGGTCATTATAACAACAGGGACTCTTGCAATGCTAACAACCCCCAGCTGACTGCCCACCTCACAGTTTCCCTCCACATCACACAGTGATAAAATGCTGTGGAATGTTGACGTACAACAAAGGAAGCAGCATGTTCACGTTAACAACAGAAATAGACTGAAGTGAGAATAGTAATTTATATGCAGCTAACCAGTTATCTGATTAGTGACATGTCCAATGATAATGTGGTTATTACCAAACAGTTGCAGAGGTTATGATTATGTATAAAGAATGCAATGACCTTGATTAACAGCCTGCAAAATGTGTATTTAATGGGACTGAAAAGGTTGTAGTAATGTCATATTCAATAGTTAGCTAATCTAGTTTGAAGACATTTCACCTTTCATCCAATGCCGTGTTGAGGTGAGTTGAACACACCTGTATCAGACGATCAGCACGTTATCAAGCTCTGGAGAAGCCTGACAATGAGCTGTTCATCTGAATCAGGCGTGTTGGAGCAGGGCAACATCCTAAACATGACTCGACTACGTTTTTAATGTTGCACTTCATCGTGAGTTTATGTCATTGATGTTGTTTTCAGTGTGTGTAAGAATTAGTGACATCTGCTGGTGTAGATTGCGACACACTTGACTTTCCCTTTCCCATCAAGAAAATATGTTGCCACGAAAGGATGTAAACACTCCTCTGCAACCCATCTTTCACTCTCTTTGGAGTTTCCTCCTCCTTTTTTGTAGGTTTATGTGGGTAGAGCCGTTTTGCTTAATTGTGTGTAGTAAATTTCTCTTTCAAAACGCCAAATTCTCCTGGATGAACATACCTATGGGTCATATATTCAATTTCTGCCAATGAATCATTCCAAAATGTTACACTGTGGAGCTTTAAAAGATCCTTTATGTCTTTTTAACGTGTTTTTGCCTGATACTTGCATGCTGACTAATGTCATCCTGAGTCATAAATGGGGAATAGGTATCATATAGTGATTTATCCTCAACTCTTGAAGCAAAAATCAGAACAGTTCAACTGTGATCCTGATATTTTAATGTTTTTTTGGGGAATAATACACAATGAATGAATGTTACATTGTGTGTGTATATCTACAGTATATATCTATATCTACACATATATGTGTCACACAGAAAGCCAAGTTGGGTCATGGTAAGAAAGTGATCACACCATCAGACCACCGACGGTTTAGTCTGCCTTCAAGTAACATGGACCGGGTCCGACTAAATGACTTCAACTTCCTGGCCCTGCTGGGAAAGGGGAGCTTTGGCAAGGTGAGAGCCACAACATGCTAACATTTAAGGTAACAGGACACGAAGGACAATTTTAAATCGTCGTTTTCTCTGTACATCTGTAGGTAATGTTGGCAGAGAAGAAGTCGACAGAGGAGCTATACGCCATCAAGATCCTGAAGAAAGACGTGGTGATCCAGGATGACGACGTTGAATGTACGATGGTGGAGAAGAGAGTTTTGGCCCAGAGAGACAAACCGCCTTTTCTCACACAGCTCCACTCTTGCTTCCAGACTGTGGTGTGTAAAAACTTCACCCACTACACACATTGTAGTTTCTTATGCTTCTTTTTCACACTACTGCCAAACTGATCCTTGCCCACTCGCACAAAAATCACTTTGCTTTCTAGAATGGGTGCCGTTGTGCTCCTTCATCAGGGATCTATTCAATAACCAACCAGCGTGTGTCCCTATGAGTCCGTCATTACGTCGGTGTTTTTCTTTTATTTGTCCGCACGCCTTTTGCTGGTTCGCCTGCAGAGTAAATTGACACAGAGATGAAACGGACTGTGAATACTAAATCTGCAGTATGACGTCAACTTTATGCATAGACCGGGCGACTGAAGGAGTCTTTGATATCAACTACATTTACTATTCAAGGCATCCTGACTTAATTCAGGTATATAACCTATGTGTCTTGTAATATTGTAATGTAATGTAATTTTTTTTCCCTGGAGATCATTCACTATGACTTGTCACTAATGGAAATCAGATTTTTGGACAATAACCTGTTTGTTTGTTTTAGGATCGTCTGTATTTTGTGATGGAGTACATTAATGGAGGAGACCTCATGTATCACATCCAGCGTATGGGCAAGTTCAAGGAGCCACAGGCAGTGTAAGGACACTACAGGTCACCCACAGACATACTTTATATGTTTTAAATGAGCATATCCAGAGCATATCCATATCCTGAAAAAACTATAAATAGTACAACTTTGTTGTTGTAAAATTACAAGTTTATATTATGAAATCCTGTTATTTATAGCTCAAGAATACACACAAATCAGAACACAAAATCCATAATCTCAACATTAGATTACAGTTTACGGTCAGACCTCTGTGTGACAAAGGATTTAGTATTTGCACTAGCATCCATGCTTGTGTACAGGACTCTTGTTGTATTGTTTCTGCAGTGACAAAGTTTTTCTGTTTTCCCAATTGTGCAGGTTTTATGCTGCAGAGATCGCTGTCGGTTTGTTCTTCCTGCACCGGAAGGGAATCATCTACAGGTGGGTGACGCAGCAGGAAGGGGTTAAATATGTCTGAACAAAATTGAAGCATTGCCTCATTCACCTTCAGGTGAACGGACGGATGGAGAGAACACAAGTCAGCACATAAAAGAATGACATTTAGAGAGGGAGAGGATCATGAAGAAAGGCAAACTATGGATCTGTGTCAAGGTTATTATAGTTTATTAAATCTTTTATTTTAAAATGAGTTTAATTAGTTTCTAGAGCGGGCTTGCTCGTTTTTATCTTTTGTAAATGCTTAGTTTTTGTAGTATTGATGGGTATTAGCCAGGAGCAAGATTCAAGAAGCCGCCTCAAATTCAACCTTTCAAAATTGCCGGCAGAGAAAAAAACCAAATACACTTCATGTGAACCCAAAAAGATTATGTATGGAATTAATTCACAAAGACAAAAACAAAGCACATTTTTCGCTACTTTTCGTGTTCGTTAGTGTTTAAATTTGCTGGTCTGACCTTGTTGAAACTGCACATAAGGTGTTTAAATCCACAGTAATGACCATGATGTGAATAGCAAAAAATAGAGAGGAACGACAAAAATACTTCAAAGACACTAAGCTCACCGTGTTCCTCCAGTCCTTTAACTGAGGACTTTCTCAAATGCCACCTCGCTGAGTCTATGTTATGAAAGATAAAATTGACAGAAGAGGTGACTCAGTGAAAGATAAATGAAGCACTGAGACTCAAAGTCATACAGAGGAAGCAGGGTGAGGGAGAACATCTTCTAATGCAAAGAAATCTTGTTTTTGTTTCCTAGCGAATGAACTATTAGCAGGTAAAGTGCTCAGAGAGGCAGCCATGATGTATGGTTTGTCTGCGTTTATCTACTCGTCACCTGAAATCCAGACATATTTGTGTGTAATAAATGCTTACGACGCCTCTCGTCTGCAGAGATCTGAAGCTTGACAATGTGATGCTGGACTCAGAGGGCCATATCAAGATCGCCGACTTTGGCATGTGTAAGGAGAACATGTATGAAGGCATGATCACGCGCACCTTCTGTGGCACACCAGACTACATCGCACCAGAGGTGAGACGTGTGAAGATGTACACATAGTGTAACCAGTGTACAAGTCACATCTCTGTAAAAGAGTGCAGCTGTGATTTAGCGCTTTGCACGTGCAGTGGTTTGATTATTATTGTTTGTGTGTGGGAGGGAGGGAGGGAGGGAAGGCGGTGTGGGATGGCAAATTGGACGGTTGGAGAAAGAGCCTTTGTTGTGGCAGCTCAAAATAACTGAGTGTATTTAATGGGGGTTGATTTGGTTGAGGTTTATATGAGACTTTCTTTTTTAATACATCTTTGTATCAACTTTGCTGTATAAAATTTCGCCTTCACTTGCCTCCAATTGTGCAGATGTGACGAGATTAAGACAGATTGAAGACACTTAAATTGTTGCCAACACATTTCTGTCTACAGACATTGGGTCGTGTCTGTATATGCGTTTAAACAGTTTTGTAATGCAACAAGGTACAAATACTTTGTTACTGTACTCGAGTACAAAATCCACGTACCTGTGCTCTTTTTTATTTATATATCTAGCAACTTTTACATTTACTCCACTACATTTCCTCCAACTCTCTTTGTTACTACCAAATAAAATCAGAAGAAGAAGAGTTGGTAATGGTCTGTGTTTATATAGAGCTTTTCTAGTATTGATGAGCTGCTTTACAGTATAGTTTTGACATTCACACGCTGAAACATAGGGTCAAGTGTCTTGCTAAAGGACACATATAGACTATCACAACATTTGTAAATGTCATTTACTTTTACTCAAGTAGCATTATAAAAAAGTGACTTTTTACCAAAGTCATTTTCTGGTAAGATATTTGAACTTTAACTCAAGTGTCCCTTTTTAGGTATTTTATACAAGACTGATTTTAACGTTTTACCTTTTTTGTCTCTGTCAGATTATAGCATATCAGCCCTATGGAAAATCAGTCGACTGGTGGGCTTATGGAGTCCTTCTGTATGAGATGCTGGCAGGACAGGTAATGCATTAAATTAAGCTGCACCATTTGTATTTTATATTGTTTTTCTTAGGTTTAGTTGGGGTTAGGGATTTTTAGGTGTCACCTTGAGCTCTCCCTAATTCTGTTGGACCTTGTGTTTCCCAGCCACCATTTGACGGAGAAGATGAGGATGAGCTCTTCCAATCCATCATGGAGCACAATGTTTCGTACCCCAAGTCCATGACGAAAGAAGCCGTGTCCATCTGCAAGGGAGTAAGACATGTTTAAGGATCATGCAGTATTAATGTAATCCATCAGAGTTGTACAGAGAGCGGGGTCTCTCTGCCAAAAGAGAATCAGCCACCTTCTTCAGCGCTGTCGTCAGATGCGGTTATTGTTGTTGATCAAAGTAATTCAAACTGGAAACATGACGTTTTTCAAGGCTAACGGGACGTTAGGCAGTTTAGGATTCAAAAAGCTGCCCTTTGAGTTCTGCTTGTGATTATTTCAAAGTACACAGACAAGAAATGACCCTGCCTGAGTCGTTGAAAAACAAACTATTTTGACCATGTGAGATTGAGCAGAAGATGGCGCTAGAGTTCATCTTAACTGAGGTTTAGTCCATCCAATCGGTGTTGCAGTGCTTCAGTGTCACGGCACCACAGATCAGTGTTACCGTTTCCTTGAGTCATGCTTCCGACATGACCAAAAAATAATTACCGTTGTTAAACTTAAAAACAGCACAAGTCTTGTGATTGTACAGTTCCCATAATGCACCTGTAAAGCACATTTCTTTGGTTTGTCTCGGCCGGTAAATGTACACGTCTTTCTTATCCAGTTCTTCGAGTTTTCAAATATTATCTGTGCTGACATCACTGTAATTTCTCTAGTCGTTTGATCATGTCACTGTTGTCACAGTCATATAGTCTGTGTAGAACTATAAAGTGCTTGCTTTCAGTATTAGAGTATTTGTAATGTGTGTCTGTTTTTTTCAGGCAGGGCAACCAATCTGTAGTTTGGTACTAAGAATATGGCATCATTGATGTTTAATTACGGTAATTAGATTCTAAATGAAAATTTAATCTCAAGCCTTTTGGCAAGCGCGTTAAACAGACAGTGGTGTTTTGTTTTTCAGTATCTCTTATCATCAATGCGATTGACACGTTTGTCACATTGTCTTTCACCAAGCAACCACCTGCGCGTCACTTTGCTGAGATCACCACTCTAAAGCAGCATCATAGCTGTTATCACGATTGTGTTCTTACAAGGAAATTATGCGTGTGTGTTTTTGCTAGTTCAATTCACAAGGCAGTAAAGATTCAATTAAGATTCAGAGCCAGTCTGCCCACTGTTTTAATAACAATGCCTGCCTCAGTGCTGGAGACAAAAGAGATTATCTTGACCTGTTTCACATCTAATTTTTAAATCTGATTCATATTTTAAATTAAAAGTAGCTGCTTAATCAAAAAAAAAAAAGCACAACTGCCTTTGACTTTCAAAGCTGGTTGAGTGAGAACGGTTAAAATGTCTATGTGATAATTTAATACTTAATATCTACCATGTACTGTATGTAAAGATGAAGATGTCGATTGTTGATTTAAATTCTTGCTACTATAGTGGCATTTTCCTCTCAGTATTTTGCCCCCTCAAGTATCAAATTCCCTCCCTTACATTTTCTAACCTGTCTCTGTGTTTATCACCAGTTGATGACTAAACACCCGTCAAAGCGTCTCGGCTGTGGGCCGGAGGGTGAGAGGGACGTCAGAGAGCAGGCCTTCTTCAGACGCATCGACTGGGATCGCCTGGCCAACAGAGAGATCCAGCCGCCGTTTAAACCCAAAGTGGTGAGTGTGTCACAGTGGAACGTCAGAAGATGACCATAAAACAGTTAGTGTAGGGTTTTATATACTTCCAATTAGCCTTTTAGTCATAAGAAAGTGATGCTAAAAGTGGAAAATCACCCCTTCACACCTCAAAAAACAGAATAAAATCTCACACACCATTGAAAAACAACTTGCAGTACCCACCATCAGGCCAACATTTTTTTTACTCAGCAACTGATGTGACTTAAAACGTAGCAAAGTATTACACGTCTTCCATAGAATTAAGTCAATTCAAACAAAAGTTATAAGTTACAGGAGGACAACTTGCTTACTTTTGTTTGAATTAACCAAATAGCAGAGATTAAAAATGGACATAAAAAATAAAGTTCTGTGATTTTGAGTGACTGCAGCCACACTTTCTAAATGTATGCATTTACACAAATTAGCCCTTGTGAAGGGGCTCAATTTCTACTTGTATTTGTCGCTTATAAAACTGTTGCGTGTCAGTTATTTTCTGATTAGTATTAGTAATATAATTGATCTGATCTGGTGAACATAAAGTCAAAAAATTATTATAGGGGTCCTATAAGTTTGAGTTATCTGGTTAAGATCAAACGGACACTTGAAGCAGTGTTCCACATATTCCAAATATTTAAGTTAAAATAACCAACTTTCAGTCAAAATAACACTCATCACAGAACCACCGGAAAAAAAAATAACAATCAACCATAAAGTTGAGAACAAAAGTTTTACTTGATATAAAGAGGGCAATAAATACAGGTTTTCAATGGCAATGCCTTTAAACATAAAAAACAAATAAATCTTTCCAGTGAAAAATGAAATAGTAATGACCATGAATGCAACAGCAAATTAACACAGCACAGCAGCCATTTTAACTTGTTTAGTCTTGTTTTGTCCATTTTGATAATGGATTGGTTTAAGTGTTTGAGTTTCAGGCTTTTTTTTTATTATGTTAAATGGAAACATTTCCCAATTTATCTGCTCAATTTAAACAATCATTGAAATCAAATAGAAGAATCTAATTGATTTGAGAAACAGTGAACAACATTTAACATTGTATGGCCCAAACATGGCTTATATTAAGCTATGGCTAAATTTGAGCAAATAAAGCTAACACTAAGCAAACATTGAGCTTAAGTTACAATACAGTAAAACTCGAGCAGAAGCTGAAATCGAGCAAATGGTAAACATTAAGGCCCGAATTGAGCTGACAATGAGACACAGCTTGAATAGTGAGTTAAGGCTAATTCTGAGCAAATAATTACGCTAACATAAAGCCAAAAAAAAAAACATAACTGACAATGACACATAGCTTGATCCAAAACTGAAATTGAGCAAATAGCTAAGATGAAGGCAGAATGGAGCTGACAATGAAGCACATCATTTTAAGTATATCATTCAGCAAACAGCGTCACAATTAACAACAACTTGACAAAAGTTACTCACCAATCTGGACCAGGTCGAAAGCTCCAGCGTTTTCGTACACCAGTTGATGCAAAAATGTGTTCTTCTTTTCTTAAAGTTCTCTCCTTCTTTCTTGAGGTTTTATGGCGGTTTGGTGCATTACCGACACAAGTCCCCTCCTCCCTTTTGTATAGTTAAACAGTCTTTTTCTTCATTTATCTGGCTTCTTTTCAAAGTAAGAGCTGTTGACTGGAGGAAGATAAATAAGAGGAGGAGGAAGCAATCAGCTGTAATCAGCTGATTGAAAACCACCTGTGTGAAGATGAGCAGGTGTGTCCTATGTCACCAATCAATCAGTCTCCTCTTTATTCTTCTTCTTCTTCTTCATATTCTTTTAAAATGTTTTTAAAAGCGGCTGGCCACCAACATTATGGTGCATTACCGCCACCTACTGGTGTGGGTCAGGCTCCTCTCTCCCTTCCTAAATTTCCTCCTCATTATCTAAACATATACTACTACTAATAATAATAATAATACACAAATAAAAAATAATAATATAAGAAAGAATATATATATATTCTCTCTTATATTATTTATTATATATATATATATACATATACATTATACATATATTTATACACATACCATATCCAAGGTGTCTTTTATTCTGAAAATTGCAGGGTTTAGTTTAGTGTGGACAAACTCAAGCTTTTTTGTCAGTCCATCTAAAAGGGAGTTTGTGAAAGAACAAAGTAAATCAAGTACCCATGAAAAATTTAAACAACTAGAATTGATATTATTTTCCAGATATGATTCTCCATTCATCTTTACCCAGTCTAAGAGCCTGAGGTTGTGGATCCCAGCTGCAGCCACACATCAACACTTAAAACCTCCTCCTGTCACCACAAACGCTGCTTTCCTGTTCAGAGACCTCTGTATCTTCGAGTCCCGTTTGCTGCCCTCAGCGCCTAAAGCCGCACACGCAAACACTGCCACTGAGGATTAAAAATAGCTCTCCGAGAGCAGAGCTGCCTTTGCTTCCACACAAGGGCTGCAATAAATGCAACGTTACACAGCCAATGTATATCTGCAGCTGCAAAGAGGGGGTGGGTGGGGGGGAGAAACAACATTTTCTTAAAGCAGATCCATCCATTTTAGTGTCTTTGTGATGTGTGTACACTTATGGGCTCAGGCGCTGCGTCACATATTGGTCTGAAGGGACTCACAAACAAAAGATCCATCTGAGGTTACGTGTCTTGGCTTCTGTGATCCTACAGAGCGGCGGAAAGTACCCGACACACTGATGTGCCTCCTGAGAAAATGTCTCGCTAAGAGCTAGTGCTGAAATCCATGTATGACTCATTCTGAACAAATGTGTCCCATTTAGTACCTTTGCAGTGCTAATGCACAGCAATATCTATATATATATTATGTTAAAGCGGACCTAGACCGGAAGTTCCAATTAACGCTGTTTTTTTAGTGTGTATCTGCGTCATTACTTTGTTTACGAAGCCCTGAAGGTTGAAAAAAAAAAAGTTCAGCCATTGCTGAGAACGCTGTGTTTTATTGTAATCTCGGGCTCAGCGAGATCTCTGAATAACCCATTCTGGTTACGTAAACAGCATTTCTCCTGAACAGCAGATCCTCCTGGTCCGGGCACTAGTCCGTGACGAAGCTAATTTTAAACATTGTTAAAACAATGTTTTGATAATGAGTAGCAGTGCATCCACCGTTCCAGAGGGGGGAGCTGCACCTCAGAGAGCGGGTGTGCTGATTATGTCACTTCCGGGTATTGGCCAATCACAAGACAGTTGGGATGGCTCTACGCTGGCTGGCCAATCACAACACAGTCTGTCTTCTGGGTGTGAGATTTATGTCTGAAATATCGCGGCTCAGCACAGCGTCAGAAAAGACAGATTTCTATGGGCTCATTTACAGCAACTAGGAGGTTTTTTACCATAAAAACAAGTTAATGTGTGTAAGTAGACCTCCATAACTCACATATATGTGCAACAGGACCACTCTATGTGAGCTTTAAGTTGCCTGAGATGCACATCAGCCCCAAGCGAGCCGATGCCCTCTACTGTGGATGCTTAGGGTCATCTTCTAATCTAATTACACTCTCTGCCCAGCTACACATTGAACTTCATCCCTCAGGGACTGCTGGAAATTCTTCTAATAAAAGACTCATTAGTAAAAGCCTTTTAATCATGTTTTTTTTGTAGTATTTCAAAGTCCAGAGATAGAAACACAGATTGGCCCTTCGCTCATCTAACTAATCTCTAATCTCTTTCAGTGTGGCAAAGGTGCCGAGAACTTTGACAAGTTTTTCACACGCACGCAGCCTGTGCTGACTCCTCCTGACCAGCTTGTCATCGCCAACATCGACCAGAGCGAGTTCGCCGGCTTCTCGTACATGAATCCTCAGTTCATCCACCCGTCGCTGCACAGCGTGGTATGAAAAGGGTGTTCAAACTTTTTTTTTTTTTTTTTTTAAAGACATGGACTGTCGGTGAACACAGGACGTTTTTTCCCCCGTCTCCAACAAACCGTCAACAAGCTCATTCTCTAGTGTTCTGTCTACTAGTTATCGATGTCTGTGTGAGTAAAATGCCCGAGGAGAGGTAAGAAGAAGATGTTTCAAAACGACGTTAAGTACAATCCGAAGAGAGGAACAATTCCATGAAACTATTTTTGTATCATTTCGTCTCGTCGTACATTCCTCATTCTGAATTTCTATCTGTTTCTCTAAACCTACTGCCTTTTTTTGTTTTTGTTTTTTTTACCGTGTATGAATGTGTGTTATTATTAGCAGGCTATCACATCAGCAATCACTCCTTTCCCCCCCTGTCCTATACGACACGATGCACAAGAACTGAACATATTTTTCCGCTCTGTCCCGGCTTCATCTACTTCTGAAACGTTACGCGTGTATATTCTATTTATATACTCAACAAAAAGAAGAGGTAGTAAACTGTTACACGAGTGCCAAAGTAGAGGTGGAAGTTCTGAGAAGTCCTTGTCATGTTTTTTTTCCTCCCCCTCTGGCTGTTTCCCTGCGAACGTCTGAATCTGTCGTTTTGTAGGATGTGAAACTAGATTATAATCCAGTTCAACATAGACAAACGGATGCACTCGCAAGCTGCGTATGTCCATTTTGGTGCAGTGGTGGGAGAACGCAGGATATAGGGTCAGAAAACTGGAAGAGACAGTATTTTATAGGACAGGCATAACTGATCGCTATTTCCATATGCACAAAGCAGATCTCTGTTTGCATGCTTCTTTTCTGACTCTGTAGACCATAGGATGCAGTACACATCTAGTGTCATTGTGAAATGTGTTATTATGATATAAGCTATGTTAATTGTTGTATGTTTTTGGGGGGAAGTCAAATCCCGGATGACACTCCTAATTGTTAAGACAAAGAGTTTTGCTCCTGTTTTTAATGTTTTGCTTTCACTCGGCGTTCACGTCCTCACGTATATGTCGTCCTTTTTTCCTTCTTTGTTTTGCTGTAAATATGTTTTGAAAAAGAGCAGTTACTTGCAGATTTTATACAAAAAAAAAAAACTGAATGTGCTTTTATTACCATAGACAATTTTAACATTTCTATGTTTAGATTATCCCTAAGAAAAGATATATATACGTCTATATATATATATATATTTATTTGGCTGAATCTTTGGTAGCTTTGGTATCAGCGAACCTATGTATTTCCACTATTTATCCATTATTTTCTACTCAGTGTCATATAGAGATATGCAGCACCTACTGTGAGTGAAACATTTGAATGCGCTCTTGCCTTGGTCGTCTCAGGACTGAATCCCCTCTGTAACTGAATTCAAAGCTAAGTGAATAATATGAGGATTTCAGAAACAATGTTTTTTTTTTTTTGTTTGTTTGTTTGTTTGGTTTATGTATCGTGTGCATGCCCAAGGCGAGGCCTGACTTTAGCATGAGAAAGACCCCTGCATGATACACAGATCCTTGGTGTGGAGCATGGAGTCGCACAGAATGAGAGAAACTAGTCCAACAAGCATCGGTTGCTTTTCTTCTCATCGTCTTTCCCCTTTCACTGTCCAAAAGCCCGACTTTGTTTAACTGAAAAGCAGAGTTTTAAACAGACAAAAACATGTAAAATTGCTCTGTTGGCTTATTGTTTCATGGTGCCAAACTGAGTATTTTTGTTTCCAGTCCAGCAGTGTTTTTTTGTTGTTGTTTTTAAAGAGGCTACAACTTCAGCACACAAAGCTACAACAGTGAGGGTTAATAAAATACTGCCATATAGAGTTGGTTACTGAACACTAGACTGACCAGCACTCACAAGTAAGATTCATTTTAATGCGCAAGACCCCGTTCAGTCGTGGTATCATCTGTCCTGTGTTATCCAGTCACAAGGTCAAACCACCTCCAAACGTTGTGGTTTGGAGAAGCATGTTCATTCATTTCTTATTCATCTCCTTCCACTTTATCAAAGGGAGGCTTCGTCCTGGATACTGTAGGATGCCAGTGCATCACAGGGATTACATACAGAGACCAGTCACACTGAACTGAGTCTTCATTTAACCTAATCTGGGCCACATGGCAGTGCAGTAGCATTGTCACAACAAAAAGTTTGACCTATGGCCTTTCTGTATAGAGCTTGCATGTTATCCCTGTGTGAGTGTGAGTTTTCTCCTGGTACTCTGCTTTCCTCCCACAGTCCAAAAAACATCCATCTACCGCTTTATCCTCCTCCGGAGGGTCGCAGGGTGTGCTGTGCCTACCTCAGCTGACATAGGGCGATAGGTGGGGTACACCATGGACAGTTCTCCAGTCCATTGCAGTGCCACATATAGAGACAAACAACCATTCACTCTCACACCTACAGTCAATATAGACAATTCACCTAATCCCCAAATCTGCATGTTTTTGGACTGTGGGAGGAAGCCGGAGAAAACCCATACACACAGGGAGAACATGCAAACTCCTTGCAGAAAGGCCCTTGTTCCAGCCGGGGCTCAAACCCAGGAACCTGGGTCTTCTGTTGCAAAGGCGAGCGTTCTAACCACTACACCATACAACCGTGGGCCAGTCCAAAAACATGCAGAGGTTAATTCTAAATCAGGGTTTCCTCAACCCTTTGCCATACATGTTCTACACCTGATTCAGATACATGGGTCGTAACCAGGCTTCTATCTTTCAGGCTCTGCAGAAGCCTGATAACGACCCAAACTAGGATTGAGAAAAACTGCTCTAAATTGACTTTAGGTATGAATGTGAGAGGGTTAGGGTTAGGGTTGGGGGTTAGGGTGTGTTGGCCCTGTGATGGACTGGTATATCTGCTCCAGGGTGTACCCCGCCTTTCACCCAACTGTCAACTGGGCTCCAGTCCCCTGTGACGCTCAGGAGGCTGTGGAGGATGAAGCAGTAAGACGATGAGTGAGCGGGTGAATTAGTCCACTCCCCCAATCTGCATGTCTTATGACCATGGGAGGAAGCTGGAGTAACTGAGGAGATCCCACCCACGCACACACAGGGAGAACATAGGTATTAGGCTCGAACTGGGAGCCTTCCATCATGCTACCATGCTATCGTCTTTTGCATGTGTGGAATGCACAAATGCGGAGGAGGAGTGCACCTCCTCCACTGACGTCTTCTGACCAGCTGCAGTTTCACAGTGAACCCAAAGTATTTTTACACTTCTCAGGGCCCGTAGGCTAATTTAATTGTAGCCACCATCACAGTATTAACACTGATTGCCACATTATTTGTATTTTTGTCCATTTGACAGCTGCACCCGTAGTGCTTCGATTCACTCCACACTCTCAAGTCTTTTCTCTCTCTCTCTCTCTCTTTCTACGTGTCAAACACAAACACATTAATCCAATCAGAAGCTGAATCATAGTTCTCCTGAGCTCACTGAATCAGTAGCAACTGTACTTGTAGATTTCGCATGATCACGTTTCAAGATGAGAGAAGAAATGTACGTGTCCAACTGCTACTGATTCAGTGACTTTTGGAGAACTGGCTGAAAATTATTTTGTTCTTGTGAACAGACTCGACGTCAGAGCGGAGAAGTGAGATTTTTTTAATCATCACAAGTGGTCACCGAAGACACGACTAAGACACGTCTGAATGCTCCTTGTGAACAGTTGTATACCAGGTCTGAATGGGGCCATGAAGAGAAAAGTGAACGTTAACTGTCTCACATTGAGAATCTGTATCAGAGGAGAGGTTTGACAGTTAAAAAAGAAACACAGAAAAACCTCTAATAAATCAAATGTATGGGTTACGATTCCACTGCAGGTTAAAACGAGAGCCACAGTGATGTTTGTATGCGTTTCCTTTCACTGCCCCTGCTTTTGTTTACCTGATTCTTCTTGTTCCTCTGTTCATTGTGTAATGATGCAGTGCAAAAATAAAGTATGAAATCTATTTAAAGAAAAATAAAAAAAATATTATAAAAATAAAAATATTCACCTGCTTTGTTGTTTTTTTTATTTGTGTGTGCATTAGTCTGGAGTAGCAGTTGTGATATGTCCATATTATGTTCAGTTAAGACATTGAGATGTGAAGGTTTTAAGGAAACGTCTAATAATTTAAGTGTTGAGGCTCTTAAAATAGGTTTCAAGGTCCTTCCTTTGTGATCCCAACCACAAACCTGTGAAGGTCATGTAGCTGCATCTTGTATTGCATCGCGTCTAACATGGAAGTTTCGCTTTCAGAGTGGATGCCATCACACACCCTCGTGTTTACATGTCCTTATAACTTTCTCTCCAGCCGACACATTTTACTCTCATGATTTTCTACCAGAATGACATTTTTTGAAGCGTGGCTCTCTGAGTGAGAGGAGAACCATCCAGCTTCACCACAGGACCAGTGTTGGGAAACACTGGTCCTGTGGTGAACATTGTCCTCCATGTTTTAGATGATGCGCTGTTCCAAGACACCTGATTCAAATGAACGGCTCGTTATCAGGCTTTTATAGAGCTCACTAATCAGCTGCCCATTTGAATCAAGTGTTCCCCCAGGACCAGGTTTGGGGCCAATTCCAATCTTCTTCATCTTAACCCTCAATCTTAACCCTCAAGCTCAACCCTTAATCTTAACTGGCCCTCAAAACCAAGTGTTGAGGGTTATTTTGTCACTTAGAAAATGCAATATTGTCAGTGTTCGGACCTGTGCATTGCCCCCAGGGCTCTATAGTGCCCCCCTAAGGTGAAACACGGATGGAGCAAGCCAAAACTAACCTTCACTGAGTTTCACAAAACTTGGTGGGACAATGTTATCGCCCAAGACAAACAAAAAAGTAAATTGGGACCATGCGGTGAATTTAGCGGTTTGCATGCTTTCGTAAATTAACAAACAAGCACGTTTATCGTACCGTACCGACATAAAAAAGATTTGTCAATCTGTACATATTATAATTATTTTATATTGATTCTTTATTTAATTATTTATTTATTTTACATATCATTATTATTACTACATAAGGACTGTACCCTGCATATAAAACAAGCTTCACTCAGCCCACCCCTCCTCTCTCTCCTCCTCCTCTCTCTCTGGCTGATATCAGAGCTGGAGCAGTCGTTTACTTCAGTTTGTTCCCTCTCTGACTCTCACAGCTTCACTGTCGTCTTGTGCTTCACAATTTTAGCAGACAGTTTTTATTTCTGACAAAAGCAGTGATCAATCGAGACACGGCAGCAGCTTCCTCACATCCTCAGTCAAAGAGCTGAGCTGCAGGACACAGGTGAGGATCCATTTTTTATTATTATTACTATTATTTTATTTTTTTAAATAAAGCATAGGAATTACTCCTAAAGGTGACATTGTTTATAATAAGCACACCTTGTCACATGACTGATCAATATTATTATTATGCTTATAGTTGGTCACAGTTCTTCAGTAATTCCCACACATGTGCACGCATGATTATTAACCTAGTTAATGTTACTGTACTGATAAGTGAATCTGGTCGTATTTATATGTGGAATTCCTACACGATTATAAAACTGTAATAAATTGCCATGCAGCTCCTGAACTAACTGATTATCACTGATGATCTAATGTGGTGATTTGTGTGAGATATCTGACTGTCTGTTTTGTCAAGTCTCTGTCTTTGTTTGATGAGGCTATTGTATTAGGTGTATTTCTGTATAGTTTATGTATTATTATATATGATATAATTATTGATTGGTTCATTGAGAAGTGTGATAATATGCACGTATCTGATCATTTACACAGGTGCATGAAATCATGATTTTTTTGATCTATCTATCTATCTATCTATCTATCTATCTATCTATCTATCTATCTATCTATCTGTCTAAAATCATAACGAGCCACAATTAATTCAACTTCAGCTCTTAAAAATAAATGAGCTATTCATCAACGACTGATGAGATGATTTGGTTCCTTCCTCTCTCCCAGTGCAGAGATCATTCTCACGCCCTGGTGATGTAAATCATCACCCTGTCACTGCTGCTGACGTCACACCACAGTCATGTGATCAGTGTGCGAAATCCACTCTCTGACTTATAGATGCCTCTATGACTGTTTCACCTTTCCCTGTTTTATTTCTCCCCCCCAACAACTTTAAATATGGAGAAGGAGATTACTTCCTGGTTATCCTGCCTATAAGTCTGTTTCTCCTCTACATCTTTTCCCTTTTCCTCAGTCGAGCTCAGAGAAAATCACACGCAAAATATGGTTGCCATGGCATCGGGACATTACATTTCCTCTAAAATTAACCATAAATACGTCTGGCCTGATCCTAACTCTGACCTTAGACTAACTTTTAAACATGTGTAAAACATTGATTTTATTGGGTTTCCATGATGCATTTGCACATGTAAACCTTGTTCTTGGTGTTCTACAGCAGCTGGGATCCAAACTGTTTTCTTCTTCTCCTTCTTTTGCACCTTATTCTCCCTCTCTTCCTCCTATCCAATGGTTGAACAGAGCCAGACAATGTGATACTTCCTTTTAATGCCTCTTTCTAATCACAATCTGTGTGTGTCAATCAAGACAATAGGGATATGTTTTTCTGCCATTATTCTAACATTATGGAATAGAAAGAATAACTAGGAAAGGTCCTCTCATTGTTCATGGGATCTTTTTCTCTTTTAACAACAGACCTCTGGAACCTTCCCTCCCACTGTCACCATGAGTGCGTGCAGCAGGAAGGCCCTGACTTTGCTCAGCAGTGTCTTCGCAATCAGCAGCTTGGGTCTGCTGGGAGTGGCAGTCAGCACCGACTACTGGTTGTACCTGGAAGAGGGCGTCATCGTGCCCCTGAACCAGAGCACTGACATCAAGACTTCACTGCACTCAGGCCTCTGGAGGGTCTGCTTCCTTGCGGGTCGGTAACAGGGCACATGACACATTTTTTTCTAAGATCTGGTGATTATTTCGTTTCGCTCATGCATATTTGAAATGTAAATTAGGATTGCGACACAGACGCTGGTGTGAAATGTTGAAGTGTTTGTGAAGGTTCTAAATGTGGCGGCGGCAGCAGCAGCAGCAGGGATCTGATGCTGTCACACTGATGTATCATCACTGCATCGGCCACATTTGACATTCACAGAGACTGACATTCACAATTACTACTTCATAGCATGTGTGTGTGCACACGCACTTATACTTGTCACCTTCCTGGCTTTAACCCTGTCAGGACCAGTCATCCTCATGAATACCAAAACCTGATCCTTTCTGAGAAAGTATAGAATTGAGGTTAAGATTAGGGTTAGTGTTAGGCATTCATGGTTAAGGTTAGGGATGTTGGATGGGCCTCCTATATCATACTACATTTTCAGAGAGAGCTTTGGGGGGCGGCTCTCATCATCCATAGCGACATCACCTTTGAACCCTCTGCTACTCTTTGTGATCCTACAGGTTGTTCACATTATTGTATCAGGTAAACATCAGAAGCAACCCTGTGGTCCTGACCTCGTTCTTTGCTCTCTCTGGAAACCAATAAAAAATATTTGACAAATAAAATAATAATTCATGGCTGTTGAACCATATCAGGAGTAAAAACATGACAACATGTTTCAGCCACCAACAGCCCAAGGATGCCCCGATGAAGGCCGCGATGGATGATTCCTGTTGATGTGATTCAGTGACCTTCATGGAATATTGAAGCTCATCACTCTTAACCTCATTTTTTTAAGTTTATGATTTTTGTTTTATTTAAACAGTTTTGTCTGTGTAATATACATTCAAACCCACCATATATTTCATAAAGCTGTTATACGTACAGATTCATCGCGTTGTGAACCTTTTTTTAGCATTTGGGACAAAGTCATTTTACCTCAGGACGGCGATGAAAGTGGAGTTTTCACTGTGCGATTTCTCCATTTCCCTCATGCGCCTTCATTTTTACTCGAAATGATGTTTTCTCATCTTGTCTCTAAATCTGTTATTGTCCTCTCAAGGTGAGGAGTCTGGCCGGTGTTTTACCATCGAGTACATCATGCCCATGAATGTCCAGCTGACGTCAGAGTCCACAGTAAACATGCTCAGTGAGTTACAACAGATTCGGGCTAAATTACAGCATTTTAGTCAAAACTCTTGTCATTTTAGTCATTCAGTAAGGTTGTGTTGACAATTGTACCAGAGAGAGAAGTCTCAGTCATCTGAGTTTCCTGCCTCTGCTCTGTGCCTCTCCAGAATACCTGTTCCCTCTTAACGAACAATGCAGCTCTAATATTGTAAGCTACACAATGATCAAGTATCTTATCTTTAGATTTTAAGGTTCACTTTGCATTACAGTAGCAAAAAAAAGTGTATAGTTGTTATGGTAACAACAGGGGCCCAAATGCAAGGGTTAGGGTTAGCGTCCATCAATGTACGAACAGGAAGCAATCAGGAGCAGGAGGCAGGTGAATGGAACAGGTGTCTTGGACCGGAGCAGTGGCAGATGATATACTAGAGACTTCTCAAGAAATCACACAGGAAAAAGGAACTGTCACACTCACTGAAAACACTGTCACCACGCTGTAGAAAGAGGACGATCCGGCGGTGAGTGGTTAGAAATCCAGTGGCTTTATGGCATGTGTCTGATTGTGGATATGAGTTTCACCTGGTGCTGCCTGCAAGAGAGAGTTAGCCACGCCCACACACAGAGCCAGTCATCACTTGTGATGACATTTAATGGATTTTCAAAATAAAAGTGTTTGTTTTGACATGGAACGATAAATAGTTTACAATTAAAAAAAAATGCATTCATGATCCAAAATGAATTTCTAGACAATAAAACTGACAGAATAATAATAATGACTTTATATTAAGTGGAGGGCCACTTAAAATTGCAACTTTTTAGCATCCTCATTGTTGTGCCTATTGTGAGTCATAATATGCAGCTTTGAAAAACGCAAAAAATACTACATGAAATGAAAAAGCAGCTTTCATTCCGCTCTTTCTCCCACTGTTCAGAGATGATCCGCTCAGCCACTCCGTTCCCTCTGGTCAGCCTTTTCTTCATGTTTATCGGTTTTGTCCTCAACAACATTGGGCACATTCGACCTCACCGCTCCATCCTGGCCTTTGTCTCTGGAATCTTCTTCATCCTCTCAGGTACACATATTATATTTATTTCTCCTGCTCTTGTTTCTAGTCTTGTTTTTTCTCTTTTAAACTCCCACCTTTTCCTTCCCCGTCTTCTCTCTGTGTCACAGGCCTGGCCCTGGTGGTGGGACTGGTGCTGTATATTTCCAGTATAAATGATGAAATGTTGAACAGGACTAAAAGCAGTGAGGCCTATTTGACCTACAAATACGGCTGGTCCTTCGCCTTCGCTGCCATTTCCTTCCTGCTCACCGAGGTGAGCGACAGACCATGAACACAAATGACGGCTGTCCACTACTGCTGTCATATCAAATCATTTTACCCAGTGTCTTTCATTGCTGTCACTACCAATTATTGGCAACCTTTATTGAGGGGGTCACATGGTGATGCAGTGGCATGTGATTCTGCTGCTCTCTTGTGGTGGCAGAGTGTAACCGCAGCACAATAGTTTATGAGCCAATGTCCATCCATCCATCCATTGTCTACCGCTTTATCCTGCACCAGAGGGTAACGGGGTGCAGCTGACATAGGACGATAGGCAGGGTACAACCAGTCCATCGCAGGGCCACATATAGAGACAAACAACCACTCCCTCTCACACCTACGGTCAATTTAGAGTGACCAATTCACCTAATCCCCAGATTGCATGTTTTTGGACAGTGGGAGGAAGCCGTAGAAAACCCCCACACACATGGTGAGAACATGCAAACTCCTTGCAGAAAGGCCCTTGTTCCAACCGGGGCTCGAAGGTGTTCCAACCCGGGCTCTTCTTGCTGCAAAGGTGGAGCACTAACCACTACACCAACCATGGGCCCTATGAGCAAACGTATTCTATTATATTCTTATGATGTCCAACTTTCCACCTCCCGCTTCCTCCTTCTGTGTATAGAGTGCAGGCGTCATGTCGGTGTACCTGTTCATGAAGCGCTACACAGCAGAGGAGATGTACCAGCCGCATCACCCCGGCTTCTACCGCCCTCGACTCAGCAACTGCTCCGACCACTCGGGCCAGTTCCTCCACCCGGAAACCTGGTCCCGTGGACGCAGTCCCTCAGACATCTCCAGCGAAGCGTCGCTCCAGATGAGCGTCAGCTACCCAACACTGCTCAAATGCCCTGACTATGACCTGGTCTCCTCTTCACCCTGCTGATGATGGAGGTCAGGGAGGAATCTAAAGGCAGAGTGAAGTGAAGACAGGGAGGAACAACACTTTTACTGAAGGACCAGTAACAAGATGTTTTAAAGGTCTTAAAAGGTTTCACTCTGAACTCTGTAGATGTTCTTTTTAACCATATCTAAATGGGTTTTGATGACATCCAGTATGTGGTCTTCACCTTCCAGTGCCTCGCAGGTGTTTCTATCGGTGAATAACTTTGCTTTCTTATTTTGCCTCCTCTCGTGCTTTGAACCTTTTTCACTGAGAAGATATATGGGGATGTACAATAGATTTGGGTCCAACTAGCACAGATATTGACATGGTGTTGTTCTTATGTTGTTGCAAAAGTATGTGCAAATGAACTGCAGAGGACTACAGATTGCACATCGCAATCGTAATGAACTTTTTGTTGATGACCAGATTGGCCTGAACGTATCATGTTGTAAATATGAAAACAGCAGATCATGTTCCCTGATTTAGAACCAGCATCTATTAAGTTTTCTTCTTTTTCTTTGCCCGGTGAACATGGAATCTGAGACAGACACACAGATAGTGGGTGCTGGTCAGGTGCTCAGACTGTCAAGTGTAATATAGTCAAATAAAGATTTTTTTTAAAAGCTTGATCAAGCTTATTATCATCTAAATGTACAGTTAAACCCTCAAACTATAAAATGCTTTGGGGAATGAATGTAAACCTAGAAAACCACACACAGTTGACAACACAATATAAATAAAATATAATAAAAGTCTCTTCAATAAATTAATGAATACTTAACATTAGCAAATGAATTACTTATAACTGTCTGATTAAAATAGTTCAATAAGAAATAGACCAGGAAAAATATCATTTATTTGTGATATCTGTCACCACCTAGTGGTTGGTAACCGACATCTGACCTAATGTGGAGAACAAAATCTTGTTCTAATGGTTTAAAATCTTTACCATACAATGTCACAATGTTAATATCACAATGAGGCAGTATTTGATTCACATTTAATGGAAGGCACATTTTTATTTTATTTCTGTCTCTGAAAAAATATTAAAGTATTCCTATAAAATACGTGTAAACGAAGTCTGTTCACATCAGGAATCTGTTAAAAAACACACAAATTACTCACAAGAAAGGAAAACTGAATCTTATTCAACAGCTGATTGTAATAATCAGTCATGCTTCCATTTTTGTCAGTTATTAGCAGAAGATGGGTGTGAATAATGTCTCTCCAAAAGGAAACATCTTGTCCTGTTGACACGTCCACTGAAGTCAAACATTTCCATTTCAAAACTTTTAAAATGTTAATTTCCTCCCAGTGCGTATTGGAATACTGTCAAGGCCTTAACTCCACACACAAAAGCACAAGACGGAGGCAGAGATCTCAGTTCAAACAAATGTAGTTTATTCTAATGAAGCAGAGTCTTAGGTTTGATCAGGCACATAAACCCAAGAGGTTAACTTGAAAATGGTGCGGTTCACAGCGAGGAAACACACATGACTCACTGGCACGAGACACAGGGAGGACGGAGTATTTAAAGGAGCGTGAGCTGATTAACATCATGTGAAGACAATCAAGGAATCAACGAGATGAGACAGATGAAGAGCAGACAGGAAGACAGGAAAGCCTTCACCAAAATAAAACCAGGAGTACAGTATACATGTGAGGGGAAGATGTCGGTGTAGAGAAAGTGTTATTGTGAATGACTCATTGTGCTGTAAAATAAAAAAAAAATTGTGTGTATTTTAGCGTCCTGCCATTTTAGACTGCTTTTTTTTCAATTAACCTCACCTCACTTTATTCTGCTCTCTTTGGGTACTTACTTGTGTCAGTCTTTACTTTCTTTACTCTTTTCTTTACCTACCCTACCTTTAATTTGCAACCTTTTATTCTTTTTGATTTTATTTTGATAAATCATTATCATATATCATTTTCACTATGATATTGTGTTTATGTTTTGGTGTGTGTGTGTGTGTGTGTGTGTGTCTGTGTGTGTAACTCTGTCTATTGTATATGTACCCTATTGATTCATTGTTAGGATTGGTTTGGAGGAAGTGTGCGATAATTATTATTAAACTTGATGTTTGCATTTTCTTTACAGATTCATTGTATGACTTTTGGTTATTTGTGTTGTTTTTAATCCTTTTTACAGTATTTTATTGTTTTACTGTATGTTCGATTGTTTGTTTTCAGGTATCTGATGTACAGCGTTTTGTTTCCGCTGTTGTTGCTTTTTTTTAAAGTGCATTATAAATAAAGTTGGATTGGATCAAAGTTTCTGCAGCTGCCTCTGTCACTATCATTGATTTATTATGTTCTCACCCTTATCCTCACTATTAAGGGATTTTTTACATCACCAGTAGATGGAGCTCTCTCCCTACTCTTCCTCCTCCACAGAGTTATTTTTCTTTCAGGAACCAAAGAAGTTAACACAAACCTTTTCCGTCCTGCTTCACTTCCATTTCAGCAGGAGGCAGCATTGTGCATCTGCATCTTATCAATTAATCATCAATGAATGAATGCAGCACACATTTAGCAGTAAGCCGTATGTATGTATACTTTATATAGATACATTTGATGTACAATGTGACCAATAGCTTTTACAGAGGATATAAAAGTTAAAGTTAACTATAGGCCCAGGCTGGGCAGTAGAAGATCTTTTTATAAGTTGTTTTATTTTACAATCACATAGAAAACTATTGTGTTCATAGTTGTTGACATCGTAATCAATCATATTACTTTACTAGAGTTGTTCAAATCAAAACTTCATTTTCACTGTAAACTTCATCATCATCATAAATACAACCATCTTTCTCACTCATAAAATCATGGCTTTTTAACAGCATCATCACATGAGATGAATATTCTCATCATCATCATCATGAGTATACATATATGCACATACATTTACATATATATATGTATACACACATATATATATACATACATATATATATACATATACATATATATTTATAAAACATGATTATGTTTAAGGCTTTTGTAAAGACCCCAAACTTCAACTGATGCAAATGTGTTTCTCAGAGTGTGCATACGACAACAGAGACCAAAAAACCCCTATACATTATATACACATACATAACTTAAACATAGGTTGTTTAACATTTACAGATACTGAACCATTTCACACAAATAAATACAAAATGATAATTGGTTATTCGGTTTGGTTTTTTTTCTTCTTCTTCTTCTTCTTAAGAACACAAAAAGCAAGCAAGTATCTTTAGGATTACAAACCGATTGGGAATGGGATCACAATAACATAATGGAACCTTCACTGACACCGGCCATAGATAAGACAGGAGAACAACAAACAAACAAACAAACAAACAAAATAAAGAAGCTTAATCAGACTGGTACCCTTCAGGGCCACTGCAAGGCCATGAACGCATCTTACCTGGACTAACGATGAGAGCGACGAGGTATAATCCTTTGAATTTATTTCATTTAATTCAATTGGGATTTATTTTTAGGACTCATAAGATGTGTGTGATATTCCTAATTAGGTAAAGTATGCTACCATTGTTCCACTGTCCAAGAATGTTCACCTGGTTTCACTTTTACTGAAAGTAAACGTTCACACAGAGGTGGAAAGTAATCACGTTACTGTAATTGAGTAGATTTTTGTCTACTTCTTGAAGTCATTTTTAAAATTTGTAATTTTTACTTTTTTGGAAGTACTGTACTTTTCACAAAACTCACACATTGGAAACTTTGGCAGTGAATGGTGAGGACAGGTAATTGTTTCTAATGAAGGTCCCTGAGTGACCTTTGACCCATTTTGACTGATACATTATGTGTTTACATATCTTATTTTGCCAGCACTTTAATTTGTCCTTAAATGTGAGATTTGTGTTCTCTTGTCCTTTTTGCAAGACACAAGAAAGTAACTTTTTTCTTTACATTTTAAACAAGCTAGATTTTACTTTAACTTGAGAACATTTTTAGACCAGTACTTCTACTTAAGTAAAATTTTGTGAAAACAGTGGTACTTTTACTCAAGTCGAATATTTCAGTCCTCTTTCCACCTCCAAGTTCACGTAAGTTTGGCTTTGACCGTGTGAATCTGCTCAATCAGCATCATGGTGCATCATGCATCAGTGTGATCACTGTAGTGTTTCTACAACATAACATGGATCAGGCTACAAAATCTTATCGTAATCTAATTAAGAGGAAATTCAATCTGGCTGCACCTTAACTGTTTTTTTATTTTTTTTATTTTACCTATAAAATAACTGCAATATTGGCAACAATCTGCAAAAACTGTTTAATGTGATGAAGACATAATATGGGCTGACGGAGATCGGTTAACATAAGATATATTTTTTTTGCCAGCAAATCATTTTTTTTAACATAATAGAACCAGAAGGACCAGCTACAGTGAACAGTTAAATAAAGATCCTAAAATCAAAAAAAAAAAAGATAAGTTCAAACATCCATAAACTAAGTTTCATCTCATGCTCTTTTACCATTTAACTAAACAATAAAAAAGTATGCACATCTCACAAATCTTAGATCCACACAAAATAAATGAAATCAGCCCAGCTGACTCCAGACTGCACTGCAAACGTGTGTTGCAAGGAAACCTAAATGAAAAGTCAGCACTGTTTTCTGAGGTTTCTCTGAGCAGGAGCTTCAGCTGCACCGCACCTGGAGAGAATGATTCAGCACCACAGTGAGACGACGACGCGCTTCAGGTGAGGTTCTACGGAATCAAACACCACGCTCTAAAACCCTTCTTCTTTTCCTCTCCCCCTCACCGAGCTTTGTGCCCCACCTGAACTCGATTCTGAATTAGTAAAACTTCTTCCTGAAAAAGCAACACGGAGGGACAACACACACACATTCATACACACACACACACAAACAAACACATTGGACTTAAATAGCCCACATAAATGCATGTGCACCTTAAACATGGCAGTTGTGCTTTATCAAAACCTAGAAAGACAAAGAGAGGGAGGTAGGGGAGAAAACGGATGAGTTGTGTGTTTCCTTTGCTGCTCCGTGCAAGTCCATATCAGAGTTTCCTGCAGCTCTACGGTCTCCTCAGTAGTGTGTGATGTCTCCTGTACAAATGTCCAGGAGGAAAAACCAAGGTTTGTCTTCAGGGTCAGTGACTTTTGAGTTATGTGTTCATGAACTGAAGGGAGAGAACGATGGGGAGATTTGAAGGATGAAGGATTGTCCGTCCTCACTTCTTGTTAGCGATGCGTCTCTTCCTGGTGGCCAGCATGTCGTAGAAGGGGTCTCTGCTAATGCTGGCCCTGGAAGAAGAAGCCAGTCAAAAGGACACAGATGAAATAAACATCATCACATGGGAGGAGAGTCGTCTCCAGCATCTTTGATTTGGAAATGTGGACTCATTGATATAAACACCAGCCTTAACTAGATCAGAAAAAAAAAGTTTGAGCAATGACCTACTTTGGTTTCCATGGTTTCTGAGGAGAAACCCTCCCTATACCCAAGTTTTTTTTTCTCTCATTGATTTCCCTCTTCCAATGAGAAATTAGGTAAAACACACAATCACCACTCACAGTTTCATCGTTCTCAACATAGAGTATGACTGAGTGAGTCAGGAAGCCATGATGGGCTACAACTGAGGAGCCCAGTTTCACGGCTGCTAAAATCCTGTTAGCGCCGGCACAAAGAAAACGAAGAGGCTCAACCCCCCACTGCGGATATATCTCTGATTCCCTTTATAACGCCGCGCCGCACTGAAGAAAGCATCTGTACACGATGACTCTTTCACTCTGCTCATTGTCCCACGTCAACAACCCTGATGTCATGAAACAAAAAACCTCCCGCAGTCACCCGAACCCAGGCAGGATATATCATTTCATCCCCTTTTCTGTCCTTCAAAATAAACTCATTCCTCTTTACTTTAGAAGAGGGTGAAAATCATCATTTCCATATAAAGCCTTTTATCTTTCGAGACCACCAGTCCTCTTGGACCCCCTCTGGTAAAAATACATGTTAGTAACTATGAACATATCAACCTGTGTATCGAGGACCTGTATCTCCTGTGTTTGATGGGTTTACTGGTTCACCCCCGGGGTGTTTTTAAGCAATGACTAATCCTACATCATTTCCCCTGTGAATACTCATTTAGAGTATGGAGGGAAGGAACATATATATAGATATACATATATATCTATATATACATATACAAGCGCACTGTTCTGCTGAGCCAATTCTCTTTGACATTGCACCATCTTTTATGCGGCCGAACACAACGCATCCGGCATTTAGGTCACAAACGGCAAAGTTGTTAGTAACCTTGTCTCCTAAAAACGACATTTGCACACAACTACACTGCATTCTCAAATTTTTTGTGAATGGGAATGACATGAATTATTTATATGTAATCGTGCGACAGTGTATTAACAGCTTGCAGCATCTGGTTATGAATGCTGTTATTAGGCACCTGGTTAGGTTTTCCTCATAGAGTCAACATCTTCTCCTTAAAGAACACATGTTGTTGTTGTCAGGGTTAAAGCACAGCGTCAGAAGTCCTCATAAGCTCCGGCTGTCCATTGACACAAACCATGTTTAGTCTTGACCTGGTCTGTGGTCTGATACTTGGTAGGTGAAGGGCAGAATATTGATTAAAACCTTTTAATACGGTATTGATATATTCACTTCAAGCTTCAAGAACTCATAAGCTGAAAAGGACGATCGAAGTTTAGTTTGTGAAATTTCAGATATGATTTCACGCCAGGAGGAGCTTGTTTGTCGCAAGATGCGTAACACCACTTGTACGCGCACGACCCCGAGCCGATCTTGCAGGGCGAGCATGTCTTCGCATCGCTGTTTTTTACAAACACAGGGAGGAAAATAAATGCTAACAGCTGTTAGCATTTGGAAAAGCCATCATTTGCAGACTCTAGCCGTGATAAAGAGTACAAACTAGCAGACATTGCCGTCATATATAACATTTATCCACTGGAAAAGTAAATACTCTGAGGCTGGAAGTTTGTGTAGAACTCTGTGCTGCACTGTGCAGCCAAGAATAGAACACTTCCGGACTTCCTCTCTTCCGTATACTATTGCCCTCATCTGCACTCTCGCGTTTCTTTAGGACAAAGCGGAGCTCAGTGAGACAACAACGTCAACATTGCGTGTAATATCTCCTGTACTTAGACTGAGGTGGACCACAAAAACATGAGTGAGTCATCTTTTTTCACACTTTGCCTACTCATAGGGCCTCCAGAGACCCAAATATTAGAATTAAAATGATTAAAAAGTCGATTTTGCATAATATGTCCCCTTTAAATTATTATTATTTCCATGCTTGCTGAGAGCTGGATGAAAGTACTGATAACACTATCATGTCTATATTGTAATTGTGACGCTACAGCTTAGTATACAGACTGGCAGCATTCACACAAAAACAAGAACAATCATTTTTGCTTTTTACACAACAAGAAGGTGGGAGTTATGGGTCTTACTTGATTGATTTAATCCACTCTTCCTTCTCCTCCGGCGTGGGGGCTGATATCCTGTACACAACATGGTTTCCCTCGACAACTCGTCCATCTGCCTCCGTCTTGCAGGCTTTAATGACCTGGCCCTTGTGATTGGGGTTGTAGAGCTCAAAACAGTTCTACAGAGGGGGACAAAACACACAAGCATCAATAACGTGACGCCGTCACATCATTCACCCTTGAGCGAGAAATGGATTTACATGTGGAACTTGTGATAAACACAGTAACTTAAGGGGGTGAGGTCTCTACTGTCGCCACACTCACAGGTTTCCTGGGCTCCTCCACCTCCCTGATGCTCAGATTCTCCAGTGGGATGATCCCACGGGGCTCCTTATCCTGAAGGAGAGAGGGATGAGAACGAGAAACATTAGAGGATGAAAAACAGCCGAGCTTAACACAAGACAACATGACATGAGAGGAAAGTTCAAACGCAGAGAAATAGGCAAGGATAGGGGAGATGAAAGGAAAAGAAAAGAGAGACATAGAGACGTTCAATTCCACTGTGACACTTTGCAAATGCTGGAAATCAACTCCCCCCCTTTCTCTCATCGTTGCAGCTCTTTCACAGAGCAGTCAGACCAGAGGACAGGACATAATGATAGTGTCCTCAAGGATAATGCCAGGGTAAAGGGGACAGTGCTGATGCAGCAGGGACAGAGAAGCACTGATAAAGAGTACAAACAAATAAAAGTATAGTCTTACAGTGAGAAGCTCAGATCCATAAGCACAATCACATGTCATCATGACATCATCTAGCAACAAATAGGCCACATTTTCTCTCAAAACTCTCAAACCAGCAAAAAAAGGGTAATTTTTATTAATGGAAACAGCGTCATCGTGAGAGCGAGACTCACTGTTGTGTATTCAAAGTAGTAGAGGCAGTTGTCCGTCAGAATGAACCACCTTCTCTTCCAGGTTTTGACTCGGCCGCCTGGTAGAAAAAAAACAAGAGGGAGGAAGGAAGTGACACAAAGAACACACAGTGACACAGTGACGGCCGTCTCCCATCAGGGATGTGACGCCCACTAATGACTCTGACCAGCAACCAGTGTTGTCTTGCTCTTCTGTATTGTTAAAATGTCATTACTGTGTATAGAATATACAGTAGTTGTACTGAATTAATACTTTTGAATGTTTTTTTTATTATTAATAAATCATGTTTTGGATGAATATGCTCTTTTTTTGGTGTTGCAGTTAATCACATGAAGAGAAATCCACTTAGAAGACGTTCTGAGACAAACTAAAGCAAACTCAGCAGGTGATTACAGTCACTAACACATACAACTGATCAATTATTAATGACTGTGCCCATTCATTTTGAAGCAACAGGATAAAAACATCTTAGGCTCTCAGAAAATCAACCATATATCAACCAAACGTAGCACAAACTATCACACACACAACAGATTCAAGTTAACGAGATGTTAAAGCTCCCATAGAACAGAAGTTTAACGCTGTTTTTTAGTGTGTATCTGTGTCACTTCCAGGTATTGGCCAATCACAAGACAGTTGGGAAAGCTGTCGTTGGCTGGCCAATCACAACACAGTCTGTCTTCTGGGTGTGAAATTTCAGTCTGAAATAGCACGACTGACGAGAGCTTCAGTGAGGAGAGATTTCTATCGGCTCGTTTGCAGCAATTAGGAGGTTTTTGACCATAAAAACAAGTTAATGTATGTAAGTAGACCTCCCTAACTCACATATATATGCGATAGGACCACTCTATGGGAGCTTTAACTTGAGCAAACTACATCCAAAAAATAAACAAAGACATAATGAGTGTGTGTTGGTTTGAAGCCACCGCTTGCTTCAGAGATGTAAAGCAGGCACGTACAAAAACCCCGGCCCAATCATGAATCACAACATGGACATGTACACATGGGCGTGCACAAGCATTCGCTAATGATTTTCCCACACATGTGAGTGCTCGGACCCAACACTCCTGCTTAGTTCCTCTCTGTTATGAGAATTCCTTAAGGTCACGACAACATCACAGCATCACAGCAGCATTTCCTTCCCTGCTTTTGTGGCGCCTCACACGAGCAATAATATATGGGTCACACATAATTAATAAAAGCCCTGGGCTTTGGCCAAATAGATTTGCTAAAAATAAAGGGCATTTTTTCCTGCACATCAGTGAGGATTTATTTTTAGAGCGTCAACAATATTATGGTATTCTGATCACTGGTGAGGGACGTGGGCTCCAGGGAGGAACTGTACTAAAATATAATCATGTTAGTACCGTGAGCCACAATGGAGCTATTTACAGTCACGCTCACAAGTTTAGTGAGTCCAGAGAGACATTACACAGAGTTAGAGGAATGTGCAGGTCAAAGCCTGGTAGGTGTGCGTGTATGTGTGTGTGTGTGTGTGTGTAAACACAGTAATAAACTTAATCATCTCCAGTTATTTTGCACTTTAACATTTGAAAAACAACATTTGGTACACTGCCCAGTTTTATGTTTAATAATAACTAATGATATCTGAATACGAGTAAATCATTGGAAGAATTTAAATGAAAGATGATGGTGTGTGCGAGTGAGTGTGCGTGCGTGCGTGTTTGCATGTATGAGGCACTCTGTAAGGTCTACTTTGATATTTCAAACTTTGTCTTTAGTAATGATTGAGCAAAAACGGCAGATGGTTTACAGATACAGTACCATTCAAAAGTTTGGGGTCACTTAGAAATGCCCTTATTTTTTAAGGAAAATCACTTTTTTTCAATGAATATAACATTAAATTAATCATAAATACACTCGACAAACGACTATTCTAGCTGCAAACGTCTGGTTTTTAATGGAATATGTACATAGGTGTATAGAGGCCCATTTCCAGCAACCATCTCTCCAGTGTTCTAATGGTACATTGTGTTTGCTAATCGCATTAAAAGGCTATTGGATGATTAGAAAACCCTTGAAAACACTTGTGCAATGATGTTAGCACAGCTGAAAACAGTTTTGCTGGTTCTTTGACGAAAGGGCAAAATTATTATTTTGAATAAAAATCTTTATTTATAATCTTGTCAATGTATTCACTATATTTTCTATACATTTTGCAAGTCTTTTGATGAATAAAAGTGTGACTTTTAATGGAAAACACAAAAAAAATTTATAGGTGACCCCAAACTTTTGAACAGTAGTGTTGATGAATAAATAAAAAACAGAAATACAGAATCTGAAGCTGCAAATAATCGCTAAATTAAGATTCAGTTAAATTGTTTTTAGTCAGGTATTCAATGAATGAAACGTCACCATTTTATGTCTAGTTGTTCAGAGTGGTATGAGGTTCAGGCCTCAGCCTGTATCCTGCGATCTAAATTCTTGCGCCACAGTGAGAATAAGGCCACAGTTGTAGGGAGATTTTTTTTTAAAAATGCAGAACTAATCGAATAAAGCTAAATGAATCCAGGATGTTTTGATTTAACTGAGCAGGAGAATGTGCAGACACGCACACACTAACCTAATTTGAGCAGCCAGCCCTCTCTGTCTGGGTTGAAGAACGTGTGCGTCAGGTCATTCCCATCATCCTCCGGGATCTTAAAGGGTTCGCTCTTGATGCTGTCGTATAGATTCTGCAGAGAGAGTGAGAGAAAGGAAAGGGGGAAAAAAGATCTTGTTGAACATGTTTATATTGGCTCACTAGAAGTCTTGATTTCACGATACCTTTCTTTGACAATCTGTGTGAGACTTTCACAGAAAAAAACAACCATGGTCACTATGTCCTAACTACAAATACAAATGTACTTTATGTCTGACAGTCTTTTAACATAATTACATTCATCCGTTTTGCTTTTATCTTCATCATTGTCCTTAAAATAAGTCCACATAACTCACATGATCACTACAGTGTGGCACAAAAACATTCCTCCCTCACATTTTGGTCATGTGACTTTGGTGCATGTCTTATTTCAACAGTTACCAAACAGAAAACAGACAAAAATAAACAAAAAGCAAGACAAAAATCTGTCTGTTGCTTCTGTGAATGAAGCCAAGAATACTTTTGTACAGAAACTCTGTACTTCAATCTTCTAAAAACATTTTCTATTTTTATCTTTCCGAGTTAAAAAAAGAGTAATCAGATGAACCTCATGGAAAGCTCTCTTATAGGTCCCTCGTTTATGTGCTACATCCTATAAAACACACGTCTTTTACACTTTAAATGGTCCAAATCTCATTTACCGATGTTTTACCAACACGTGCGCTTCATTGGACACATTTGTCAAAGCTTAATGAACTAATAAAGACAAAGCTCTCACCCTGAGCAGCTCCTCTGGGAGGTCTCCCCCCTCATTGATGCCTCTGTTCATGGAGATGAAGCGCTCCACGGGGGGCTTGTCCCTGACATTGGGATTGTGCAGGCTGGTGTTCAGCATAATTATGGCAAATGACAGGACATAGCAGGTGTCTGTGGAGGAAACGACACAGAGTGTGACTCAATAGCCTCAAATACAGCACAGTCAAATCTGTGCGAGCACATTTCTTTTCTTGCTAGACATTTTGTGAGGAAATGATTCAAAATATCGATCCCTCGCCGCACTTTCACACTGGATCTAGCTCCGTTCTGGTGGCATCATCGATGGCGTGCCATGGTCAATGCACAGCATGAAGGAAGTAAACGCGACGGTGGAAACACGAGCTTTCTGTGAGCTCTTAATTCAGGAATGTGTGTGTATCCGTCAATCAGGATTACACCAAATACTGAATGATTCCTTCACTTCCTTTATTGCTTTATCACCGGTATGTGCTCCTTCTTCCTCGTTTACACTGACACACACCACTGTGGACAAACCAGTTTTCATTCCTGCTGGGAAATAACTTTTCCAGTTTTTTTTAGTTTGGGAAAGGGATTTTTTTTTTTTTTACTAATAAAAGTCTAAAAATCTGAAAAATCATTTCAAAACATGTGGCAGGTATTCCACTCAATTTCTACATGACAGCATCAATTATTTGTGATTAATTAGAGAGCAATATATCAATATGTCAATAGAGTCTCCCCACTACTCCAAAATTCTAATAAAACAGAGAATTCAATCAAGATAAAGCCTCATATACTGACACACACACACACACTGCACTCCAAGGCCATCACACATCGAAGTCAGAGTGTCCCTGCAGTCATGAAAACACACACACGCACGCACGCACGCACGCACACACACGTCATAACTCCTGGAAACCATCCTCCACATCATCCATCCCGCAGACTAACTGCTCCAGTCAACATCCTCTGTACTGTAATTTATGATCCCGAGTGAATCACCACTTCTGGGAGATGACCAATAACTAAGTCTGGGTGTGTCTCCACTGCACGACATCAATATTCATGACCTGAGCTGTCACCTGTGTCCTCAACATTCACTCGGTTAACAGCAGCAGCAGCAGCAGCTAAGAAATGGGCCAAGACTATGCTAACGAACTCTATTGACGAGTGATCAATTTCATTACTCTGCTGGAGACACGGATACTGATCACAGAGCAATTAGTGACCGAGCTTTAAACTACAGGGAAAAAAAAAAAAAGAAGTAAATGGGCTGTTTTGTGATCTAAGAGAATAAAAAAAACAAGTCAGCAGCGTTCATTTCTTTACATTTATGGACAAACACTTTACAAACATGTCTATCTGTCTTGTGAAGTAAGACAGACAGCATTGATCTGAGGTGTCCGGTGTTTACTGTCCTGGACTGTCTCATGTCTCATGTATCAGCTTCTTCTGTGTGTGTGTGTGTGTGTGTGTGTGTGTGTGTGTGTGTGTGTGTGTGTGTGTGTGTGTGTGTGTGTGTGTGTGTGTGTGTGTGTGTGTGTGTGTGTGTGTGTGTGAAGGCGTCGTACCTGTGGACTGGAAGACGCCAGGATTACATTGGCAGTACCTGGAGGCAAATGCCTCCATCATACGATCGATCTTCTGGGCTTCGCCAGGAAGTCTGAAGCTCCACAGAAACTGCCTGCAACAGCAAGAGAGAGCGAGACAATCATTTAATGACACGTTGTAAAACACATTATATAGCACACAAACATTCAGTGTAAATCAAATCATACGATGGAATAAATGAGAGAACCTGTAGAATAAAACAGCTTTCCTGAATAAAAGGCATTCAGTTTGCTGTTTTTATTATGTGAGAAAAAAAATATTTTGCATCTTTAACTTCAATCGTTTAGATGATCTGAGTTATGAAATAGTTCATTCACTTACTATTTGTCCCAATTTTTCTAAACGCAAAGATCCCTACAAACATTAATGCTAAGCACATGAATGCATCTCGTAGCGTTGCAATGGAAAAGGATGCATCCCTGGAAAAAATATAGCAGACGAAAGAAAAAAGTTCACCCTGGTCTTATGTTCCAAGCCGATAATGCAGATTTAAGACATTCCCACAGTGGAAAAAAACAGTTTAAACCTGGGATTAAATCTGTTTTTTTGTTTGTTTGTTTGTTTTTTGCAGTATTACTCACCTTAAAGCTTGAACAAGGTTGAGGTCTGCAAACTCATGGAGCTCCACAAACGCCTGGAGAACCTTGATGTTGAAGTCATCCCTGGAGTAAGAGAACGGACACGTGTGACACATTTTAAAGACTCTTCCCAAACAGAAACAGACACTGGCCTCAAATTCTCTGGAAATATGCTGTTGTGTGGGGTCAAGGTGGAAACTAAAACGGTGCAGCAGTTTCACACAGACAGTCCCGGTGTGCGCTCGGCGAAGACCCATCTTGTTTTCACAGACCAATCTTTGATCAAAACCACATGTCCACTCCGTTATTTTAGTGTCACTGTCTCATATCGATGCGTTGCTCTATAAATCCAGACTACCAATTTCCTAGGGCTTCATGCCCACATCTGAGCACATGCAGAGCAGATCTGACAGAAAAATTAGACAGGGGGGGAAAAAGAAAGATGGAAAGAGCTCACCGTTCTCCCAAGTAGTCCCCAATGACTGTTTTGTTGAGCCCCTCGCCTTTGTAAAGGAACTGTGCAATGTCTTCTGGGGTGTTTTGGAGAAGATCATTCTCCAAAAGAAACAGGATCCCCTGTTAAAATACACACTTAAGACTTTAGTTGCCTCTTGTTGGTTATGGTTTTAATAACCTTGAAAGTAAAATGAAGTCATGGTTCTGACCTTTTTAGGGTCCATGTTGAACTTCTTCCTCCCCATGGCGATCTGCTTGTTTCTTTGTGTGGTTTTGCTGCAGGGAGAAAAAAAACAACACAACAAAACTAAATAAAACACAAGGAACACGTTTTCGCCGGAGTAACCCTGTTAGCAACATAACTCGAAAAGTTACAGACAGATTTGTATAAAATCTTCAGGAAATGTCCGCAATGGGACCAGGAACAAGTGATTAAACTTTGGGACACAGATTAGGGAAAAATGAAAAACTCTGACTTTACTTTACTAGAGCCAATGCTCTCTAATCGTTTGAATCGGTTTACAGTCTCCATCTTAAACTCTACTGACCACAGTTGTACTGATTTTTCATTGAGCTCCTTTGAGTTTTGGGATTGCAGTGAAGAAAAAAAAAACCCTGAGAAATAATAAAAACTTAAATGCAGTGAAAACTCACCTCTCCCCCACACAGGTTAGCTGCTCAATCTCAGTCATTACCTCTGCAATCTCAAACTTCAGCCGCTGCGAAGAAGAAAAACATGGAAAATGAGTCAGTTACTCATTTCCTGTACCAGAATTATGTGTTATTTTTCTCCATCTAATAAAAAGAGACAGAAAAGGAAAACATGGAACCAGCAGTACATGGAGAATCCTAATTTGATTTGATTCCAGGCATTCCTGGAATGATGTGGTTTAGATCAAACTAGAAATACATTCAAATCAACGTCAGATTCCAATCACTTCTCTGATTGATATGCAATTTTAATGATACGCTCCGACTGTCTGTCGTTTAAAATTATCCGTCTCTATTGGAACAAACAAACTACCACTCACGCACTATAACTCACTTCAATATCATCCAGAAGCTCTTTTTTCCTTCGTCGTATGTTCGACAGCTCATCTCTTTCGTCCAGCGACAGGTCCTCAGGTACTGGGAAACAGAGAGAAGAGAAAATGAATTATGAGTACGTGTGAGAGACGGGGGAGGAAGAGGAAGAGGGGCAGGGTTGTGAGGATGGATTAAGTTAATTCACCTTCCAACCACCCAGTCACAGGGATTAAGCTCCAGAGTGCATTCCTATTCAATAAATCCAATGACATAACTCGTGACCTAAATTAATGGAGTAACAGACAGAAGTGCCGTTTCATTTTTTAACACCTTGGATTAAACACAATAAGTCACAAAGAGGCGAGGAATACAGAAGAGGCCTTTAGTTGCACCCCATAGTTTAAACTGTCAAATGAGGCAGCTCACGCACTGAGGAGAAAATCATGAAGCGAAAGGAAGTGATGTCATTTTTAATAAAAGGGTTTTTTTTATTGGCAAATGGACGTTCCAATAGTTGTGGTTTGCGGTTTCTTCTAACAAATCAAAATGAGACTAACACACCCAGATAATGTGATTGGGAGTCAAGCTGGCGTGTGCATTTGGCAAATATCTCACTGTTCCCACCCCAGAAATAATCAAAGAAGCTGGTACACAGAAGGAGAATTAGACAATAGCGACAAAAACATGGCAGCATTAATGTCAGTACATTTGTTGGACTGACAAGGAGACCAAGTGTATTCTCTGTGAGTTGATAAAATATGATATTGAAACAGTTCCCAATAGCTCTTGACAATCTCTCTGAACAATTAATCGAAACATTGCACATTTTTTTTAAAGCCAACATACTGAAGAGACATATTCTTTCTCACAGATCTGCACAAATATCACGCAATAATCATTTGTAAATGTGTTTTTCTAATGAAAATGAGAATAATGATGGAAGAATCACCAGCCAACAGGCAGCTAATGTGTACGTTCATTCGTATTCATGATCATTATTACAAATTGTATGGGAGTTAACACAGTTATGTTGCCAAGTCAATAAAATAAAACTTTAACAATTTCTTTTCAAAATGACTTTGTTCATAGCCCTGTTTGTGTTGTTAATACTTACTTACTGCAGTACACTGCATTTATTTACATTTTTAAATCAGAATCCAAAATCACTGCAAATGTACATTTACACACACACACACACACACACACACACATACATACATACATATACACACATATATGTACATATATATGTATATATATACATACATACACACACACACACATATATAATTCCATTATGTATATAGTATGGTCCATTTAAGCAATTCAGTTAACAGTGTTATATTTTACCAGATCAAGGGGACAAAAAGAAAATTGGCCCAATATATCAGTAAGAAAAGCCAAGTAGCTGTCGTATTATAACCACCGTGAAGTTCACCATGAAAACCACTACAACCATGGATGGAGCAGGTGAATCTGACTAAGTGACCGGGCATGTGTGGGGCATATGCTGAAACACAGCAGAGGAGTGCAAAGAAGCCACATATGAAATGGAAGCGTCGCACGAGAATTTTCTTTCAAACCGCAGCAACTTCCCAGTTCAGAAAACAAGACGACTTCCATGAATAACATCCAGTGTGGTCTGACACACAAACGCACTCAGCATCTGGCATGACCCACCCCCTCAAATATTGGCTTTCAGATAGTCAACTCTCGCCGAGGCCTCATTTCAGGTAATTACCTCCGCAGAGACGGTGCATCACTGCACGAGCTCACAGGTATGCACACACAATACATTATACACATGTGCAGAAATTACACAACTGAAATGTATTTAATTCTACGCCAAGGATCTCCCCAGAGCCACCTACTTATCCTTTATTTACCCAGGCCATGTCAAAAAATCCCCCCCCCCTCCTACCCATTGGAGGACCTCCCCCACTTCTCCTCCACACATCAGAAAACAGCAATCCATTTGAGAGCAGGCTGACAGGAAGTAGGTCATTTTCACATGGAGCTCCTACGCTGTCTCTCTCTCACACACACACACACACACACACACACACACACACACACACAAGCATACTCCCCCTCTATCTCACTCTGTCTCTCTGTGTCCGCCTCCACCCCAGTGCTGGAAGTGAGAGGGTGAAAGCAGATTCGAAAAACCCCTCAGCTGAATCGTATCACTAAGCAGCTTCTTTTTTTTTTTTTTTTTTCTCCCTCCCTCCCTCCCCCTAAGCTAACTATGTGGAAATTATTGTTTTTTTTTTGTTACATAAAGTTATTTCTCCTCTCTCCATCTCTGTGAAAGACAGTGACAGACACAGCGTGGATCATTAGGTTATAATGTTCTGGGGGCAGACAGCAGCCAGTCAAAAGAGCGCGGGAAACTGATGATGGTGGGAGATGTTTTTTTAATGTGTGAGTTTCAGTCAGACGATCTGACTAAACAAAAGAGGAAATAAAGAGAGATCAGGGATCATAGTCTATATAATCAATTTTTAATAAGTAATATGTATCATACATGCTAATGAGGACACACAGTAGGTATTTATTATATGATGTAAGTTTTAAGTGACTCTGATGTCTGGATTTCCCAATATTCTTCTTCTGAGGTTTTTCCTACATTTAATGTGTATGCAAATGAGTTCTCTAAGCATGTTCCATTGTAAAAGACACAATCTAAATCGAAAAAAACTGAAGTGCACATAGTGTCACTTTAAAATTATAAATTTGGTGGTTTCGTTCATTCACAGTTGGATGCTTATGCCGTCATTCTCTCTCCGTGTCCACAGTGGTCCAAGTTGACCCCACATAGACAAAGAGCACACCTCCAGTTTGAGTAGTAATGAAAATATACAATAATTATCGCTTATGGGGATAAAAAGCACTTACAGTAAGTAAAGAGTGGTGAACTTCTAAGAAAAACATCAATATTTCAATATCGAGTTCCTGTCTAAATCACCAGCATGTGACCACCACTATTTCTTAATGTGCCTATGGGGAGCTGCATCCTTCCTCATGACTTATTATTCATTCATTCATTCATTCATTCATTCATTCATTCATTCATTCATTCATTCATTCATTCATTCATCGTCTATGATCTCATGAAATCACACATTCACTCATCACAAAAGGGCTGCAACTAACGATTATATTACACGATCAATTGAGCAATCGTTTGGTCCATAGAATACTGAAAAATGTTGATCAAACCTGGAAATGAGGATGTTCTCAAATGTCTCGTTTTGTCCGCAAACCAAAATCATTCAGTTTTAATGATTTCTTTGTTAAATGAAGCAAAGAAACCAGAAAATATTCACATTTAAGATGCTGAAAAATCAAAGAAAATGGTTTTAATTCTAATTTAAAAAAAAGAAAAACACTCAAACGGATTCATCGATTATCAAAATAGTTGATGATTCATTTATTGATGGATTAATACTCGATGAATCGAGTAATTCTTTCAGCCCTACATCACAATAATACTGAGACTGTACGTGCCAACTGCGCAAAAAACGCTTTCCAGTCGGTGGCGCACTCTTCCTTCAGTCAAAACAGACACGAGAGAAATATAATTTTCTGGAATGAAATCTGAGATCGACCCTCGTTTTATTAAAAGCGGGAACCGCAGGCATGTGCACGCATGCGAGAATGCAACGCTGCTCTCCGCGGACACAATGTGGAAATTATGATCCAGGCCCGAAGATGAAAGGACCGATAGCACAAGAGCAGCATTATAGCCTTTCAGAAACGAGGTTCGTAGCTGTTCGTGCTGCCTCACCACACTGCACAACTGAAAGTGCTTGTAGTTGTTCCAAACACATGATGCCACAGGAGCACAAATCTGGCCATCATAGAGTGAAAAGAACAGATATCATCTGAAAAGTGGGAAAATAGCATTTCTTAGAATCAGAATCAGTCTTTCATAGAATAGAACTCTACTCTGCATGTGAGAGGAGCGGCAGGTTGTGGAGGAAGCTCTGTGTAACTGGCCAATCAAAGTGGAACATGCACATGAATGCCAGCCTCTAGGACTTGGAGAGTTACACTACCGTTTAAAAGTTTGGGGTCACCTGTACAACTTTGTTGTGAAAATATAGTCAATACAAATTACAATAACTAGATATAATGATTTTTATTCAAAATAATAATTTTGCCCTTTAAACTTTACTTTTGTCATAAAGAACCAGCAAAACTGTTTTCAGCTGTGCTAACATCATTGCACAAGGGTTTTCTAATCATCCAATAGCCTTCTAACGCAATTAGCAAACACAAAGTACCATTAGAACACTGGAGAGATGGTTGCTGGAAATGGGCCTCTATACACCTATGTACATATTCCATTAAAAAAACACTCATTTACCACATTACCAAAGTATAGAGTGTATTTCTGATTCATTTAATGTTATATTCATTGAAAAAAAGTGCTTTTCCTTCAAAAAATAAGGACATTTCTAAGTGACCCCAAACATTTGAACGGTAGTGTATATCCCTCTCTTTTTCTTTCTTTGTTACTTGTCCTCTTTTATAAATCATTATGACTGGATAATACAAAATAATGACAGACTCCTGGCAGAGGGTATGTGAGGCTGAGGAAAAGAAGATAAAGAAGAAAAAAAGCGAAGAAAACTTGGTGTGCGTGTCAGAGGAACAAGGACACAAAAGGGTGCATTGCAAATGCAGAACTCAACAGTGATGTAGGGACAGATACCGGCGCACCACACATCTCCACACTCCCTGACTCCTTTGCTCTCTCTCTTGGCTTCAGTTTAGCAACCTCATAAAGCAGTAATTGTAAAGCAATGAAACCCTGCAGGCAAGCTACGTTTGTAATGCACAAAGCAAAACTCGTCCCTACCTCTTACTCCGACTGGAAGAGCTTAACTGGACCAGAGAATGGGACAAATTGTCTTGCGAGGACAACATCTGTTTTGGGCAACAGTTCCGCCACTGTAGCAATGTGGGAAAAGCAGAGTAATCAGATATCGTAGTGAGGGCTACTACTACGGACTGGACATCTGATGCATTATACATGAACATGTGTGAATGTATGCATAAGAAAAATCCATAAAAAGCTATATACATGCTTAACCCCAAGCACAGCCACATAGATTACCAATGCAATAACACTCTTTTTCGTATGACTTAGGATGCCGCTGTTCCCAGGTATGATCAATACATCATCATAACAGCCTCCCCACTCTTGGTCTGCAAGCATGCATGGACGAGTACCTGATAATGCGCCGAAACCTGATG
This sequence comes from Microchirus variegatus, assembly GCF_963457635.1. Classification (NCBI taxonomy): domain Eukaryota; kingdom Metazoa; phylum Chordata; class Actinopteri; order Pleuronectiformes; family Soleidae; genus Microchirus; species Microchirus variegatus. Next base: position 14,744,576 of record NC_139811.1, read on the forward strand.
TTCAGACCTCTCTTGGAAAAAGCAATCACAGACACATTTTACAAACACGACTCGTAATCTGGTCAATGCGATCTTTTGGGGGGGTCAAGGGAGAAAAAAAAAGTCCTGAACAAAATCCAACCACGAGGAGAGCAAGAACACTGCAGCATTAAGCGACAGTATTCTGAGACACTCTGTGGTCCAAGTGAGACAGATGGGACACAGACTGAGTTAGTGTAACGACACACAGTCTCAGTGATAATCCTCTGGATTTTCACTACAACACTACAACCTGATTTATGATAATGTTGATGAGCGTGCCATCTGCAAGTCATTCAGTGTGTTCACATTTCGACAGACATTCTCACCCCAACACAAACAACAGGAAACAGTTGTAGTGGCAGTGAAAGTGTTCGAAAATTAATGTGGGATCAAAGCTTCTACAGCCTGCTCCTGCTCTCTCTCTCTCTCTCTCTCAATATAACAGAGATTGGTCTCAGATTGTAAAGCAGAGACAGGAAATCAAGTCACTCACTGTTGCCAGGATTATTGCATACTATATGTGTCTGCGAAACAAGAAATGGTCACGCAGAACCAATAGATGGGAAGCTGCAGGTGACAGCTCTAAAATGACATTAAGACAAGATGAACAGCGTACATAGATTAAAATAATGTATGCTTTATTTCTGAAATCCAAAGCAAAACTAAAATTAGATCAGCTTATAGGATTCAGGTCATTTTCAGACATGGTCGCAGCATGGTTAACAGTATAATTAGTTCTAATTGGTGGCGACGTCTCATGACTCCATTCTAAATGTAATACATGACTTGCCCTGCTCTAAACAGCCAACCCCTTTCCTGAATAAAGGGTATTGAAATGGTACTCAGTGGTATCCTCCAAAAGGGTTAAAAAAGTTTCTACCTGGAGCCAAAAAGGGTTCTCCTATGAGGACAAGCAGAAGAACCTTATAAGGTTCTACTTAGCACTTTTATTTCTAAGAGTGTAGGACTGAAGTACATTCCAATCAACTGATAGCTGACCATTCTTTTACCGTCCCGCTCTGATTTCCAGTTAGTGCGGGCATCAAAGAAGGAAAGACTCCAGTCTGCACACAGTTCAGTTCATTATCTGACGCGAGTGAAGATTCAGGACAGATCGGAATCTGATTCATGTGACTGTCTGCTCTTGATTAGCAGATCACAAGGTTAGATGACGAAACACCAGATAGTCACATCTTTCCAGCATCTGTGGCACGAAGGGAAGCCAAGCAGACGGGACTTTCATATCGATCCCCCAAGTTTTATTGAATGATTTTTGCTGAACAGTCAGCTTAGAGGGCCAAGGAACTGCCATGAGATGCTGCATGTAGTATAAGGCTATATCTACAGTAATACACCAAGACATACAAGGGCATTTAAACAGCAAAGCTAGTCCTGTTTTGTCATTAAAGTAAAAAACTGTACACAAACAGCTGATGAAAGATTACTGGTATTTAAATAGTCATCTTTCACACAATTTAGACATGCAGATAATCCATCCATCCATCCATTATCTACCGCTTTATCCTCCACCGGAGGGTCGCGGGGGGTTCTGTGCCTCAGCTGACATAGGGCGATAAGCGGGGTAGACCCTGGACAGCTCTCGCCAGTCCATCGCAGGGCCACACATAGAGACAAACAACCATTCTCTCACTTCTACGGTCAATTTAGAGTGCCCAATCTACCTAATCCCCATATTGCATGTTTTTGGACTGTGGGAGGAAGCCAGAGAACCCGGCGAAAACCCCCACACACACAGGGAGAACATGCAAAATCCTTGCAGAAAGGCCCTTGTTCCAACCGGAGGTCGAACCTGGGAACCTGGGTCTTCTTGCTGCAAAGGTGAGAGCGCTAAACACTACACCAACCATGGGTCCCATGCAGATAATCAACATAATTCAATGAAATTCACTAAATCTAAATGAAAGTATCAAAAACGTGCATAGCCATCCACTTAAATGTATGTACATGCACCACCAGTACGCAGATTAAAGCATTTGTACCAATCAAACGAGAGTAAAACTAAATGACCCAAGTTTAAAACTCCACTCAAGTCAACAAACAAAGTCAGCGACAAACTTCCTCACTTTCACCAGGCAGAGTGAGACAAAGGAGGGGGCGTCTGATGTAATTAGGACCACCCTTCCCGTAACAATAGCAACCATGTAAACAGGTCTTGGCCATTTCCACCACAAACTAATTTGGGAGCACTTATGTGAGTGTGCAACACAGGCAAGGCTGCTGCAAATACGTGCAACCCAGCTGAGATAAGAATGATGCAAGAAAGCTGGCAAGAGTGTCAATCAGGGACACGCCAAGTAACAGATACCTCCCTTGCCTCCCGACTGTCCACATGATGCCATCATGTTCAAAATTAAAGATCTATATCTGATCATCCTTTTACAAAATAAACTTCATTTCCTGATTGAAACACATACGCACCACATCTCTTCTCTCTCCCTCCAGTTCCCATGATGACTGACATGCCATCAGCAGAGATGTCTCTGTCCTCGTCAGACGTGTGTCGTGTCAGCGCCGTAGTTGAGCTTCACCGTGTTGGCACCGTGTGAGTTTCCTGCTCATGTTAGCTGCAATTGTGCCTTGTAGGCGAGTGGTAATTGTTTTTTCCCCGCGGTGTTACTCCTACTCACCACTCTCAGCTTGCACAGACACACAGGAACACGCAGACAGAAGCACAAACATACACACCGACAGCCTCTGACAGTTTCTGCCTCTTGACAGATGACAACAGAAACAAGAAAACTGCCCACATTCCTCCTGCTCCAACCACCCAGTCTGGTCAAACCAGCTCTGGTCTAATCACTTCTTTTTTCTTTTCTTTATCTAACCAATCTATCGACAATAATACGTACAGTCCATTTCAAACAAGTATAAAAACATGTTATTTACATCTTTAAAGAGGAAAAGAATTGGGCTTGAAGGTTGCCAGTTCAAGTCCTGGGAAGGGTGAAAGGTGCCCGTGAGCAAGGCACCCAATCCCCCATTGATCCCCAAGTGCTGCCCACTGCTCAGAATAAAGATGAATTGAAGGCAGAGGCCAAATTCACTATCTTTAATTGGCGTGTGTGTTTGCAAAATTACTAATTCTAATTTACTCACCAAACAAACTCTTCAGATGATATATATTCTCTTGCTATTGCACTTTTTCAAAAGGTCAGTGGAGGTCTTTTGGCACATCAGCAGAGGAAATTTGTAATTAATGTGGAAGACGGAGGGAAAACAAGTTTAAGGCAACCAATTTAATGGTCTAATATTATAAAATAAAGCGTAGAGAACAATTTCGTAGAGAATCCAATTTAGCTAATTAGCTAGCACCACACCAGGTGCATTAATTACTTGTGTGTGTATATATATGTGTGTGTGTCTTTAGGCATATATATATTACTATTATACATACTATTACTAAAATGACAGTGAAATATTGCGCCATTCACTTCACATATAGGTTTTTGTTGGTCTTCCAAACAGTCTCTACTCACTGCCTCCCGATTATGCGACTCCAAAAGCTAATTTTAAAAGTTTCCCCATTCAAACACAGGACACTGAAAGGGAAGTGTCAACTCCATTAATCTGAAAACAAACATTTGCATCGCGCTTGACGATGTTTGCGCCAGGTGCAAAATAGGTCCAATGGTGTATGCTAACAAAGAGAGTACAAGAGAGAGCTAAAGGCTAATATTAGCATGATACAGTCGTCGCAAAATGACAGTTTAATGGGATTTTCAGTCGGTGGCAACTTGATATTGATCTCATATCTTTAGCAGTGACAAATACGACATAGTCTTTTAGTTTTGTGAATATATATGATGTAAATAGGCCTGGTCTTGCTATTGGACATAGCACTGTCTGATAAAGAATGACTGGAGTACATGAAACATAATAATTAATAATAGAAATATTAATAAATGTGGGAAAATGAGGAACGTTTTGTTTTAAGTATGTGAATAAACCTTTATGAAAACATTTTCAGACACTGCCACAGTCGTTTGTTGTTAACGCTCATCTCAGAAGAGACAAAGAAAACAATGCCTGAATAGAAATCAGAGGTTACATCAAACACAGGCGTTTGAATACTCAAACTATTGAAGACTATGACACTCACAGGGAAACATTCTGTGTTCCCTTTGGATTTGAATAAGTGCCTCTGAAGTGGTTTTGACAGGAGGATTCCCATGTTTTTTTTTATCTGTAGAGATGGTCTTTCATTATGCCTGTTGATTGTGTTGTCACCTCCAAAATAAAATACTGGATTATTCTTTCTGAATATACAGCATGTTTCACTAAAACTGGTTTCTTCACGCGCTCTGCAACTGACAAACAACGGGGCCGACTGCCTGTCAGCCCTTTGTTTTTCCACAGAAACCAAGACATTTTCTTATCTCAACTGTTTCCATCCTGCCCAGACTCGGTGATCACCACTATTACCTGCTATTTAACCTAAAAGATCTATAAACTAGCAGTTATGGTAAAGGTTTGCTTTGTCTCTAAATCCTGCTGCACACACAGTGTTTCCTTGTAATCTCACTCTTTGTCTAGACAAGATCTTTCCTAATTGACCAAGGATTCAACTGTTACGCAATAACCCCTACACTCAAGTCATGAACCCTGCATGTGTGGGACCAAAGCTAAGCCCTCAGGAATTTTATGTTTACTCGGTTTACAGTCGGATCTGGTGAAATGGCTGCAATCGCTCTGCACACTATTTCCTACCAGCACGAACAAGTAATCACAGGGCATCACGGTTATTAAACGCCATAGACCTGAAACAAGAAGATCTTTTTGTGCAAGACATTAACTTATACATTAAATTATGTATGCATTAGGGTGCATCATTTGGCCAAATGTGAGAAATCCAACTTGTACCCAATTTTAAAATGCCAAATAAAAGAAAATCTGTGGAATATTAGCTTGATTGAATAGTATCTACTGGATCCACCGAGCTTCTGAAGTTAAGTGCCTGCGTTGTCCGTAAATCTGGGCTGAAAAATTTGTTTTTCTTCAATATCATAAAAAATAATGAATGTAGCCCTATATCAAGCAATCCAACAGGAAGTGGACCGCACTAAACAGGAAGCAAAAAATTACTCTGCCTCCACAGCCCGACATGTGCAGGGACAGCGCCGATAATAACAAGTACCGCAAGTGATATGAAAGCTCCAATAAAGTGGTCCTATGGCACATATATGCGAGTTATGGAGGTCTACTTGCATACATTAACTTGTTGTTATTGTTAAACACCTCCTAGTTGCTGCAAACGAGCAGATAGAAATCTCTCCTCACTGAAGCTCTCGTCAGCCACGCTGTTTCAGACATAAATCTCACCCCCAGAAGACAGACTGTGTTGTGATTGGCCAGCCAGCGTAGAGCCTTCCCTACTGTCTTGTGATTGGCCGATACCCGGAAGTGACGCAATTAGCACACAAGCTCTCAGACGCGCAGCTCCCCCTCTGGAACGGTGGATGCACTGCTATTCATAAATAAATAACGAAATACTGCAAAATGAACATTAAATACAGTTCTTACCATGACACTGGCCTCCGTTACATCCCTACTGACTATACTGCTCAACAGCTTATGTAAGTAAGCTGTAACATGTCATAAAGTAGGTACAGTATATCTTTCTTTTTTTTTTAATTTTCTATGTCTGTCAGTAAAAGGGTTTAAGAGGTTGAACTGCACCCCTAATATCAAAAAACATGTGGTGGATAATAAACCAAGCTATTCAACAGTGAAGTTGTACAGTTTGATAAATACATAAAAGAGGAGGCAACAGCACCGACTGTTTATATCAGGCTCACCGAGAAAGAGAAAAAACGAAAGAGGAGACGGGGCATTGAAGAGATGCTCCAGATGGGACTTCACTTCTCCTTTTGTTGTTCCAAGACAGCAGGAAGTCAAGAAAAAAGGCGGATGTGGAGGAGGCGGATCTGTTCATAACAGAGTTAAAACCTGAGCCAGGATTTCTTTATTACACAGAATGTGGGTGGTTCAGGTCTAATCATCAATCTTTACCAGGTTTCAAGCAAAGGGGTTTTCCACATCATGAGCATTTTCTTTGGCTTATAGATAATATCATGATATGGAAATATATTGGTCCCACTTTTTTTTTTTTACTTAAACAACAATGATCCAAATGATCCAAAAGACCATAGTTGAGGTTTTTAAGTGGGTGGAGTTCACTTAGATTTACATGAAAGATATGACATGAAATAGATGTGAAAATGATGCCTGGTCCCAAACGATGCGACTGCTCAGAACACTTATCAGCACCCTGCACTTCCTCAATACAATTACACAGTGTTTTCCAATGTCACACGTTTGAATATCTGGAGCCATGATCAAACTGAAACAGATTGATTTCCTCTCCCTCTTCCTCCTGCAGGCATGTACTGTAAGACAACTCCACAGAGCATCGGCACATGAGAGCTGCTCGCGTCTTCAGTGACACTGACGGACTATTGCTTCAGTTTAGTGACAGATTGACTGAGTCCATTTAGGAGGATGTTGATGATTTGCATCATTTCCCTCTAGCCACAATACATAAGAGAGAGACAACTCAGCTGTAGTCTACGTATACACCGACACAAGTCTGGGGAGATTAAATGCATCAGTGAAGGAAGTTTTAGCCCAGATCCATTGCAAATCAATCATCTTCTGACCATTTAACTGGGTTATGGTTAAGGTTAGGAATAACACTTCGTTTAGGCTGTCCAAATGAACGGAAGTCAGGGCCGAACCTGTGTTTTTGTGCGTGTGCATTCACAACAGTACGGGTGAAAGCACCTCAAAGTACAGCCATGTTCCAAGCGAACCATTTCCCACTGCTACCCTGTCGAGTCCTCTGGATCCTGTCACGGTGACCTGCCGTCAAGGCCGTTCATTTTATATTTCACAGTCGTCACAGAGGCAACAATAGGCCTTCTATGTCTGGAAACAATTAACCCATTAAAGGGTCAGGGTGAAGGAGAGAGTCTAAAAAGTGAGGAGCAGAAAATCCTGTTGATATACAGCATGTGCTGTACAGAATACTGAATATGTGTGTGTTTTTTACAATCCCCTGACTGTCAGCCATATCCCTCCCCACATTTGTCTACATGGCTCACACTAATGCTCTGTATAAAGAGATACACTCACTGACATAATACACATAATCAACACGCACGTGCCTCCACAAGTGAAACAGTGGAAGTAGACAAGCATGAGGTATATATACACAGCTGAGCCTGTCACTACTAACCTACTTTAAGCATCTGACACAACTGCAATATTTGCTCCCCTATCAGTCGCTCTTTGAATATGCCCCGCCGCGGCTGCGTGTCTTCATCTCTCACTCCTGAACATATACAAAAACTTACTTACTGTACACACACACAAATGCATACAGTATACACACAGGAGCGTGTGTGACCTTTCTGAATATCAACTGATGAGGAACATGAAAATAAAAAGATGACGCGACTGCAACAACCTTAGCCTTTTTTAGGGCACCAGAGAAGCAGTAAGAGCTCAGATCCCCCTCTCTCTCTCTCTATGGGAAAATTAATTTTGCATGATGCAGCAGCATCTCACAGAAAAAAAAAGGGGGACAAAGGGGGGGGGGGGAAGGGGGTAGAAATATTGACACGAAAAAAAGACAGCAAAAACTGGAGGACGTGCTGTAGTCTAGTTTCATGACATATTGACCCCTGCAGTGCCTCACTGAGTGTTACAAATGCCTTCTCAAAATCAGGCCTGGCACTGAAGTGGCAGTGCCGTGAGCCGGTGGGGGGGGATTAAGAAGGATGTAAGGAGACTGGATGCTGGCCAGATGCTCAATGTGCACACAATCAAACCTGAATCTGAATTCAGTTAACATGAACTGGGTATTTTTATGTCCTTGCAGTTCCTTTGTAATCAATCAAACCAAACGTAGAGACTCAGAGGTCAAAGTTGTATTTAAAAAAAGTTAATTATTAAAACTAAAGCTTTAGAACAGGGTCACTCACTCCTGGTCCTGGGGAGCCACTGTCCTGCATGTTTCAGGTGTTTCCCTGCTCATACACACCTGACCAGGAGTGAGAAACCCTGCTTTAAAACATCACATTATGTAACAAAGCTGCGATTACAGGATGTTTTTGCCCGTTTTGTGGGTTAGCCTTTAAAGGGTAAAAGGTAGTAAACCAGCGAATTGGTTTAACTGCTGCAGTTCTATTTGTGCTGCTGTCATGTGCCAAGATAAAAGCAATGAAAGGAGTATTTGTTTGGTCCAGAAAATGTCAAAAAAAAAAAAAAAATGTTGATTGGTCTTTCCTGGAAATGATGATGTTCTCAGATGTTCTTCTTTTGTCCGCAAACCAAATGCTGTCTGCTTTAATAGTTTCTATGTCAAACGGAGCAATGAAACCAGACAATATTCACATTTGAGAAGCTGAAAAATCACTTCAAATCAATTCATCATGTGATGCGGTGCTTGAAGTAATACTCTCATACTTCAGAAGAGGCAACTACAAACCACTGTAAAGTGAAGTGTGTTGTGTTTTCAGAGAGTGAAGTACTGGACGTACTGGCAGCCGGAGGGGGATACACCTTTTTCCTGCATCTGCACCAGGTCAAACAATCTTTGTGCACTTATATAATTGTTCCAACCCTCCCTTTCCCCTTCTCTTCCCGTCCTTTTCCGACAGACCTGACACCACCACCACTCACAACGAACACACACACACACCCACACTGTGTTCAGGGAAACCATGAACCCAGACTCCCCACAAAGGCCCAAGTGGAGCAGGACGTTCTTTTGACTGAAATTCACTTCAGCACATGGCTGTTTAGACTCCCGGGACATTTGGCACGCTCACGATTTTTCTTTCCAAAGGAGGAGAAAAATAGCTTGATTTGCCTCATGTCTCCCCTCCACGAGCCCCTTGACACTCTTAATGCTACAAAGACAGATCCCAATCTGTGACTCCGTTGAACTGCACATAGCGCTGTCTCTTAGATGAAGAGGAAACTGGATACTTTCTTGAAAAGCCCCGTGTGTGTGTGTGTGTGCTTTTCCCAGCTCTGCTCCTGGCAAAAATTAAGTCTTGCCGTCAGCTATGGAGGCACTTATAAAACTACTTTAACCCCACATGTTTTTAAGGCTGAGAAAACAGAGTGGAGGTCCAAGAGAATGTGCACACATGACTCATGCTCACTTGAAACTTATTGATGCAAGCAGCAATCCAAATCCAGAAAGTTGACGATGATGTGCAGCGTCCAACTTAAACCATGGAAAGGAAGTCATTGGTAAATGTGATGAACTATCCGATATTCTGGGAAGGCAATCTCAACAAGTGTCCTCTGTGTTCCACGGTCTATCTAATTGTCAAATTTATCTCTGTGTTGACTTCAGAAAAGAAACTGAGCCATGGCGAGCTGTGTAACCTCACACGCTCCTTTAAGTGTCAAGTTCATCAGTTAAGAAGATGAATACAGAGGTTTTTTAACTCATGTCCATCTACAAGCAGAACAGCAGACTGTACACGGAGTTATCCAGTGCTTTAAAGTTTGAAGAGTTTTTGGCCTTTATTGCACCATCCCTCCACTGGCCCCTAACTTCCTGCAAAGCCCTCAGGTGCTTCACAGTCACAAAGGCTGCATACAGACCCTTAGAGCCTGCTCAAGCCTCCTCAGGCTGGAAGTACAACATCAACAACCAAGTGGTTTTTTCTGAGAGCTCCACTTTAGTGAGATATGACCGGTACAGAGCGAGGTGACCCCACTCAAAAAGTCAAATCAGAAAGGAAGGTATTCAGTCTGGGTATCCCTAAGAGGTATGTCTTAATAAAGCAGGATTTGTTCCTACGCTCCATGTCGCTCCTCTCTTAGTCACTAGACAACGTGTGGGCTGTGGGGGGAAAAGACAGCAGCTGCAAATCTACTCCAAAGACAAAAACACAGAGCCTGAACATAGCAGGAAGCTGCTGGTGCTGTCCAACATTTGTCTGATGAATCTCTGACAGCAAACGCATCGCGCGAGTCTCTCCACGGCTAATTTTTGCTGTGCTGTGGCATAATCGCAGAAAGAGAACGGCCACAATCACCAGCCATTAGAGTTTAGATCGGGCCCAAAAAAATCAAGCCCGACCCGACCCGAACCCGTGCACGTTGTGACCGAGCCCGGCCCGAAACATTTACTGTAATTAGAGGGAGCTTGTTGTACCTGCTACCGCAGTCTAATTTACATCAATATCAGTTTAGAGGTGTAAATAGTTCACCAGCTAACTACAATTGCACTCGACACTGAAGTAGAGATACTGTAGGTGTGCATCTCATGGGCCGTACGTTTAAATGTCCTTAGAAAACACACCCAGATAATGTGTTTGGGAGACAAGATTAAGACAAAAGCTGACCGTGCTGTTCTGCGTCTAAATCTCATTCCCCACATTCACCTGTAAATAATGAAAGAAGAGGATACACTGAAGAAGAACTGTGACAAAACAAAGTGGCAAAACTCATTTGTTGAGCTGATGATGAGACAGATTTTGCTCCGTCACCTTCAAGGTTTTAATATTTTAAAGTTCATGGACGGCAGGAAGGAAGACTCAGAAACTACCTGCCAGCTCAACTGAAAACTGCCAAGTGCAATCAAGCTGAAAGGGGACATGGTCACCTGGTGTAGTGGAGGCACACTGGGGACAAGGACAGCAGTCCAATTCAAAAGGCGCAGCCGTGCTACGGCCATAGCTACAACTGTGGCTCGACTTGACTTTGCATGGAAATGTAGAATGTGTCAGCTGAATGATAAAGCTGAACTGAACGAAAGCACTGTGGACGCTCATTGGTCCATTGTCTGCTGAATGAATGCTGTGGCAGAAGGCATTGTATTGTTAACTCTCATGCATGTCAGATGGACTTCAGAGTCTCACACAGTGAGGCCAACTGTGCAAAGCCATGTCCAAGTATTCTTAGATATAAGCTGGAGGAAAGTGCAAATGTATACTAAGGCTGGCTTTACACGACAATGCTCCCGACAACAAATTATTTTATCAAATGTGCCCTTCATTTAGACGGAGACTGCGTTTTTGGGGCTTAAAAACACAAAAAAATGAACCCACCCTCCAGAGTGTAACTCTTAAAAACGCTCCACCGTCGCATTCCCGTCTAAAGGGTTGAAAACGCAAAAGTGTGCTCTGAGCTGCTCACGCTGGCTATCCTCCCGTACGTGTTGATGTCAGATCCATGTGCAGTACAGCCAAACAACAACAAACATGTCGGATTATATCCATCAGTCGGACATTTAAGTTGCCTTAGCTGCTCTGATGCCTGTCCAGGAGTCATTTCAGCAATTAAAACGAGTTAATGTTTTGGTTTTCGACTGTGGGCTGCTTCGCGCTACTAGAGAGAAGTAGAAAGAAGTTTTAACGCATGCGCGCGCTCCTGGTGTTGTTATATGGCAGTGCTTCACAGTGCCACCTAGCCACCTGGCATGCATACTACATCAAATACATCACACACTTTAGCGTCACCGTGTGCATGCAGATTTCCACCCAAAGACGCTCGTCTAAACGCGAAATAAAAAGTGGGAACGCAACGCCACTTTTGCGGTTTGTGTTCAGATCATTGTCTTGTAAAGCTAGCCTAATTTCCCACACCATAAACATGAGGTCAAGCTTGAATTGTTAGGAACCTATCCATCCATCCATCCATCCATCCATTACCACCTTATCCTCCACCGGAGGGTCGCGTGGGGTGCTGTGCCTATCTCAGCTGACATAGGGCGATAGGCGGGGTACACCCTGGACAGTTCGCTGTTGGGAACCTAATTACTGTCAAATCTCAATGGTAAAAAGGTGGAAGTGATTATTAGTCATCCAAATGATGATTTAAGCTTCTTCTTCTACGGACAATAAATGAGGATTCACAGAGTGAAACCCATACAATAATAATATCTAGTTCAGCACTCTTATCCCTCCGTGCCTGTCCTTGGTATTGCTCCATACAGGGTTGGACAGCGACCAACTCTGGTCCAGCACTTCGTTGCACCCCCTTAGTTCCTCCAAACAAACATTCCATCTCTCATTCCCTTTCAGACATCACACCATCGCTGCTACTACGACTGTGTCTCGCTCTTCTTGCTGCAACACTTTCTTCTCATTCCTCACGCCTTTATAATCACCGTCTCGCTGTTTCATTCTGTCCTTGCTCTCCCTCTGATTTGTGTGTTCCAATGCTCTCAAATTGTACAAATTTCATAGGCCGCTCGCGTCCTAAAACAAACAAATTAAAACAAATCAGCCTCCTTTCTGCAGCGTCCAGGACTCTATTCCTTCCAGACGACTGTGGCATAAATCACAAACACACTCACACCTGCTCACATGAGCAAACACAGGGGCACACACACACACACACACAAGTCTAGGTCATCATCCATTCATCCATCCATCAACATACAATCTATCTGGCAAACAGTGCCATAAGGGAGAAGGGAAATTTAATTTGTGTCTGTATCACTGTGCAGCCACGGATGTTTGTGAGTTGAAGTGTGTGTGTGTGTGTGTGTGTGTGTGTGTGTGTGTGTGTGTGTGTGTGTGTGTGTGTGTGTGTGTGTGTGTGTGTGTGTGTGTGTGTGTGTGTGTTTTAATGCTGCTGGCTGTTGTCAGCTATCACTGGACCATATGTCCGTCTGTGCGCCTGTGCTGACGTGTGCCACCGCTGGAGGCCAGTCTGACTGTACACACTGCACAATGACAGCTTTATGCCCGAACACACACCGTGCATGCACTTCACAGGCCAAGAGTCACATCCTGCAGCTCCACACGCAGCCAAACATGTGGAGCTGACAAACGCTGACATTCAGACGTGAGACAGCGATGGTGAATCAATAAACTGTATGTGAGTTTCCATGTAAGTGTATGAGTCTCTGTTTTCTCAGTGAAGCCAATCAGGA